>NC_138578.1:19442018-19795069 GCF_964289735.1 Phaethon aethereus
AAACATTAGAGACTGCGTAAACATATCATAACACAGTTTTATCAAGTTCAACACAATGCAGTTAAGACAAAGTGTGCAAATCTGCAAATTCATCTACGGAAAACAAATATACTCTTGGCTTTAGCCTTGGAGAGCCTACTGACAGATGCCTTTAAGCTATGCCCAGCAGTCATCTAGGCAATTACCATGATATCCCCTCCAACCAGAAAACACTGCTGATGCTTACAGTGCAACTGAAGTCAAACTAATCTCACACAGGAGGGAAACAGGGAAGCTTAAGCAAAAAGCTACATAATGGACTACAAAAACTATGATAATTTACGCCAAACGGAGACTGTTCAGCCAAGTTATTAACTCCCATAAGAATGAAGAACAGTTTTGCCAATAATCACATATTCCCAAGGATGATGTTAGCTAGCAGACACACAAAGTTTAAAAGCTTAATTTACGCTTTTATGGCCAAATTCTTGTGTTCATGAACACACCAATCTGTGACAATGTTATAAACAAAAATCGTCATTTGTTTATTGGTTTTGTTCTTCTTTTAATATACGTAGTGTTTTATTAAAGTTGTTCCATACAACGAACAGGTTCATTACAGGACTAGTTATTTGTATTATTAGTTTGTTCAGTTGCTTCTCTGTTACTCTAATTTTAACTTCACTCAAATTTGTGTTTGTACATTTAAGTTTGTTTTCAGACTTGAATGGTTTCTATTGTTTGAAAATGATATTAGAACAACTTAAACTGAAGACCTGCCTCCATCAGTTTTACACTTTCCTGTATTATGGAAAGCCTACTTTTCAGCAAAAAAGAATGTAGAGGGAAATTTGCCTGAAACACATTTAATTTCCACTTCTTCCAAGTATCCTAAAATGGCTTTCTGTTCTTTCAATTTACTTATTGAAGCAGCTTGAAAATATTCTTTGGAACACCTCCAAATTCCAAGTAAACAGGGCAATCTTTTCCCTGGTTTTACATGCATCAAAGCCAGACATATTGGTGTTTTGCAGAATATTCTTCACATATATTACAGAAATATCCAAATTCTGAGATCAGCGTCAAACCATTGGGCTGCAAAGAAAGCCCTGCTACAGCAACAGTGTATTAAGCCAATTTCCAACGTCTTAAGCCACAAAATGGAGAGGGAAAAAAAATAAATTATTGAAGTCCTGCATTCTTTTCACCTTTCCACAAGATGCTTAGTACACTCCTGAAGAATTTACTGTAAGAACCATGTTTCTGTAAGCATCCTCCCCACCTTTCCACCTGCATTTTGCATTTAACTAACCCACCTACCAGATCAAATAAATGAACATTCAAAGAGGAATTAAAAAAAAAAAAAAATCATATGCCATACACCTTACCAACAAAGAAGGATCGATGTCTGGTAGTATACCAGATGGTGGTCGACAAAGGAGAAGAGAGACTTCTGGAGATGTTCCCCTCAGAGCAGAGATGACTTCCTATGGCCACAGTGAAATTCATTATTAAATGCAGACCCCCCCAAGAGTTGCAGGACTACCACAGCATGAGTTTCATTACTAAGATACAAACCTGCTGGGATAAACCCTTTAGCGATGCCCCATTCACTTTCAGAATGACATCCCCAATTTCTATCTGCCCACTTTCTGCAGCGGGCTGCCCAGGGAAGAGCTTTTTCACTCTCACAATAGTTGAGCCCAATTGCTCAGGGGTGAGGTTATCTTCACGGCAGAAACTGAACCCAAGGCCTGAGCTATTCTTCAACAGCTTTACCTCAAATGTGTTCTCTGCAAAAGAAATGTTAACTTATTATTTCCTAGAGCACACCGACCATGAAAAAATGTGGCTGCCTCTTTTACTCCAGACATGACAATGCACACTCTCCCTCTCACATTACTGAACACAAGCATTATCTAAAAGATCCCCCCAAGTTAAAAAGGACAAAAAGCTGATCATGACTTCTCAATCTGCTGGCTTTCCCTGACAACATCCACACTATACAAAATACGGTTCCCCAGGAAGTCCATTAAGGAGCCTGTTAAAGTACAGAGTGACACAACCTTTCTGGCCACTGGTCAGACATTAGTGAGAACACCAACTGGAGTGCCTGGCAGTCAGGATAAATCCCATGCAGGAAGACAAAAAGGTATCTGCAGTGGTTTCCCCATCTGGGTAGGCTTCCCTCCACTTTCACAGATCTCCAGGAAGAGAAGCTGAAATATGCCAACCTCTAGTCAGCTAAACAAATCCCTCTTCTCTCTTCATCCAGCTCTTGATGTCTTCTCTCACCTGGACAGGAACAGCAGGACCTACAGAAGCTCTCATTTGTATATGAGTATCTTAACCTTCCCTCGGCACTCCTTAGCAGTACCAGAGATAGCAGCATCCCTTTTACTCCAACCTTGCTAAAGCCCTGGCCTCCACGGCTGGTGAAATTGGGAAGCAACAAGGAACAGTGAGACAACAGTTAATAGCAACTAAACAAAGTTACCAAGATGTGAAAGGAAATCTTAAAAGCAAACACAACAGTACAAAGGATGGGATTGCATTCTATGCAGGGCCTCAGACTGCTACCAGCTCTTTCTCCTGTCTGTCTTTCTAGTCAACAGAAGATTTGAAGAAAAATATCACAAAAACTAAAGGATGCTTTGAAAGTTGAGACAATTGTCCTATGTGACCTGACCTGCAGTGACAAAGCTGTAATCTTTGGAATTTGTAGTTTTTATCGCTGGTTTCTCCTGTGGCTCACATTGCCCCACCTGATTTGGAGGTGTGCATTGTGGTGTTACTGGAGCATGAACCTTGGCCACAGAAAGCTGACCTTTTTCCAACAGCAGATGCACCACCTAAAGAGATGAAACATTCTCCAGTTAACTGGCAATGGTCATGGAGATAGCACAGTCTAGAGTACATGTTTCTTTCTAACTTGTCAGGGTCCTAAGTTCTACAGCAGCAAACTTTACAGACACTTCCCTCCCCATACACCCTCCATTTGTTCCTTATTTTAAGGCCTGTTAAGTAACAACCTCTGAAATACACTAATAGACTTGCAAGACACTTGCCAACAGAGAGTAAGAAAGGGTTTTCTTCCAATAAAGCTGTGAGTGAGTTAAGAAGTATCAAAGACAATGTCACTTTCACATGCATACAGGGAATAGAGTTAAAAGCATTTTATAAAGTGAGCACAAGTAGTAGTCCTTAGCAGCTCTGAATGTGTACATTTACTGGCTATTTTCAAGTGTGCATGTACTTCCACATATAAAGCATCTGCCATAAGTAGCATTATTAAATGAGGAGACACCACTGACACAATCAAGTGCTATCCAAAAAGGCTAAGACTCAAGTAAAGCTACTGACCCAGCATGCAAATACAGCTGCATATATGGAGACCCTTGTCTCCTCAGTGGTTCAGATTCGGGACCTGTCTGTAACATGCTGCTACAGCTGTTTTCCAACCTGTGCACCTGGGCTTCCTTCCTGTGAAGCCCAGGGACAAGGAGAAAACAATTCCATGCAGACCTCTAGCCCGCACACAGAGACAGAATTTCACTAGGGTGGGCAGTGAGACTCGAGACCCAGGAAGCCAAGGAGTCTAAGAAAGCACACCTAAAGCAACCAGGACACTAGGGGGAATTCCAGTCTTCAGGTTCCTTTACCTTTTTTCACTCATGAAGATCTAGGTTACTACAGATAGGAGTAGAACCAGAAGCCGCTTACCTGCCCTGTGTTTCTCAGCGTTTCAACTGCTTGCTTATGGGTAGCACCTTCCAAACTGATCCCATTGACGGAGAGCACGCGGTCACCTATGAATGATTGATTAATAATTTAAGAAAAAGTTGGCAGAACAACATCTATAAAACATATATGACACACAGAAACCTTCAAGTCTCAGCTAACAAGAACAGCTATTGAAGTAAATTCTCACTCCCCTCCACATTCTGAGTCAAGAAGAGAACTCGCAACTAAACTATATGGTTGTACTCAATGATCTTAAAGGTCTTTTCCAACCTAAATGATTCTATGGGATAAACCCATGTCAAAGCTAGTGTTAACCATTGGACTGATAGCCTGCCACAAAGTTCAGACCCTTTATTAAAAACAAATCTTAGTCTACAGTGGAAATTCTCACTTCATAAAGAATGTGGCCTGGCTCGCAAACAAGAAAAGCCATAACAATTAGAGTGATTTTCTGTATTGAGTTGCCCAGCATGCTAAGCAAGAAGGCCACAAATAATACAAAGCCCTCTCTCTCCATGGCTGGAAGAGAAGTGTTCTCGATTAGAACAGGCTGCATTAGGAAAAAAAAAAAAAAATCCTGCAGCCTATCTCCTGTTTTTCCCCTCCACAGCAGTTCTCTGTTGGTTCTGTGGTTGTTCTACACTATTTTTTTAATCCTAACCTGCAGAATCAGCTATCAAGGCAATATTTAAAATGACAACTGCAAGTGCACTAGCTTGGAAAAACAGCTCTTCCCAGTGAAAAAGGTACAATGAAAGGAGGCAGAGTTCCTAGCTCCTAGGCCACAGTGTATGGTCAAGTCCATCACAGTTATATGCCCTTTTTTCACATTAAGAGTCCCAACTGAAAGAACTGAAATATTACCTTTTTCTATTCTGCCATCTGCTTCAGCTGCTCCCTTAGGAATAATCGCTTTCACATAAATACCACCATGCCTTATGCTAGTATTTACACCACCCTAAATGGAAAGCAAAAATAGGATATGTTAGTCTTTTTACAGTGAGACTACTTAATAATTAAAGTGTGTCACACAAGGAAAACTGTACTCAGGAAGCACTTGGGCTATTGGCACATAAAAAGAACAGCCAAACTATCAAATGCAAAATGTTACACAAAGTATATTTTTGCAGTTATGCAATTTATTATGAAGTTGGGGCATCACAAGGCAATGTCCTTCAGCAGAAGCATGTCTGCATTATGCTGGACTTTACATGCTTGAATACATATCAAAGGTCAGAGATGTGTGAAAGCACAGCATGCCATAGCCGAAGATGCATACCCATGCAGTGTCCTACTCCAATACACCCTCTCTGACGTAACAGGAAAGTAAGGAGTGCTGCTTTCTCTCAGCTTATCCAAGTTTGAGGGTCTAAGGTGAAAAACTCTGCCCAAACTCAAATGGCATTGTTTTTGGAGTGTCTTAGCCTTTCTGCTCATTGCAGAGGGATTGGACTAGATGATCTTTAAAGGTACCTTCCAACCCAAGCCTTTGTATTATTCTGGCTCACTGCTGCACCATCAGTGCTTCTCCACAAACTGGGAGAGAAGAGGGAGACGAACAGTGTATTAACATACGCTCCCAAAGCCCACAGTACTACATGTGAAAACTTAAAAGACAGAGCTAATTGTATACCTCTTCTTTTCAGCACTGTACAGGATAACAATGCAAGGGGTAGAATGGAGGCTGAAAAAGGAAAGGTCAATGAAGATACCACTTGATCATCCTTTAAGGGAAATCTTCGTATCAGTTGGCATCTTCTAACGTTTTCTAGAAAGCCAATGCATGCATACAGGAGGCTTGATGCTATTCAATAACAAACTCCTGCTGAACCTTTGTTCCTCCAGCTGTCCCAAGTTACAAGCTTGACAATGCAATATGGCTTTGAATAGACTGGAAAGCTAAAATAATAGAATTTCATTCTGCTCCTCTTACAATACTAGTCATATGTATGAAAACAGTGCCAGGCTTGCAAATTGGCACTCCACCTACTTGCCTATCCATATGGCCATGTTTAGGAAAAGACCAACTTAATTTTAGGTATAAAGAGCCACCATTTTTGAACTACAGCTAATAACTGCTTTCTGTTGTTATAATTCAAGCAACTTTTCCTTTTTCAAATTACTGTGTAGTTCAGTGATCAATCAACCAGAGATAATATTTGAATATTAAAATATTTGTCTTTTTAAACAGGAACAGTGAAAAGTGTGTGCGTCTCAGTTATAAATCATTCTCTTCTTCCTTGAATTGCCACTCTGCAGTATGGCAAGCCCTAAATGCAAGCCCTATACCCTCAAAATTTTATAGCCTTATAACTGCCTTCTTAAGAGAAATTAGGCCATTAAAAATATTTTTTTGTCTTGTATTGCAAGAAAGCAGTGTCAGCCAGGTCTTATTTGGACTTAAGTAGTTTTTTGCTTTCTGCCTTTTATCCAGCAGAGGGAGAACACTGAACATGGTATATATGTGTGGACATGCATAGATACTCTTAAGTAACACTACTGCTTTCACTGCCCACAGTGCCAGGCAATACTTCAGTATTACAGTCAGGGAAGGTCTTATTTCTCTCGTTGTAAATTTGCCACATTATTAGGTAGCAAGGGACAAAGACCGTCTTGCTTTTTGTACTCACAAAGCAGTTTCCGTGATAACATTCTATTAGGACTTTAAGGCTCCACCATAAAACAACAAACAAGAGTTACTTAAAGGGCAAGTGACAAGAAAAGTGATACAAAACAGTACTACTTTTCAGCTTTGTTAAGATTAATCACACATCAGTAAAACTATATACTTAACAGTAACTCCAGAATATATTTTGCTTCCTTGTAATTTAGCAATTTAATGGGTTTCTGGGAGTAAAGAAAAAGAGAAAACATCTAAAAACCTTGTCAAACAGTACCGTGACACTTATTCCCAAGCCGTTATCTTTTTTGGTTAGTTCAACCTCAAAGATATCTCCAGGTTTAAGAAGTGTTGCAGTAACCTTTTTAGAATTCATTGTGTTTGCTGTATTCACTGAGGAAGATTCCTTTATTAAAAAAAAAAAAAAAAAAAAGAAAGAAAGAAAAGGAACAAAACAAAAAGAATGATTTGCCATTAGAAAAGAATTTTACAGTTAAGACCCTAAACGGTGTGGTTTTGAGCCAAAAGGAGTCCACAAGGCAAAGTACCAATTGGTAAGACTCGTAAGGCTCATTGCTTTAACTCCTCCATTGTTGCCATTGAACAGCTTTAGCACAGAAATATGCTTGACAATAAAGACTGGGCTGCTGAAGGCCAAAGTGAGTTGGTCACAGAACACAGAAACTATAGTACTTTGGTATTACAGCAGCCTAGGGTCTGTTGGATTAATTTGCAGGAGCTGCCACAACTTGATGGAATAACCTCCATCAGCTGAAAAGAGGAATCACTGCAAGTGAGGAATTAATTTGTAATACTTGCCATGGTGTACTTTCGGAAAGGTGAAGCAGCAAGCTCTCTCTGTTCAGAGCATGGCTCACTGCTGAATTTCACCACACAAGAGCAGTTTTCCATGGATCAGGTCAATCCCAAGAAACAGTGAGTTCTGCTGCTACCCATTCCAGATGCATCACTACTGCTTTAATCCAGGAAAAATATTATCTGTCAGGTGAATAAACTTACCTCTAGGGGTGGTCACTAGACTATGATCATATTGGACAAACACACAAAATTGAGGCATTTTCTACAGCATCATTACATCTGTAATGCACTATACATTAGTCCCAAAGCACAATCTGCCTCTAGTAAGACATGCCTATCTCATGACACTGGAAAGCGGGGAAGTTGTTTCAAGCTGCAGGATTGATTTTCTCCATTTATTTTGAACAAAATCTCCAGACTATTAGAAATTATCTACTAGCATTTGCCAGCAGCAGAATAAGCTGCAGGCTAGGCTGTCTTTCCTCCACATCCTTTCACCTTATTCACACTCAGAGTCAGCTATTTTACTACCACTGTTACACCGATGGAAAATATTAGTATGAAATACACTATGCCTTTTTAGCTGGCTGTTGCTCCTGACTGCTGGAGTAAGTTGCTTCATCCATGTCAGAATCCCCTCGGTCAGAATATTCCACAGACTCCACTACCCCAGGCTTTTTATTTTTTGCTCGAGAACTGTCAGACAAGGATCTTCTCTTCTCATTCATTTTAGAAAGCCCAGGCTGGGAGTCACTGTAATGTTGAGGATCCTGCAGAGCTCTGCCACTTGCACGTTTACCAAAGAAATTGGCTGTCTGGCTCTGAGACAGGCTGGCACTCTCGGTTCTGGAATCCTGGGAGCTCACGCTTCCATCCCGCTTACTTCCTGACAAACCAGACAAACTCCCTGAAACAGGCCTCTGGTGACCACGGGACCGGTTGTGTTCTTCTGAAGAGGACTCTGCCTCATTGTCCTGTACTGACGATGGCCTCCTTAAATAACCCCTGGTTCCATTACTGATGTATGCAGTGTTAGACGATGCTGAAAACCAGAAGACAAGACAGTCATCAGTTGCTGGTAACATCTGCAGTATGACACAAACTTCTCAGCTTACAACCATGTAAGGCTTTACCCGTTCATATTATGCAGAACACTTTCTGCTTACAATGCGACTGGTGGGTCCTCACCAAAGGTTACTGTAACACACTTTGTTCAGCCTCAGAACACAACTTCAAGCATATACTAGCCACGGTTGCTTACAGAAGTGACTGCAGTTAGGGTGATGTTTTAAGGCTATCTCAGTTGATTTAATTAGTAATTTTTTGAAGAAACACAGAAAGTACTTTACAAAAGGTGTTAGAGAAGGCAGAGTGCTCAAACTCAAAGGACAACTCTTTAATAATAAAGAATATTTCTCTCTGTACCTTTGGATAGCTTGTCCTTGGGCTGAGAGATAACAAGTGTCACATCTTCAGGTGCATTCTCCAAAATTTCTAATGCTGCATGGTGGCTGACGCCTTCTAAACTTGTGCTATTCACGGATATTAGTCGGTGTCCTGCACAAAAGGGCTTGTTCAGATACAATCTAACATCTACATTTTTATCCGTCAGTGAGAATGTGGAGTATAGGTCTTAGGATCTCTACACAATGCACAGATGAAAAATTACTGAAAAATTCAAGTGATGCTGGAATAGGCAACCCTAATAATTGAAAAAAAAAAAAAAACCCAAAACAAACCACAAGAACTGGTTATGAATATTTCCTCTTTTTAAACCTGCCAAAGTTTTCCATATTGTGATTTCTACCTTTACTTCTGCTGTAAGAGAAACGGATGCAAAAGCAAAAATCAAGAAGTGCAATAAGCAACATGCAGTTCAGTTAAAGGCACAGACTAAAGTGAAAAGAAAAAAGCAGATATTAAACAAAATAAATTATCTTTTTTTTCCCCCGCTACAGTGGCCAGATGGTTACATTCACTTTTTCCAAATTCCAAGTATGGATTTGGAATTTTAAAAAATTGAAATTACAAAGCATCTATAGAGAGACAAGAGCAAGGAAAGCTCTTATCTTGATATGTAACTTTCATTTTCTGCTACATCAAGCTTTATAATTTTTACTTCGATTTGCATAATTTTCATTTTTGCATAGTTTAACAAAGAATTATCACCAGTTTTCAGAAATTATGCAGAAGGTAACTGAAGGTTAGCATTTGTAAGGGACTGAATCCCACAGCCATAGATGGAAATGCTACTATGTATGTGTTTAGCCTTTTCTTTCATGTATACACCTTTTCTTATTTACACTATTCACCTGGTTTTAGAGATCCTTCCAAATCAGCTGGCCCTCCAGGAATAACTGAATGAATAAAAATTCCCAGATCAAGTTTCCCCGTCTTCTCTCCGCCGACTATTTGAAAGCCTATTAAAAAAGGCCCAAAGCAGGCAAAAATGTCAGTAATCACAGTGTAACTTAACAAAATACAAGTCCATATTTCAGGACAGACAAAAACTTAGTCATTCTAATAAATCTAAAAGAAAACTATATCTCTCAAAGAAGTCTACATGAAAGTAAATGGTAAAGCTTTTTTGATATTCTCTGTTTTTGAGCAGCTGATTCAGACTTTGTCTAGGTGGCTTCCCAGAAAACTCCAGTGAAGGCTACAGAAGACAACTGTGGCAGGAGAAACACATGCAGAAATAGATCACATTAAACGTACATTCGCTGACCAGATGAAATCTATTCTCTCTTAAAAATTTCTGGGTTTCTCTATTGTTAGATGCTTCACCTAAATGTTTGACCCTGGTCTGAAGAACTGAGTTTTTCAACTCCCTATTTTCTTTTGAGGCTTCTAATCTATTTCTGCCAATTGTACCAGGTAAATCTCGGAAGGATGTTCAAGATGAAAAAAAAGAAAATAGAAGATAACAGGTATTCTCTAGTCTAGCTAAAAAAGCCGAGTACCACAGATTGAATGAGGAAGAAAGAGAAGAAACAGTGCATTTCATAAGAATTTCTTTCCTTTTTGGTCAACTCTTAAGTTACTGTGCAGGGTAAACACTAAGTATTATTATTTTGTAGGCTTTCCCCCCCATCTTCAAATTTATGGAACAGTCCTATTTTCAATAACAGACAGAACAATGTCCTTTAGAGAGCCTCTCTAAAGCACAACACTGGCACCAAATTATTCATTACTCATACAGGGAAAGACTATGTGGGTTTATGAAAAAACTCAGTGGTAGAAGAAGGAATGGAATGCAAATATCTTGTCTTCCAGGCTCCTTAAACCTCAAATGAGTGTTCTGTCTGATGGTATTATAAGAGTAAGAAAAACACTCCACAATTAGCTCATAATGGCTTTATAATGTCTTTTTTTGTTTAAAGCCTTGAAGCTGTCACAGTTGAGAAGTGTCCAAATAGACAAAAATCTTGTGCCTGAAGACAGAGATAAACTTTAAAGGCCAGCTTTTAGGATGACTAGCGCACAATATAAATACTATCCTACACTTACAATATGCAAAAACTGAGAAACAGACTTGCTTAACATCACTCAACAAATCAGTAGCAAGCACTATCAAGTAACTCCACGTTTCAGCATCTTAAATGCCTTCGAAATCCAGCTACTGCTTTCCTCAGTCCTACAATAATACTTAAATACAGACCCGAAAACTTTATTTTGTTTTTGGCTTCTAGGAACACAGATGACAACAACAATTTTAAGGCCACTTACCTAAGCCCAATTTTTCATCCTTTTTCAAGTTCACCAAAGTGATCTCTCGTTCTGGTGAGGCAATTCTGTTCTGTGTTGTTTGCAGAGAGTCAACTGAAAAGCCAACATTTCGTGATCAGACACTACCTGAATGCTTCCCTTCAGGTTTGCCTTGAAGTTCTATTCCATTAATAAAGATTACTTCTCTCATAACCTGAAAAGCTGTTCTGAACTAGTGGGTCCAACTTTCATCTTCCAAGCCATGTCCAAATGAAAAAAAACAAAACACCACCGTTATAACTCACTCCCATCTTCAGCAGTTAAAGTCTTTTATTCCTCCTAGGAAAAGCACCGAGTATAGTTTCTTGGAATCATCACACAACTGAGCCCTAGAATCTTCAAATTTATTAATCTCAGTTCAGCAAAGTATTTAGATCTGTGTTTACATGCCCTGCTCAGGTAGGGAGGACATAAGCACGTTGGTAAAAGGCTTATTATATATATTATATTATATATAATTGAGGCTTATTATATGAAGGTACTAAAAGGTTACTCAGTGAGTTCTCTTAATGGTGGTCCTTCATTAAAAAACAACTAACATTAGAAACACCTACTAAAACCTATCTTGTTTAAATTTATTTCCTCATTTGCAACTCCACAGTCTGCTGATTGTCTCATCCAAAATTTGAACACCCTCACAACAGATTTATGTGACTCCTGAGGGTTCCCAACAGGCTGAAGTAGAATCAGGCATTTAAAAGACAGAAGGAGCATGATGTGGAAAAAAAGCCCCAACAAACAATCTCCTGAAACTTCAGGAAACACCAAAATACTGTAAGCCTGAATTTATGAATTTGTTATCTAGAGAAGATACAACTGTTTTGGTCTGGAATGCCTGGCTTACTTATGCCGTAAGTGGAACATGCAATTCCACAACGGCAGAAACCTACTGAGCTCTACACGCTGGTACAAGTAGAAAACAGTGGTGCAAGAGAGTGTAACAGACTGCACCACCTGGAGAACGAGTTTTTATCCCACAAAACCAAGTCAAACCTAAAGAGTAAAAGAAGGAAAAAGAAAAAACAATCTTCTTGGCCTCTTACTTATCTCACAAGTAAGGGAAATGAGCTTTGAAGAGCATGGTATGTTAGGTAATAGCACCTTTCAAGTCTCAAACTAAACAGACAATATTGATAATTGAAAAATTTTACACACGTCAAACTCTCCCCCAAGAAACAATCCAAAAGAAATATTAGGAATTTCATTTAGGAAAAGGTCCTCCCCAACTAACTGAAAGAGGTATTTAAGAATAGCGAAAAAACAGGACAGGTAGAACAGTGAAACACTTGACAAGTGCTTCACAAACTGACAGAATTAATTCTATAGGCACATTATTTATCAACTTACCGCTCTCTTTTAACAGTGTTGATGACGGAAGAGTTCCCAAAGTATTCATGCTAACACCTGTGACATGAATGGAAATATTAGACATTGTTACATTTTTTTTTTAATATAAAAGCTACCAAGAAGTATTTCAGAACTTAGTACACACGAGCCCATTCACAATCTCAGATTACTTATTTTTAAATTAAATAAACCTGAAAGTAGTTTTGGATTAGCAAATCCAAATTACTCATGTGCTTTTTTTGTAGTTCAATGTTCAGATAGATGGTGGCTCATGCAAAGGCAAAGAATTAAAGAAAGGACAGAGGTTTGGCCTTTACAACCAATATTAACTTCAGATAAAATCAATGGCTCTTTAAGAAACTAAGTCAAAGACTAACAGGATTGGATGACTATGCCTAACCTAATAAATGAACACAACAAGAGTCTTGTAAGATTTTTGTTCAGTAACAAATAAGTTGCTGCAGTAAAAAAAAATTTGAACCAAGTATTTCTATTTAAATTGGTTTACATATAAAATAGTATTTTCTTTGGAATGATCAATGCCAAGCAAATACGGCTATATGTTAAAGAGGATAAAATAATAAATGTACTAGGTTATGAAAGTAAATGAGGTAAGATAATTCAACCTTCTTAGGAAAGTAGTTCTGGCCTTTTCCAAACCTCTGAACCCTAGTTTCAGCTGATGAGTTTTATCATGCAAAGAATGTGTGTCCCCCAGCACAGGCAATGTGATTCAGCAGGACCTTCTGACATGTAGCTAAGATCCTTATCAGAATTGCTGCCCAGAAGATTATGGGTAAGCACATGAGAACACTAATTGTAAAGCTGAAAGCATAGGATAAATGGCTGCAACCAGTCACTACAGAAACTGCATGGCTCATCTCACTTTTCAGTAGTTTATGCTCTCAGTACTGAAAAAGCAGGGTTCCCAAGTCAGTCCTGGTTTCAAGTGCAGCAAGGGCAGATGCAGTAAGTCTATGTCACATCCTGGTTTGGTTTTGTTGGTGGGGTTTGGGGTTTTTTTTGTTCAGTTTTTTTTGTGAGTTAGTTTATTGTGACCCCCATAAACATAAACTTTCTCCACTTTTTCTGATGTTCTGTAACTAATCAATATCATAATATTAAGCAAAAGCAAAGCAACACAAACAAGCTAAGGCTGACATGTTTCAGTCATTGCAGTTTCTATTATTATAACAGGGAACCTCCTGTTATAATATATGTATAACCTCCTATAACCAGAAACTGATGACACGCAGATATTAATGTACAATAACCCAGCATGCATGTTTATGTCCATTAGGTGCTCTGATATTTATTTTTTTTTAATGTGAACTCTGTATTTTTACTGCCTAGTAAGACTGTGTGCTATCCAATCCTTGCCAAAAAAAAGGATTAAGTACCTCTGGCTTAGCTCATTACAAGAATGTTTTTGTGAAACACCCAACGCACTGCAAAAATATTTGTATATAATAAATTAGGTACAATGAGACCAAACAAAAAAAGAACTTGCAGTTACTGCTCAGAGTTACTAGACAGTAGCGAACTTAGGCCAAACTGAGTCCAGTTCCAAAAAAATCACTCCCTAAACCTTTTCCACAGAAAACACTAAAAAAATTCAAGCTTGACAAACAGATTGTGAAGACTAGCAAATTATTAAAAGATCCATGCAATACAATGGCACTCTAAAGTGACAAAATGGAAGATGTTTTCTGGAGCAGCTTTTACTGTCAAATACTAATACTTTGCACACCTGTGTACAGACTGATGCTGTCCAAAGGAGGACTTTTTTGATTGATTGCAACATTTATTCAGGAACAACAGGCAATTGGCCTGGGTTACTTTAACATGTGATACTCTGCTCTCTTTTTCAAATCGAAATATTACTATCAGTTAATAAATATATCAAAGCATTACACCAAAAGCAATTTTAGAGGTTAGTTAGTAAATACAGTAATATTATTGTTTGCATGCTGACCTACAACATAGGCTTGACCAGTATCTTCAATGGATGATGAGTCTGATTCATTTTTCTTTCCTTCAGGGCTTCTACTTAAACCTGCATGAGATTTTGAACTTAAAGGGGAGAAGGAGAGAAGGGGAACCAGAGAGAGGGAAGAGGAAGTTGGGAGAGGAAAGGATCAATGCAATAAAATAATGGTATGAATAATAAATCAAAACTGATGCAAAATGTACATTGACTGTACACAAAAGATATTGCAGGGCAGTCAGAGAGACTCTTACTTGCTCAGTTTTAATGCTCCCGCTGCTGATCCAGTATCAAATTTTGGCATTTGCTGAAAGACTCTTCCCATTATGTCTTCTATTTTTTGGGGGGAAGAGTCCAAAGCAGTAATAATATTTTTCCTTGGGGGGTAAACCGAGATGTGGCTCTGACTTAGATCGTGAAATGACTTGCTCATAACCCTGGGTCTTTCCTCCCACGGAGTCTTCTCATTCTTGTCCTTTGAAGACCCAGGAAGCGGCTGGAAGAGTGAGAGTTCAGAACAGGACAGCCTCTTCAGAATCTCTGCTTGAACAGACAAAGGTCGAACGGCAAGTCGGTTCAAAGTGCTGCTGGCCAGGCTACCAGTACTGATTGCTCGTCCCATGTTGAAACCTTTGACAGAGTCCGCATGAAGGTTTAGACTCCTAAATGAAGCCCTTTCTGTGGATTTTTTTTTAAACAAAAAACAAACATATTTAAGTTACACAGCAGAGTGACCTTGCGTAAAGCATGTATTTTAAACAACCAATTCACACAAAGCATATTTTCTCTATAGATGCTCAGAAGTATGTACCATCATCAGGCACATATAAATCACCAACATATAGCTTGCTCAGGAAGCAAAGTTTGGAGTTCATGACATTACACTAACCTGACCATCACTGCAATGAAGTCCAAAAACACAACATAGCAGAATACATATCCCCTTATTAGTATGAAGACTCATATTCCCTGTTAAACTGCTCTGCCTTATATACAGGCACATCATCTGTTTCTGCAAAGCAAATAATATCCTCAAGCCAAGCGACCTGGAAGACTACACTTCCTTTAACCTGCTCATACAAGTCTTTTGCAGAATTTGAACAAATAGGGCTCCTCCACCTTTACACTATCAGATCCTACCAAACTTCTATACATCCATTGCTCAGTTTTCTTCGCATGAGTTTCTGACATGCTTATAGTACAGCTGCAAAGTCTTGGGGCCTTGGCAGCACCTCTACCTCGTTGAAGAGCATCAGTTCACTCAGGTGCACTTTGGGACTTCCCCTGCCAGAAACATCCTAAATGTTTTAGCACAGAACAGAAAGTGTTGACTGGGGTTCGCCAGACTTTTTGACTCATGAACTAGGATTCCCTTAAGCAGAGAGAAACAGGTTTTGGATTGTAATTAAATTACTGTCAGCTGAGTCGTGGGAACTGTCTGGGTGGATGTTCTTAGCTGAAAGCAAATACAAGATAATACAGCTTAGCCTAACCCCCTCTTAATTCAGAGCAAAGCTGAGCCAGGCTCATTTCTATTAGTCTAACTGGGTCCTAAGGCTAGCAGTTAAGTTCCTGTGGCTTGGCTCTTGCACAGAAACTTGATAAGCTGTGGCAACATGTTTGCTGGTTAGAGCCTTTAAAGGAAATCAGGCCATCTGAACCCTTGATATCTTGGAGTCAGTTCACAGGGAAGTCTGCGGAAAAGCAATCCTCAACTGCGTATGTATTTTTGATTTAGGGTTAACTAGTGTTTTTTTAAACTCTACATACAGCTAGGAAATAAGCTGCTTTAGAAAGCTGCACTGTAACTCCAAATGAAAATGCTACTTTTTGGTACACATCATCCATTAGCTTTACTAAATGCTGAAGTATTCACCACTGAAGAGTGTATTTGGCAAATGCAACCTCAGCACTGCCATTCCAAAAGACGTTCCTTCCTCCAATACCTCAGCCAGGAATTAACTGCAACAGTAACTTATCCTTTCTCTATAACAGACACACAGATTGAGAAGATTTAGTTGTGGAAGGTATTTTTTTTGGTCCTTTTTAAAGGTGAACTACTATGCGACTACCACTTCCTTACCCACACTAAATACCTCCTCTAGCCATAGCCACAGGAGAGGCTAGATGAACTACGTAAGAACAGTTTTGCTCGATCAGACAAGAGATCCACAAATCTCAGTTTCCTGACTGACAGAAGCTGTCAGTGACACTTGCTCCTGTCGCATTCCCATTCTGGGGAAGAGTACCTTAATAAAAGATGTCTTCTCTTGATGTCATACCTACTCTTTGCAAACACCAAAAAAGATTTCCCTACGGATGTCAGATGAATACTTTCACGTCATTATCTATATGGACATTAGGCCTTTCACAACTTCTGCCAACCCCTTAACTGAAAATTCTCACATGTCCAAAACTTGTCCTTCATAAGGCTGACTTAACCTTCGCCTCATCTTTTGTGTTTTTCTATACACCCTTTCAGGAATCCAAACATTCATCTTAAAAACTGAGTGCTTGCTCAGTTCACTGCACAGAAGTTGGCAAAGAAGCCATCATTCCTCACGTTATAGCTTATCTTCTTTCTTATGTACCATAAAATTGCTAGTATCTTTTTTTTTTTTTAAACTTTGTGTCTCATCTCTTTCCATTCATGCAGAATGAATGTTATTCAAGAGGCATTTTCCTTTTGTTCTAATAATTCTTTCTAATAGATTTACATGTGCTAAAACAGTTTCTCCCAGGTCACTGAAGACATTGTAAACAAGTTTAAAACATGGCATGGTACATCACAGGGGCTATAAAGTGCTCTCCCTTGTGCCTCCATCCTCTGTTATGTTCTATGAAAATATGTTCACTGTCACTATGCACACCAGGCCTTCTCTCGTCACAAAATATTTTCTCCATTCATTGGCTGAAATCAAGGTGAGTCTTGCAAAACACCGTAATACTGTATTTCTAAAGAATCTTCCAAGGCATATTAATCTTCTGAAGTCTGCTACTCCACCCCACGAACACTGCAAGTGTTACAGGCACATGCTTGTGTTCACTGTGCTGTTAACCCAGAATCAGTCCTTAAGTAAGGAACCTTCAACCGTGTGCTTCCTCTAGTGATCAACCTTGAGTTAATAACATTGGCACCTGCCCTCTTCCTTACTGTTTTGCTGAGTGCTTCCAACCACCAGTTTTTACTGACATTTTAAGGGCTCTGGAAAAAAAACACAAAAAAACTTGATGCTTCTGCAGGCTAAGAATAATGCTTCCCAAATTCTGCCTGGGATTTCACTGCTCTGACAAAGAAAAGCAGTAGTTCTAATTAATATGCTATTTTGTCTAGCTGCTTCAACATTGCTTTCTCTTACCTATATTACAATACCTTCTCTTTTTTAAAAACATTATTCTAGTAACTATTGCTATATGCATATACATACATATATGCAGGAAAAAGAAAAATAGCTAATCAATTTAGATCAGTAAAGTTATGACGCAAGCAAACTTTTTGTTTGAATTATTTTTACTTTTAATAGCCAAGTATAATGGAATTATGCATAAGACTGATTTATTTGCTTCTGATTACAAACGACTGATGAAATTTGAGACCTCTGAATTCCAAGTGATCTGCACTGCACAGAAGCAAACTATTATTTTCCAGGCTCCCAAAGCACAACACACACTGCATCTGTAAGCGCAACCAAGTTTGCCTAGCCAAGAAAGCCTTTCATGTACTGCTTTTCTTTGCAATTCAGGATAAGCAAGCACTAAGTTAGAGAATGGTACAAAGGCTTTAAGTCACTTTATACTATTTCTTTGCACTAAGTTGGCTGAGCCCAACTGAATAGAAAAAAAGGCTGCATTATTGCCACCACCCCCCCCCCTTTTTTTTTTTTAAATTAGAGATCACAGTCTCCACAGCAATGGGGTCAAACTCGATCCCAGCTATGCTGGTGGAAGTGTGGATTAACAGCAACTGGAATGCAGACAGATAACAGTGAACAAAGAAAGAATGAGCAGGCAGACTGACCAAAATAGCACTTCCAGGCTGCACTGAAGGCCAGCCAGCCAAGTGAGTGCTGCTCCAAAAAGTGAAGAAATTAGTATTAGAATTGCATTCTCCAATTAAATATTTTTTATCTAAAAAGAACGCCTTTACATTTTCTATTAAACACACAAATTAGATGGCAACTCGGAAGAAAATAGACTAGCATCAGTGTTGTTCCTCACTAGGTCCACCAAACATTAAGTGGAATAAAGACAGCTACACCCACAGTTTAGAGACGCAGCATCATGAATGCTCCCTATTGTACTTGCCCTCTGTACTGGGTTTGCATGGCAAGGTTTTGGTAGCAGTGGGGGTTGCAGGGGTGGCATCTGTGAGAAGCTGCTAGAAGCTTCCCCTATGTGTGACAGAGCTAGCGCCAGCCACCTCCAAGATGGACCTGTTACTGGCCAAGGCCAAGCTGATCAGCAATGGTGGTAGCGCCTCTGGGATAACATATTTAAGGGGCAGGGGGAGGGGGAAACCCTGCACAATTGCAGCCGAAGAGAGGAGTGAGAATATGTGAGAGAAACCACTTTGCAGACACCAAGGTCAGTGAAGAAGGAGGGGGAGGAGGTGCTCCAGGCACCAGAGCAGAGATTCCTCTGCAGCCCCTGGTGAAGACCATGGTGAGGGAGGTTGTCCCCCTGCAGCCCATGGAGTTCCACAGTGGAGCAGATCTCCACCTGTAGCCCACAGGGGACCCCACGGGAAGCCTGTGCTGGAGCAGGCTCCTGGCAGGACCTGTGGACCTGTGCAGAGAAGAGCCTAGGCTGGAGCATGTTTGCTGGCAGGACTTGTGACCCCAGGGGTGACCCACGCTGGAGCAGTCTGTTCCTGAAGGACGGCACACAGTGGAAGGGACCCAGGCTGGAGCAGTTTGTGAGGAACTGCAGCCTGTGAGAAGGACTTATGTTGGAGAATTTCATGGAGGACTGTCTCCTGTGGGAGGGACCCCACACTGGAGCAGGGGAAGAGTGTGAGGAGTCCTCCCCCTGAGGAGGAAGGAGCAGCAGAGACAACGTATGATGAACTGACCACAGCCCCCATTCCCCGTCCCCCTGTGGGAGGGGAGATACAGAAATTGGGAGTGAAGTTAAGCCCGGGAAGAAGGAAGGGGCAAGGGGAAGGTGGTTTAAGATTTGGTTTTTATTTCTTATTATCCTACTCTGATTTGATTGGTAATAAATTAAATTCATTCTCCCCAAGTTAAGTCTGTTTTGCCTGTGACAGTAATTGCTGACTGATCTCTCCCTGTCCTTATGTTGACCCATGAGCCTTTTGTTGTATTTTTTCTCTCCTGTCCAGCCTAGTAGGGGGAGTGGTAAAGCGGCTTTGGTGGGTACGTGGCATCCAGCCAGGGTCAAGCCACCACACCCTCACATGATCACACCATTTTATCTGTAATTCCACATTAGCAAACCAATTCATTTCACATTAGGCAAAAGGTAAATATCCTATTATTGAAATATCTTCCAGTTCTTTCTGAAAAAAAGCCAGAAGTCATTAATCAAATGGGAAAGTACTATTAGTCACCTATTTTTAGATTCTTTTTATTTTAGAGGAGCTGCTGTGGGCCAGCTCTGTTTGATCTGACAATTCTTTTGGTTTTTTCCTCTTAAATAAAACCTAAACAAACTTGGCTAGTAGATTCTCTTTATAGTATAAACCCTCCAAATGTAGAGCTACACATATGTAGCATTCAGCAGAATTACCGAAGCTCAAGTTCAGTTTTTATCCTTACAAAAATGCATACAGATTGCTATTAAAAACCAACACAGCATAACAGTCCTTACCAATGTCCTGAGTGTCTTGGTTGCTCTGCCTGGTTCTCATCTGTAGTTGGAACTTATGCTGGGAAGAGCAGAGATGCAAAAGGTACTGGCAAGTCTTACTATTGTCAGTCTGAAATGCATGCTTGATACCATCTGATGTGTTCTGCAAAGTTATTTTCTTCTTCTACACAATGTAGAAAGAAAAACGTTGAAGACAGTGATTTCTTTTAGCCTACAAAGATTTGTATTTGCTTGTGCACAGCTACAGCATTCAAA
Source organism: Phaethon aethereus (assembly GCF_964289735.1). NCBI lineage: Eukaryota > Metazoa > Chordata > Aves > Phaethontiformes > Phaethontidae > Phaethon > Phaethon aethereus. The sequence goes on from NC_138578.1 coordinate 19,462,367, forward strand.
TTTTCCTGAAGCAAAATGCACTGATGGGAGAGATTTCTATTAAGAGGCGTTGAAAGTAATTTGACATTTACAAAGTAGCACTTCAAAGCTACTTCTGGGCTAGCTGAGGTGGTATTATTTAATCCATCTCTGCTACTGTTAGTGCTGACTAATGACAACCAGTACTATTACGGTTTGCAGGATGGAGTTTTCAAAAGCCTCTGAGGAAGTCACAAAGGGTGCTGCCATTCAAGAGAAAAAGTAGATGTCCATCTAATTATTAAATGTATCAGTTAATGTTCTGAGTCTTAAATTTATCTTTTTAGTAATTTTTAAACATCAATTTATCAATTCTAGTTAAAATCATATTCCAGATGAAACAAGCTGTAGCTTTTCAATCAGGTATCAGACAGAGTTAGAAGTATTGTTTTCAATACCTCTATAAAGGTAAGCATTTGAAGCTCAACACCTCATTAAAAACTTACATCTGACCACCAGATTATGGTGTACCCACTCAAGTTGGCTGGTATTGTCCAGATCAAGTGTTAGGCCCTGTCATGCATTATCACTTAACTATTCTTGGAAATATAACAACTTAAAAGCAACGTAGGCGCATCTCCTCATTACACTGAGTACTGGCATTTGTCAGTACCCATCTCTCTCACACAGGACTCTCACTCTGGTGTTCCTTCACTACCCGTGTCCCATATGGCAGCATGGGCAGATTGCCCAGAAATGCAGTAAACGGGCAGAGCTTCTCCCCATGCTAAGAGTAGCCCTTGATTTATCTTTGTAATAGCACTTTTCTTAGGAGGCAGGGAAGCCATGTTTCACATCAATACAGATTTGCCAAAATACAGGTGCTAAATTCTCTTCTGAGGTTGGAACCTCAGCAGCATAGAATGCAGGCTAAGGAAAAAAGTATATTTAAAACATCAAAACTCCTATTTCAATCCCATAATACAACACAGCTCAGCCACATAAAATAGAGTCAGATTATGCTGTAAAACAGCAGCTTAATTTGCAAAAATAACAAACACACAAAACCAGTATCTGGAGATGCAAATATAGACACACAGATAGAAGAAAAGAGACCGACTTACACTAAAGGATATTTTCTTTGTCTCTCTCCATGGGAAGCGTAGTACAGGTGTGCGGGCACCATTGTGAACTTCAAAAATAATAACTCCTTTGGAACACACTCCCAGAAGGATACCTGTTTGGGATCTCTTCTCAGGCAACACATGATGAAGATGAATCCCATATTCTGTGAGCCTCTGACACAACTGTACAGATCAATGCAATAAAACTTCTAAGAATATGAAGTTAAGGCTATTGCAAGTTTTTTTATACCTCTATATAAATATTATACCTTTACAGAAATATTTTTATATACGCATATATACACACACACACACGTGGATTTAAAAAAAAAAAAAAGATTCCCTTCTGCCTGGTGGGGAACTTTTACAGTTTATAGATGTTACAACAGACACATCAGCTGCTCTAGAGGGTTATAAGTCTTGGTAGTATCTCTAGTGCTGCCAAATGCTGCAGCAAATAAACCTAGCATTTATTAAAATCAAACAACAAAAGTGTAAATCAAAAACACCTGTGAGTAAATCAAACTTGCACAAACCAATTATTGGCAACAAACTGTAACTAGCAAGATGCACTTGTTATTGACACATTTCTTAAACACAATTAGATTAACACTGCAATTCTGTGATCACATTAAGGCATCATAACTGCCAAAAGATGCAGTTTCACTCACTTCGCACTCCCAGTCATTCATTCCTGCTGTCTCTTCAGTACTGGCATAAGGGATTGATGTAACGAATCAAACAAGGGAATCTAACAGCTCTCCCCAACCCCAGTCAGACTAGGTTTAGCTAAGATCAAGTCCCCTACTCTTGTCCTCTGTGGTTAAGTCACAAGAACACTTCTGCCAAACGAGCAACAGCCTTAGAAGGGGCAAAGTCAGCTGAATGCCTCTTCCATCACCTTCTCAAAGAGACTGTGGAACTACAGGGTGTCTGTTGAATTACAGTGTAATGGTTATCCAATGTCTCAACAGCAAACAGTCACCCCCTGAACTCGTTGGCAGCCGTTGTATCAAGGCAGGTCCTGATTGTTATCTCATAAGCAACAGCAGCAAACCCCATAATTATATTTCTTAATGGGTCCTTTTAGAATAAACCAAATTTGTCCGTGATTATAGTTTTACTGCCATCTTACATAGTGTCTTACTATACTTCTGGCTTGCTTCATACCAAGCACCGGGAACAGTATTAGCTGCAACAAAACTTTTCATAATCGAAATATATTTTTCTCAACAGAAACAACAAAGGACATAGGGAATGAAGTGTGTGATGCCTCATAATCATAATTTCCTTTAGAGTAAACACAAGGATCAATAGTTGCTTTGAACTAGCCGGAGGTAAAGCAGGAAGGCTACTGATTGGAAAGAGTGAAAGGACTTCCTTTCCATCTATTATGATTTCTTTTCACTTGTAATGATGTGTTGTTTGAAAAGATCTTTTCAGCTTTCATCCTTTCAGTGTTATTCAGAACCTGAGCTGTTGTCCTGTACTTTTGCTTGAAGTCCATGCACCCATATTCCCACAAGGAATTTCTTAAGTCACACATTAAGGAAGCAAACCACTGCCCACTTACCTTCAAAAATTCTAACTCTGTCTCTTTTTCAGATGCACCCACGTAAGTGCTGTGCAATTTTGGCAGCTCTTCCTTGATGTAGGACAGATCTAGTTTCTCCATCACTCTAGCCGGGACATAGTGTTCTAGTCTGAAATATGACATGCCATGCACCTACAACATGAAACATTTTTGTGATGGCTTCTCCATATACTCTATGAGCACAAATGAAGCACAAACTTTCATTTGACAGAGAATCATACATGACAACTGAGTAAGGGGAGGGATTCAGAATCTCAACCCTGACCTAGAGCTTAATTTCACTTATGGTTTCTTCCTAGTCAAGCCTGACTTACTTCCACTGAAGAGAGAAGGTTCAACACTCCGATCTCAAATTAGATTCTGCAAACAGCCCTGTGTTAGACTAAAAGAAACTATCCCACAGCAAAAACTGCCAACAGCATATCAGCTGAGCTTCCAGTCCAGGGCAGAGCTGTGAAGCATGTGTGGCAGCTCACAGTCCATTCTTTAATTAAGCAGCAAGAACACAGTTTCTTAAAGATGAAATTGATGGTGTACCTCTGCCTGGTAATCTCCATACTCAGCTTGGAGAGCTAGTGATGCTAACAATATGGCTGTCTCATCATCACAGTGCATCCTGTCTTCCAGGATGTCTTTCCGCAACTGTAGATAATACTGGTGACAAGTCAGTGTATGCCTAGAATAGGAAAACAAAACAAAAACCACAAAAAATCCACACCATCTTTGCTACACTTCCTGTCACAGCAAGTTTCCAGTATTTGATTAATATCAAATTTCTGTCCATAAACTTAGGGCTTAAGGGGTTAAAAAAATTTTTCATACACTCACTGTATAAGACTGACATCATCCACAAAAAACTTTATGCGAAAAAACAGTGTGAAGTTGACAGGGAGCTTGTTCTTTTTCTTTGGTTCTTCTTTCCATCCTTCTGGAGCTACTTTACTTAGTTTTATGTCAGGATCAACGAAGAAAAATTCATTGTCTGCCATGAATTTTGAAGGGAAGCACATGGGTAAAACATTAAAACCAAATATTTCCTCCAGCTGAAGGATCAAGACCAGATTTACAATTCTGAAATTTGGTTTTGAACAGTAAGGTATTCTGTTGACTAACAATGGCTTATAAGCACAATAGCTGTTAAACAGAACACTGAATAAGGGCAGATGAAATAATTTTATAGTTATGCTGAAGACACCACTTGAAAAAAGCAGCTACCTTCTGTGATAGCTACAAAATAGGAGCTAGGCTTTCTTTAAAATTTCAAATTTCTTATCCCATAGGAAAACCAAAATTTGTCATCATTCTTTCCCTTCCTTAGTACTTCTGTCCCATTTACGTTTCTGCAAAATGTTTTCAAGGCTTTCTAAATTGCCATGAGCACCAGGAGCCTGCCATGGATAGAGTAAACTCTTGGGCTGCTAGGACTTCTATCTCACACCAATATTCTTACCGCTACAGTTCTGCAACAGCCTGTGAGATATGCTGACGGGAAACTTGGGTCTGAACACATTAGTTCTGCCACAATGACCTCCTACCCAGTGGCGGAAAAAAAAAAGAAATCCAACTTCTGGTCTGTTCCAATAGTGAAAAATTAACAGCTCAGGAGCAAATTCTTTTTTCTTAAGGCAACTCCCTCTATACAAAAGGTTCTCCTATGCATCCCAGTGGGTCTGAATCCACAAGAGGCTGCAACATTGCCTACGGCGTATTAACAGAACTCAAAGCTCTTTCATGTCCTCTGAGGGGTACTAGTCAGAGTGAAGGCAACAAACAGCAGGGAAGAAAACCAAAGGGAAAAGGCTGCCCAAGATGAGCTGCCATTACTCAGGCAAATGTAGAATTTTATCGTGCAAGGTTGTTCACTGAGGAATGCATTTTGCCTCAGTACAATGGAACATAACTCCAAGTAAACACTTTACTAGGCAGTCTCTGCTTATCTTTTCTCAACACCATGTAGCTAATTCCTCTTATTCTGTACCTGTCAACTACATCAAATCATTATTCTTACCTCTTAAAGTAGCCAATCCAAACAAGTGATGCTCTACCAAGCCAATATGGGCAACAACCATGTCAAAGACATCTTTACATATCGTTTTGGTATCACAAGTCAGCTCCAGCTTCTGCCCACTTAGAAGCATCACATTTACTTTTCGCCTGGTGTCATCATTCTTCCCTTTCTTAGTCTGGATTTTGTGAAATAAAATAACCCAACATTCACACTTGTGATAAAAGCACATCTGCTGGTTTAACATACTTCCCCTGCCACTGTTTGCTGAATGGTCCCTTTCTTACCAAGATAGACTTCGGTAGATCCAAGCAGATGAATGGCTCAATCGTCATTTTCACAAACTCAGGGCCAAAGAAATTCTAAAAATCACAAGAGTCTGAATGAACACTGTGTTACTGGAACAACAGACTGAGGCACAGTTAACTCCTGCCCTGGAAATGCCAAAGACGAACCAAAGGCCAAAACTAGAAAATTGTACTGAATTCCTCCCATGAGCTGGTTGTCGAAAGAAACCAATTTTGCCAGCATGTGTGCCAGATACCTCTGGCAAGCTACAGTGCTGGTGACTTTATTACTCTGCATATTCTCCTTCCTTTGCTGGGCAAAAAGCCAACACTGTAATATTATTTGTCTTCCTTTAAAATACAGGGTGTGGGTTGCATATTGGGACCATCTTATGGGTGGATAACCAGGCTTATCTCAGTAATCAATTGCCTGACATTACTAAGGCTTTTTGTATTGGTGGCAATTCCGCCTTAACAAATCTCTGCCTGTGACACACCACAAGTCTCCTCTCCTGAAGCCTGAAAAGTTTCAGTCTAATTTTATCTTCCAGGCTCAAGTAGAGATCCTGGCTGATTTCTGTCTGCCTGTAGACAAATAAACGTTCTACTAATTCACCCTGTAAATTGTAGGAGGTTACCTGTCCAAACTGTTAAAGGAAGTCCTCTGCACAATACCCATTTCAACACCACGTGAAAAAAGTGGCACAAGATTCACCTTTTGAGGGAAAACTTTCATTGGCTACTGCCTACTGTGTACTATATGTAAAATATCTGCATGTAAACCTCCTAAGAGCCGATGGGGGAGAGAGGAGACAACCTGTTAGTTAAAAGCCTATGTGAACTAACTAGTCAGAGTGCTATGGACTGGAGATTAACACAGGCACTATTACCCTGGATCAGGACAGCAAATTCACTTAAGTCTTGTTTCAAGTTTTCCCATCCTTAAAAAAAAATTTAAAAAAATCAATCCAATTCACTGAAAGCAGCAGCAGAGGGCATCAAGCCATCGTTATCTTCTAAAGATCAGCCACTCTATTTACCTATACCCCTGTCTCCCTCTTTTCTGTAATCTTCTATTTCATCTACATACCAAGACAGCTGGGAAAGGAAAGGGGAGTTTGCACGGTGATTCAGGGTGAAACCAAGGGCCAAATGAACCCTCTCTGCCTTTCTTTACCTTCGTAACTCGTTCATTTAATAATCTTTGATGGTGGTGGGACATATCCACATTCCACTAAGAAATAAATGCAAATTGAAGTGGTTGAAAACACCACAGAACACAGAAGAAAACTACACCCTACCTTTGTTAGGATGCTATATTGTTTAATCAATGCAATCTTTAGTCAAGGCTTGCTGTCTGTTTTCGCATTTCTTAATACCGCTTTAGGCTATGTAGCCACTAATGCCACAAAACCTCAAAGTTTATCCTGTGAGAGTAGGTCTTTCCTACCAGGGCAACACCAAACACCTAGTATTTAATCTGTTGATGACGGTTTATTACAGGACTCAGTTTATAAATCCCACATATTAGAGTTTCAGTCAAGACACTGCTCTGTTTCAATGAAAATAAGAGTTCACCTGAGATCAGGGCATTACCCTCAGTTTTCTTTGTGTCATGGCTGTTTCCAGGGCTATTTCTCTCAGCGGATCTCTGGTGATGTCAAGCATTGAGGACCTAATTGCATCTCCTGGGTAGAGATTAGGTCGGGACTGCCTCAGAGCCATTCTAGCTTGTAGTTGCATCATTTCTTCTTCCTGACGCTTTAGCATCACTTCTTGACTTATTAGATTGCCTTCAAATGGTGCTTCATGTTGCCTATGGTATAGTCAGAGGGGGTGAAAGACATTAGTAGGTATACCTACATCATTTTGCTACTTTAAGCACTTAGCTAAGTAGAAGTCCAGAACACAAAAACTAGTTATCAAATGCCACATTAAACACAACATTTATTCATCAGCCAGGAGGTTAGCACAGCAATTCATCAATACAGAAAATGAGGAAACATGCCAAGTTTCTACAGCTGCCTGTCATTTATTCATATGCAAATAAAGGCTCAGCTGTAGTCTAAAAAATACTTGACACTACAAACCCAGTGAATCAGCACAAAACCAGTGAACACACAGGAGGAAGAAAAACATTAATGCTTTGAAAATTTCTCAATTTCTCAGTTCAAGCAGGGACTGTGAAAAAGGCACGCTCGAAAACATATCACTAAAGAAAAAATAATAGTGTACTTTATATAAGTAAATATTGCTCCAATCACTTTCTCTGTGGCAATTCTTTACAAACTCTTTGCACAGCACTTATTTATTCCCTGTTTTTTCCTGAGCAGCAGTATAGCTCGAAATATTTATATAAATATTTTATATGTATCAACATCCTGTATATGAAATTATTCTAATTATCATGTTTTAATCATCTTATTTTGCTGAAAAAAATCCGTTTTCTTTTAAATTCCTAAGAATGTCTTTGTTGATACACAGCCACCACAAAAAATAAATCAGTCTAAATTAATAATCTGAAGGGGGAAAAAAAGAGAAAAGACAAACAAAAAACCTCATCGGTATTTCTGAAAAACACAGCAACCTATCCTCCAGTTCTTCTCTCAGCAGGTATGGATGTCCTGCTGAGAGAATGTCCTACCAAATTTTATCCTCTGTGGAAGGAAAGAAATCCATGTCCCATTTTGTGTGAACAAAAGCCACTTTTTATTTGAAAACCAGGAGGTTAGGAAATGCGAAGAAATGTGAAATCCAAGAAAAATAAATCCAACTTCTACTCCCCTCCCTCTGTGCCATGCTTACAGAAAAACATCTTTAATCCCCAAACTAAATATACACCAATCAAGGCTTCTTTAGAAGTCCTAAAACAAGAAAAAACAATATTGCCCCTCTGTTAACATAACAGAGGCAATTTTAAAACACAAATGGATAGGGGAAACTAACAAGACTTTTATCCATCAAAAACACTTTTAGCAATACTAAGCTAAGTGTCAGTGTAGATGGTACACCAAAGTACTGAAAAACATGAAAGAGCAAAAAAAGTGTTTTGAAGCTTGCATTTCATTGCACTGAAATTTAGGAATACAGATAAATGTAGAGTAAATCCTGCACTGACACTGACATACAGCCCTTTGTAGTAAAAGGTAATCTACAGACAGTACAGTTGCCTATGCTAATTGGTGGACATGATTTCAATTTTTTTTCAGTCTTTTTCCAGTGAAGTTTCTAATAAACGCCAATAGTGTAAACAGTGCACCACGTTCTCTTTATTTTTTTAATACTAAAGTTTCAGTGGTCAGCATACAAAACCAGTATTAAAGTAAGAAGAATTATGTTATCATGAAAGTCCAAACAATAAAACGCCACCAATGCACCACAAACTGAGTAAGACAACGTTGAAGTTTCTCAAATGGAATTTCAGGGAAGATACAGAGCATTTAAAGAAAAATGTATCGATGTAAGCCCATTATCCTTTCCATTATGCAGGGCTTTCAAAGCATTCCCTTCTCCCTCTTCTGTTCCTTTCTGCAACAGACATAATAATGCGCACCTAAAAGGACAAAGTAATGAGAAAAGGCCTCAGACCTGCAAAGACTTGTGCACACGCTTCACTTTTCATCAAGAGGAAGCTTATTAAGACCAACGTATGTGGGAATATTCACAATGAACTAAGTTAAATACACCCACAAGCACCATTCAGATCCAGGTCTAAGGATGGGCTCTGAAACAAAACAAACACTTTCTGAACATAAACGTCTATGAATTATCAAAGATGATATGAAAAAGATAGACATGTTGCAACTGGCTGTATCTGAAAACAATTACTAATGTGAAAACCCCTACTGCCGAGAAAAAATTTGCCTTTTAATAACATACAGCTCTGTGCAATAGAAGCATCATGAGTTACTGTGTAAAGTATTATCATTATGTTGGTTTATCAACTTCATAGACATGTATTAGTTTCTCTGAAAATTGGGGTGGGTGTGGGGTGTTCGGGAAGGAAGCTCAAAAACCTAATGGTTTAAAAATTTTCCTATACAAGCACTATCACCAACCAGAAATCACCACACTTCTGCATCCTGGGCAGTGTAAAACTAACTCTGTCTTCCTCAGATTGTCAGTTTTCTATGGAGGGTATCAGCATGATTCACTCTTTAGGTTCCAAGACAAGGAACATGTCTCTCATTCTATAGAAGAGGAGATACTGTTGACAGATATGGGTGGAGCTCTTCTGTGAAGTTCAGAATACACAAGTATTATTACTCCAATTAAAAAAAAAATCTGAATTACATTCTTAACAAATAACATCATAAAAGTGTGTTTCCTATGGTACTTCATCAGACAAGTACTTGGCTGCTACTCTGTATTTTCATCAATGTCTGACTGCAAACCAGAATCTCACAGTTAATTTATTAACCTGAAGACAAAAGGTGAGCCATCACCTGGAAGGCTGACTCCTATGAGACAGAGAAGTGAATTAACGACTCATCTAGTGTACTTACCAAGAAATTAGCAGATATTGGATCAGAGAAGGAAGTTGGAAGAAGGGAAGCAGGTAGGCATTCTCTAATAATCAGTGCAGTGGAAAGGTCAAGAATAGATTGAGAAAGACGGATGCCTTTTGGTAAGGTAGGAAGGATATGGAAATGAAATCTAGTGGAAGGAAAAGGCAACAGAAGGAAGAGATCCATGTCAGCTGCTGCTCCTAGAGAGAGAAAGGAAGTAATAGTAAACGGGGCAGAGAGGGGAAATAAGGAATACAAGAAGCGAAGAGGAAACACAGACACAAGTATCTATTGCCATGAGGAAAGCATTCCAAGAAGTTTAAAGGATACCAAGAGTCACAGACCACGACAAGGGTTTGAGTGTACTTTCTGTGTGCTACTGAAAAATCTATGGCTTCTTCTAATTTAACAGCAGGCCAGCCCACCCAAACAACACAAGTCACACTGGCTGATAACTCTGAACAGCTTCGCTGTTTTTTTTTAACATTGGCAGCAGACTCCCTCAAATCCAAATCCCCTTATTTGATTTACAGCTGAGTTTTACAAGGATAATTATGTGGATAATTAAGCAGTCTGCCTCTAAGGACTTGCCACAGGAGCAGTAAATTTAATATGTATTGAAGTACAGATGGTATCTCTGAACAGAGAGAAAAACAATGAAACATGGTCCCAAATGCTGATGGAATTCAAGTTGTATATACTTCCCCAAACACTGAAATCAAATGACCAGCCAAATAACGTAAATGCTGAGAATCTGCTCCTTGGAAATACTCGTTATCAAGAGTTTTACTTTGAGAGCTTATGTTTCTGAAGTTATAAAAGCCATAGTCTTCTGCAACCCAGGACATTTTAAAGCAGCAACATGCAATGTTCTAGATAAAAATATTAAGTTACTTTCTTAGAAATCTCCCTACTTAAATAGCTACCATCTTTGATGGTATTCCTTTTCACACTTGTTAGCACTGGAAAGTTTTAACAGCTGTTGGAGAAAGACAGAGGGGGCACGCACTGTTTTCCATTCAGCTCACATAATTAAGAGAGATATTATCTAAGTATTATTTTAGGACCAAATTCTGCTCATGGCTGCTTTCCTGTTTCTCAATAGGTCTACAAAAAAGCTAGTAAAACTAGCTTTCAGGAGTTCAGCCTCATTTTTCTGTTCTTGGCTATACTTACTAGTCTGGTACTTAGCTAAAGAAAAAAAAAAAAAAAAGAGCTTTTTTACCTTATGAAAATGGATAATAATTATGAAAATCAGTAAAGAACTATCTGTGGTACCCTAGCATGACATTTTTGTGCAAGTGCAGAGTGGTATCTTTTACCAAAGGCACAGAGAGGATGCCAAGCAGAAACAAGAGATTCAAAGAAATACTAAGCCTCGAAGTAGGACTGTATAGTTACGTACCTGTAAAATTAATTCCATTGCTAAGCACAACAGATAACTCTATGCTGCACTTACAAAACAGTATTTACCTTCTAGATTTCTCACATAAACAAATTACATTTATTAAAGGTGCCAGTCTTAACAGAGAAATATAAAGTAAAATAATGTAATATGAACCATGAGAAAATATGTATTGTTTTGCCATGGCATTTTCACTTGCATAATAGGCCTGATTAATTTACAACAATGTGACTCATTTTCATACCACATACTACTTTCTGTTTCTGAAACCTTTTGTAAATTGAAACAAAAGCTCTCTATCAGCACAGGCAAATTACTGCTGCTTTTATTTTGAAGCATAGCTACAGTGTTGAATTGGCATCTTTCCTGGGTTCAAGTCAAAGAAGAATGAAGGTTGACTTAGCAGTATTCACCAAAAGAAAAAAAAACAATGGCAAATTAGCTAAGAAAGCTATATGCTTATTCTGTACACACAGTAGTAATAGCCTACTTTACTATTTTAGCATGATGCTAAAACAGCATAAAATGCAAAGCAGAAATTTACAGCTCTGTAACAGGGGTTACACGGAACATAAACCTGTAACCCAAGTCCTTGAAAATTTGCCCTAAAAGCTCACACACTAGCCAAAATTCTCATACATCAATACAGGCTGAATTTCTAAGACACTGCTTGGACACTGCAGTTTAATACATACACTGTCACATGAACAGATACCATATTCCTGACAACAAAGCAGTGTCAACCCAGCTAAGCAATGCCTAAATACTTCTCCACTGCAAGAAATGCCAATATATACATTTCTAAATGGCTTTGCGTTTTTCAGGCAAAAGTGCAAGTAGTAAGAAAACCAATGCAGCTGCTTACAAGATAACTGAAATCTCTAAGACTTCCAAGTAACTGTTCTCTTGCTCATCTGCACTCAGATACAGCTCATCTGAGATCCTGCCTTACTCAGATCCATTTAAGGCACATAATATAGTGCAAGAAGCAGATGTTCATTTATTTTAATCTTCATGTTCAAAGCATGGCTCTAAGCCCTACTCACTGCATATCACCCTATATGTTAAATGAACACAGAAGACACATTTGACAGCCTTGCCACATCATCTGAAACAGTTTCCAGTCTTCAGACATCTTTATGTTTCTTTAATAGGATAGAGCAGGATTCCCATCCAACTCATATCAAAAACATATAAATAACCTAAAATATTGAGCACGGCAGCAGTCTTTCTCCTGATATCCCCCAAACAAAGCAAGAAAACTGCCAACAGAAGGCTGTGTCGTAATGTGGTGAGGGAATAGGGGGAAAACACACATGTCACACTTTTTCCCTTGAATACAAAAATTATTTGAATCATTTTGATAAAATATTCCAAGGTGACTCAGCATCTGGCAGAGACTAGAAGAAAACTTTCCATCCAAAAGGTCAAGGTCAATAAAAATTCTCAAATATTTAGAATGGGACCACTCTCAAAACCTAACAGGTATGGCAAGATACGCTTCTGCTGTACCAAGATGCTGTATTAAGATGATGTACAAAGCAGAACCTGCTTTTTAAAGCAATACTGATGAACAGCACTTGGAAAAAATAAAATCCAAACAGATGTAATATTCAAATACACTGCAAAATAAAATCTCAAAAAGCATAAATTGTTACCAAATTGGCCTGCCTAATCAGTGCTGAAGTTATTAAAAAATTAATCCAAATACATCAACACAAACCAAGAATTTTCCAGAATAACCAATCAAATGTATGGCTTTTGGTTTACTTCAAAGAAATAAGCATGCTATAATTTCCTTATAAAATTAAAAAATTAAAATTAATCTGCATCAATATCAACACTTTCCAAAACTTTATTTTAGAAAAGTATACTCCAAATAAAAATTATTAAATATTTCCAAGCAGGACATAGCCCCTGACCTTCTGACACATATAGCAACTTGACAGAGAATAACCCCATCTCCATTAAATATGGGAACTGAATTTGGACTCCTAACTGGTATACTTACCCCTACACCACAGTGCATCACAAGACTTTTACTTCAGATTGCAATATGTAATTCTGAAATGCTATTTTCTTTCAAGTACAACATGCCATTTCTAAACCTTAAACAGAAGCTGCGGTGGGAGTGAAAAATTCGCTTGCAGATTTAGAATACTTTCTTTGATAAAGACAAAGCACTCCAAGACATGCTGTTTTCGCAGGGGTTTACCTTGCCCTCTGAGAATTAGCTTGACTTGATGTGGAGATATCATCAGCACCTGGCAAAGCACCGCTGGCATCATCTCTCTTGAAACCTTCATTTCTTCTCACTAGCAAACCAAAAGACAAATTAATACCTGGCTGGGCAACAATGCACACAATAATCCCATCCAAAAATCGAGGACTTATCAGTCATATGAGATTACTTAGAAGGAATCAGATTCATGTGTTCTTGCACAATGGCATTACATTATTAGACAAACTAGCATTATGAAGTTGATTTCAGTTTTCAAAGCAATCTTACAGTTTCCCCCAACAAAGATAGCTGCACCACACAAAGTCCTTTGAAGAAGAATACTAAGGAAGGCCTAAAAGAAACCACAATAAAAAAACCCCACACACAATTGCACAGACACCTTTCCAAGGTGACACATTTCTTTGTCAGCCATGAGTTGAGACATATACATGGCAGAGACATCATACAAAACCATTCCAGAACAGTTAGGTAAAGTAATTATGTATTCAGTTCACAAGAAGGGAGTTAAGAAACCAGTATATATTGCCGAGCTCCTGTGTTTAATTTTTGTTCTGGAATCTGACTCCTCCTTTCCCCCCACCCCCCTTCCTTTTGGCAATATACTAACCTGTTATTCTGTTTGTAACAGTTATCTTCTTTCCTGGTATGCCTTGCTGTAGCAGCACCTGAGATGCTACACTTGGAGCTTAATTTTGCAAACCGCTTCACTTTCATCTCTTACTGTACCCTCAATAAACAGAGCTAGCAGGAGAGCTCTTGCAGAACACATTGATTTAGAAATAGTTCTTTTTGAGTCATTTCACTGAGTCCAGCAATGCTACTAGCAGTAGCCAGAAAGCAGCTCTCTCTTGCCTGTACAAACTTAGGAGTTGTTGACTTTGGACTGGAACACATAAACAACTTGTTCTCAATGGCAAGAAAATGAAGGGAAATGCATTACAGGAGCCTTGCTAATTGTTACTGCTCCTTAGGTTTCTGGCTCAGTAACTAGGAGGATAGAAGAAGACAAGGAAGGTTGAGAGAGCAGCAAGTACAGGGAGCCTGGGTTGGAATTCTGTGCGTACAGAATACGTATGGTACACCTATACTCTAGCCCCTAACTATTGCTTGCTTTCTTCATTGTCATCAAATGATTTGCCTCCATCGCTTATAATGATTCTGCAAAGCTGATTGTTTTGTCAACCGTGCTCTCCTCTTGACTTCTTTTTACCATTCTAGCATCTCTTTCAAAAAAATGCTCCAAGCATCACATTCCATGCTGTGCGTCCACTGTGTAAAGAAAACTCTTCCTGCCATATATCAGAAAAACAATGCTTCACACCATATCCTGCTTTTCCAAGCCATTGATTTCATAGAATTTACTTAAATTTATCATACAGACAGCCTGTACTACATACTGCTTTTGCATTACACCAATTGGCCTATAAATTATCAACCATTTAACCCTCACAGTAAAACTCACTGATGTAAAAATAATTAAACCATGTGTGTCCCATATAAAGCTTTTGCAATCTACTGTTATTGTACACTAGCAACAACTCAATCATTTTTGTGCCTCTGAAGACAGCATGTTATTTAAAACAAGCACTCTAGTAAAAAGTTAACCACTTCTAGCTTTTCCTACCAAGTTCCCTTCCAGAGTGCTAATGTCAAACTCATTTCTGAAGAGACTGACAGTTATGCTGAACTGTCCACAGCATTGTAATTACAGGACAGAATCTTAGAACTTCATATCAGTGGTAATTATCAAGCCTCCTACTAAAGATTTAACTTTATACTTTTGGGGTCAATTTTTCATCTTAAACTTTTTTCTGTAGGTTTTTTGTTTGAGGGGTTTTGGTGCTGGGTTTTTTTGTGTGTTTTGTTTTGTTTTTTTTAAACACAGGTCTTACCTTGCCTGAAATCTGGTTCTGAAGAAGTAACAGATGGACTTTCACTTGAAGTACTGTAAACGTCGCTGTGGTAAGATTTGTACCTTCTCAAAGGCTCTGCAAGTTTAAATCAGGGTATCGGAAAAGTAAGAAAGCAACAGTTCTAATATATTAAAAAAAAAAAAAATCAAACACCAATTAACATTTGAAAATTTTTCGAAATCTTTTCAAAACATTTTTAAACACCTCTCTGTGGCTACAGAGTCTGAAAGCAAACACTCAGTGGATGCTGTGCAGTCACATTCTGTCCCCGCAGCCCAAGGATTCTGTGGCCTTCCTTGGCCTCTCTTGGCTACCCTAACAGAGCCCAAACCTCTCTCTCATCATCTCTTCCAAGTTAAAACTAATATTTAAAAAACCCAACAAAACCCAAGATGAAAAATAATCCCTCCTGCAAACAAAACTGATGAAAACATGTGGTGTGCGCCTCTTGCTTGTAGAAACGAACCACCAGAACAGTCCCTGGTTCCTTCACGACAAAAAAAGAAAAATATCCACAGAGACAAAGTACAAACTGGAAAATTATAATTCATTCAGCTCATCTTTGACATCCACAAAATATGATCAACAATTAATAATCCCCTATAAGATATTTAATTAACCAGAACAGCTATACACATGTGATGAGAAATCAATACAGCAGTCTCAGTTCCTACTCTCAGTGGATTCTTTAAATGACATACTGGAGCAATGGACTCCACAGAAGAGGTATGTACTTGACATTTGCACAATCTCCCAAAACTTTCCTATGCACAAGCTGACGAACAACCACATAGTGTGCATAAAAGGAGAAAACAAAACAAAAAATTCCCAGCACTTTGGGATTACTAATGCTTCACTGTCTAAGTGAGAGAAAACTTCAGGTGGCTTTATTTGCAGAAGGCTGTCTCTGGTCCAACTAGAGTTAATGTTTTTTAAAGCAAAAGTGGTGATATAGAGAAAATACATGAATGTCCTGGTTTCAGCCAGGATAGAGTTAATTTTCTTCACAGAAGCTAGTGTGAGGCTGTGTTTTGGATTTGGGATGAGAAAATGTTGATAATGTGCTGATGTTCTGAGTTGTTGCTAAGTAGTCAAGGACAGTCCAGCTTCTTGTGTTGGCCTGCTAGCAAGAAGGCTGGTGATGCACAGGAAGCTGGGAGGGGACACAGCCAGGACAGTTGACCCAGGCTGGCCAGAGAGATATTCCATACCATATGACATCATGCTCAGTATATAAAGCTGGGACGAAGAAGGAGGAAGGGGTGGAGGGATGTTCGGAGTGATGGCATCTGTCTTCCCAAGAAACCATTACACATGATGGAGCCCTGCTTCCCTGGAGATGGCTGAACACCTGCCTGCCCATGGGGAGTGGTGAATGAATTCCTTGCTTTGCTTGCATCCGCGGCTTTTGCTTTACTTATTAAACTGTCTTTATCTCAAACCATGAGCTTCCTCACTTTTACTCTTCTGATTCTCTCACTCGTCTCACTGTGAGGGAGTGAGTGAGTGGCTGCATGGGGCTTAGTTGCCAGCTGGGGCTAAACCAAGACAATGTAACTGCTGTGAAGACAAGTGCAAATCACTACAGCAAGGAATATAAAATGTAAGAATACAAAATGGGGAATACATGAGCAGATGAGTCTGGACACTGCAAAAAGGAAGTCAGAGGTTCCAACTTCCCACATCCAGAAAACAAAACAGCTGGTAAAAAATCCTGTGAGAACAATAAACCTGCAGCATAACCTGTATTAGGTGAGAGGACAAGTTGATATGCAGTCAACAGCACTACTCATTCAGACTTCCTAGAGAAGTAAGGAAACCTGCAAGTAGGAAAAAGGCATGAAAAGATACAAGATAATGCAGTAGACCAAGGCTAAACACTAGTTCATGTTAATTTTTGACTAATCTTGTTCCATGCCCACTAAACCATGTCCTAAAGTGCCACGTCTACGCTTTTTTTGAATACTTCCAGTGATGGTAACTCCACCACCTCCCTGGGCAGCCTGTTCCAATGTTCGATCATCCTCTCAGCAAAGAAATTTTTCCTAATATTGAGTCTAAACCTCCCCTGGCACAACTTGAGGCCATTTGCTCTCGTTCTATCACTAAAAGACAACTGGGAATTCTTTAAGACAACTGTGAAAAGTAAGCAAAGTTGCCAGTCAAACCAATGAAACCAACTGCTACCACCAGCCCATCCCAGCTGCACAGTTTAGCAGCATAAAACCCAATTAATCCTAAGGACATTTCACATTACTCTCGGAAACAAGCAACACTGCTTGAATATTTGCAAACCAACCTACAGCAAGATGAAGAGAAATCACTGAGGGGTGTGTGGGGGGGTGGGGTTGCTTCAGTCTTTTGCAATGGAAATGCTTTCAGCATTCTGGATTTTACAACAAAGAAATCTACCACCAATCTAGCAATTACTTGCCTAACAAGGGAAATAAAAACCAAATGCAGTGGGTAGCTTTTGGAGATGTATTTTTAAAATGCTCCCAGCCCTTTAAGTGAGGCATCTATCCAAACATCATACTGGAACTACAGTACAGAAATGTTTAACTGAAAACAGATCTCTTCTTTCTCAGTAATTTTAGTAGCTGTAAGTTTTTCAACTCTGCTAAACTGACTTTAAGCAAGAGGATGGAAAGGGGACAATAAAATATGAGATTTTAAACACTTTTTTTTTTTCCCCACCTAGTCAGCAGCCTGGGCTTCCCGATTCTCACACAAATTGTGGCTCCATCCTGGTTCTTTGAGACACAAAATTTTGCAAAAAATAAATGTAAAGTGGTAAGACAGAAATATGCAGTTAAAACACAAAACAAGTGTTTGTTTGTGGTGGTGTGATATCTGACTCAGCAGGGTATTTGACTTCTCTGGACTCATCCTGTTAGCAGGAGTTGGCACCCTGCTGCAGGCCAGGGGGTAAGTTCATAAGCCAAGAAACATAAAGCAAGATTCCCAATCACTACTTATCTCAGTGTTTTCACAGACCTCTACTTGAGGCCCAGCTAGGTTTAAACCTATTCTCCCAGCATTCACAAGCAGAGACAGAGATAGGACTACCCTCCTTTCTGGTCACATCTTTCTCCCTAAGCAAGACCATACAACTTACTCCAACAACCAAGCAAAGGTATTGTTCTCATCTTCTGGAGGCACTTTACAACCTTTGCACACGGGGCTGCATCAATGACAATCAGCCTGTTCAGCCTAGGGACAAAGTTTTCAAGGCAATTAAGAATCTACAGCCTGAAATTTGGGTTAATCCTGTAGATTTTTCTTTACTTTGGTCAGTTTACGGAAATATATGCAGATGTGGAAGTGTTCACTGCTGGGGCTTCTCTTTGGCAACCACCTTCCAGTCCTCTGCTGGTATGTACACATGTATATGTACCCCCAACGCAGCACCTCCTCTTAACCAAACTTAATCTTTTCTCGGGCATGGACAGGATATGCACTGCAGACCTGCAAACATTCAATTAAATTGTAAATATTGAGACCACTGTATCTATAATGCTTGTAAAATTACCCAAATAATTTATGCTGTCTTCTCTCTGCCAGCAAATTCTTCTCAATTTCTAACATATCATATTAGGGTTTAACTTCAGAGAAGGCACTTGGATCACGTCCAAGCCAAACTTCTAATTAGGAACTAGTTTCCAAAGGTCACAAAGTCCCAATACTGGGATCAAGTTAAAGTCAAGCTTTTCATACAATGTTTCAAAAATGAGGACAAACTTCTAGCCTGTCTGGCTGGGAAGGAACTGAAAGATGATATCAATAAAAGCTAAAAACAACAACAGAACAACTCATCTCCCATATTTACAGTTTTCCCTGAGATTTTTGAATGGCTTGGTTTGTTGTGGGTGTTCTTTCTTTTTTTTTTAATTTTTATTAATTGGTGGGGTTTTTTAATTTTTGATGACTGAAGAGAGACTTCAGAACTTATTTAACCTCTAGAAACATCAAACACATTGTAGCAAAATTTATTCTACCAGTTATCCTTCTTAACATTCCACTGTTTAGATTAGAGTCTCTTATCAGAACACTTCAAGTCATTTCATACCTTAGTAGAAAAACAAACCTGAGTTTAAGCATGTTTTAAGAGTTCATAACTGAAACTAATATATAAAACATGTACTAATAAGTTGACACATGGTAGCACCACAATGCAGAGGTGAATGAAGCATTACAACTTGAAGAATCTGTGTTTGTGCTGCTTAGTGCTGCAGTAGTGCTTTTTCAAACTCCCTATCAAAGCCAGCAGAGCACAACTTTACAGGCACTTAAGACAGCATAAAATAACAAAACACACTATTTGTACAAGGCAAGACATGCAAGCCCAGACAAGTAATTTACAGAAAGCCTCATCTCAGCCAACTTCCACAGAAATCAGAAAACCACAGAAATCAGAGAAACACATATAACTTACACAGGTTTTCAAATACACATTATTACAGAATTATTACTGGCTGTACAGAGAAGGAAAAGGACAGAGAAGGCAGCAGAGGTAAACAGGCAGTTTCCTGACAGGGAGGGAGCTCTTGTTTGCTCCTTGAGGTTTATTGGTGGGTGTCTCTATTACATCGGAGTGTTACTGTAATACCATTTAAAACAAATTAACTGTCCTTTAGGAAAGGCTGGGACTTGCTTCTTTCACAATTTAACTAATAGGTTAGAATCATATTTACTCTTCCTCTTTCCATCTAAGAAAACTTGAATTATCTTATGCAAGGCAGCCTAGGCTTAACAGGAAGAATGTAGAGAATTAGAATAAATCCCTGGTAAGGATTCATATCCAACAACTGCACAAGGGAAATAAATCCATTCAGCCTTCCATGGAAGCAGGCTCATTTCAACTTGCAAGATTTCCAAACAAAATTCTAATTCTAAACGAAAAAGCTGTATTGTGCAGGCAGCTCAATGCACCAACCACCCAGGCAACTCCCTAGAGAGCCTAAGGGCCATCTGATGCATAGGAGTTTAACAGGCTTTGAGTGACAGGAAGAAACGGAGCCTTGTAAAACTGCAGAAAACGCACATCTTTAGGGGTAGGCTGGAAAGGAAAACAGCAAGATTAAAAATAACAGCTCCAGGGTCTGGTAAGAACTCAGTATCTTGCACTTAGAAAGACACCCTTCTTTTCCGGTTCTGGATCATGCGGTCTAGGATAAGGTACGTAAACAGACACAGAAACATACTGAAAGTGTGGCCACTGAAGTTGTTAATTTGTTTTAATTTAAATGTTTTATCCAACTGAGAATATAACGTGTTGACTAAAAATTGATAATCCCAGACTGTGTGAGCTGCTGAAAGCTCGATAAAGCAGATGCCACTTTGCTGTGCAATTATGGAATTGTAAGAGCTGTTTTACTACCTTATGTTAAGCTGTGTAATTCAGAACAAAATAATAATGGTTGATGCCAGAGTACTTGTACTTTACAGAAATCCCACAAACATTTATTTCTTTTTCCTTGAAAAGCCAACTTTTGTAGTCTCAGTAAAATCAACAACTGAAAGTTTTCCATCTAAAATAGTATCAGTCCATTATCCTACCCTTCAGCTTCATTACTACGATTTCTCAACATTGTTCTACCTGAACCTTATCCTTACCGGACATACCAAGCACATGAGAATACATTTTGCCACCACTGAATTTAAATCATACTGCAGTACAATGATCATGACATGTGTAAACTGATCCTTAATTTGCCTTCACATGCAAACTGATACACCATTGTGGATGACTCGCATTTCCTCTGCTTAGCCTACACATGAACTGAGTACATACAGAGAGAAAAAGAAAGTATGCACACTTCATTGAATTTAGAGGTAAGTTTGTAAAGCAGCTATTCCTCTTTTGCCCTAAATCCAACCTCCCATTTAACCTACTTCTGTAGAAGCTCCCAAATTCAAATCTCTGGGGCTTCATTTGCTGGGATAAATTTACAGCTGCCTGATTACCTGCAGAAATTTTCTCTTATTCAAAAATGCAGCTTCAAACTAAGAGAGCTTTTAAAATCCAGACATTTAGAGTATCCCTAAGTGTAACTCCCCGCCTAAAACACATGCAGTCATAATATGGAAGTTTTATAACTGGGGTCCAGATGAGTATTCAAGGTAGCTAATGAAAACATTGTTTTGTTAGATAAAGACACAGAAGACTTAGGAGGCAGAGACCCATCTCTAGAAACACAGAATAATTGTGCCTCTTCTGCTGACTGTATGAAGCAGAGAGCAATAAGTGGACAAGAAAAAGAGGACTTAATCATCTGGCTTTTCAGGTAGAAAAATCAAAAGGTAAAATGAGAGAGGGATAAACACAACTTGAGGCTCTGGGATTCACATCGTTCCCAACTGCAAAAACATTTAACAAAGGCTTGAGAACATTCCCAAACCACCCCCATTCGCCCACCCCTGGATTCAGCATTCCAAAGCTTCAGCAAGATCAGCTTTTTTGGTATCCTCCCCTTTTTCCTCCCTGTCTGCTATTTAACCCACAGTTACTCTCCTAACTGGTCCTGTGTTCCGCCAGCGCGTAGGCAATCTTTACACCTTGTTCCCTTGTGCATCTCCTTTACAACATAAATAAGCAAAACTGCATATAAAAAAGGGATGCACATTCACTCAAGTAACACATAAACCAGTTCACTTGGAATTACGCACACACTTGAAACAAGCTGGGGGGAAGCTGCCTAAGCAAATATAAGGGAGAGATTCATACACGGCTACCGTCTCACAGCCCTGAGCCTTACTATTGTGCCATTTGAAGGTAGGCCTGAGATTTGAAAACTGAAGTGTGTTTACACTTCATAACTCTCACAAGATACAATCAGTTTTGTGGGTGAGAAGGCAAAGAAAGCTGGGAGCAAGGGAGAACAGATGATGCTTTCATACTCTTGAGCAGCAATGCAGGCTTGCAAAATGTAAAAGGTAGAATATTATTTTCTCTCTGAAATAGGACACTATCTGTTGGTACCAGGCAACAATTTCCAAGTTTCAAAAGAACAACAGAACTAAAATCTGTTCTCCTGGTAGAGATAAACTGCTTGGGATTAACACCCAACAATTTCACAACTCTAAACAGTTCTGTCTAAAGCTCACAAAACCTACATAACAAAACCAAGAATGAACAACAGAGATGCAGAACTTACTCTTCCATCTCCTGGCAAGATTAACATGTATTTTTGGAGTCTGTTCCTAGTGCTCAGAATTGGCTACACCCGAAGTCAAATAGCAGCCTCTTTCCCTTCCCTTTCCACCCCATCTGGCTAAGCACTTAAACATAAACCATCATCTTTTGTATACTAGAGATAAACAACCTCAACCTTGAGACCGTACAGCAGAATAACATATAAAACAGCAAGTTCAGGAGCAAGGCACTTCCGATAAAACTGTCTTTGGAAGGTTTGTGAGTCTAAGTCTGAGATGTTCTGACTGTAGATTATAGTGCAGTTTAGACAGTCTGCAGATCACTGCAAACTATTCCATTACAGCACATCTGTAATTAAAGCTCTGCCATTCCTTCCACGATAAACTCTACTTTTCATGAGTTTATAATTTGGATTGTAAAAATCTGTTCTGAGTGGAAGCTTGGCATACCAGAGCCTGTGCATGAGAACATTTTCTTTTTCCAAGACAGTCAGTCTTTAACGTTTTATGAATAACAAAAGTTTGCCAGCTTAACCCAAAGTAAGTTAAAGAAGAAATAACCCTCATATCACACAAGTTCCTTAAGAAGTTTTATCTGGCCAAGTTTAACCCAGAGAGTCCAATACCACTTCACAATTCAAAAACTGAAAAACAACATACGACTGAAAGCAGAGGCTTACTACAATTTATGCAGACTTAACTGTAACCTAGACCTGGACTCAACCACATTGAAAATATCCCCAAACCTGCCAAAGAGAAGGCTGATTGTGTCCTTTCTACTGTACCAAATGTCCAACCCCATTCCCATGACTCCTTGCCCATTCCTCACCCTCAAGTTGAGCGGAACCCTTATTCCTGACTACACAAGCTTTCAAATACTTTATTATCTTTCTTCATTTTTCCTTTCAATGCCTCTCCTTTGAGAGAGATACGTCCCACATAGGGAAAGAGTAGCAGTTGCTGTCATTGTCTGTGGAATTCCCACTCCATTTCTAGTTGTTGCCCACCTATCTGCTATGTGACTACCAGCTGTAGGCAGTAAGATAGCCTTGCACTAAGTGCTGCCCAAGAAATTGCCACTGCTACCTTTATCAAGATGGGTGACATATTTTACCACAGCTTTCCACACAGTTGCTCATCTCTCTCAGCTAGGCTGGGTTTATGTCAGAAGAGCAATTCCATACATACTTGATAATGCCTGACATTTGGAAGTACCTGTCTACCCACTAAGTGCTTGAAAATTACATACAATAGTAATGCACAAAAACCCCCTTACAGACCGCAATTTTCATTTCTTTGACAGATGAAACTAGAAGTAGACACTTTTTATGAAAGATCTAAAAGGATTCAATCTGTTGTAAAAAAGATGTGAGACAAGGAATAGTAAAACATATGGAAAAAAAGAAGGAAAAGGAAAAAGGAAAGACGTCTTAGTAGACCAGCAGACTTTACATGTTAAGGCTGTTGTGAATCAGCTCATTACGGTGGAATAGAATACTTTCAGTCAGGCTTCTCAAGCCCTGTAAAACACAACAGCAACTAACTCCTATGTGAAAAAGCATCCCCCATCCATCTTACTAAAATACTCCTTTAAACTGGCTCTCATTAAAAGTTCACATTCACAACTAGGTTTTGGCCCAAACCTTTTCTTTAAGTAGTTAACTGACATAAAAAAATTGAGACCCTAAAATAAAACAGCAGAGCACAGACTCATAACCAATTCAAGAGTGAAACATACTTCCTTCCTCTGTTGAAAGTAGAAAGCTCAGAAAACAAGAACATTGCAACCTACCTATCTGTTGAGAAAGTATCGTCATTTTTTTCTAGCAAGTAATGACTGTGAATTCAGAAGGATGGGCAGTGAATCATTAGCTATTGCCTCAATCTTCCCTATATAGATTTGTCACTCAGCTCCTGTGACTATCAAGCCCTAGTTCCTGGTTTACTTTGACTGCACTTTCACCCATTCCCTTTATAAATTGAGTAGTTTCACGCATCTGAACTACCTCAGTTTGCAAGACATGGGCACGTTATGTTTTCTGCTGTCTCCCAGTCTGTTTGAATGAGAATGATAAACTTGCTCATCAATGGGTTTGGCCAAACTTTTGATACTGTGTTTTGCAACACAAACCTGCACTCCTGAACAACAAGGTTTCCCAATGCAGGGAGTGGCCTCCTCTTAAACTTTGTCAGCTGCCTATCTCCAAAAATACAAGTTGACTCATACACTTGAGATTGTCCCCTTCAATTTTAGGCTCTTAAACCAAAAAGCAACCAACCTTCCCTGTACCTCATCAGACATCTCAGTAGATAACAACAAATGGTGAACTTCTATTGAGATAAACAACAGTATCTTCACAGTACTACCTCTGTCTGTGTTCATTCCTTCACATTATAATGTGACTCTCATTGGAAGATGCTAACTTGATAGCACAAAAAAGCTCCAGCTGTCTTGTCTGTACAACTTGTACAGAAGTGACAGTAGTTTTTTAAACTGCCTATGCCACTTCAATAACACTCCTTTCTGGAGCGCAATGCTCACACGCATAGGAGAGAAAGAATTGTCTTCCCATGCTAACTGCTATATAAGTGCCTCCTGAGATGGCCACAAGGGGCATGAACAGGCATTTTTAGAAATTCAACCCTGATAAAAGTCTTTATAATCTCTCCTTAATAAGAAGGTGTTTACACCTCATTGGAGGAAACAGAGACAAAAGTTGTTTGTTTTGTTTTGTTTTTTAAACATGGTTATTTCTGTCAGACAACAGACAGGGAACTACAAATTTTCAACTGTATGGATTTTGAATGTGCCCAAGTGACTGAGCTAGCTGTATACATACAGCTCTTCTACTGTGTATCTTAGATGACTAAGTTATGCCTTCTGGACCGTCACAAGCAGGATTCAACTCTACTCTCAGTTTCTACCCAACGGTCCCGAATTTACAGCCCCTGAAAAATCATGTCATATTTTCAAAGCAAACAAAATATGTAGTTCCCTTTGTAGAGTTCTGCATAAAGACCATTTTATAAGTTTCCAGAGAACAAATAAAAAGACATCCCTGCCCACCCCCCCACCTCCCCGCCCCCAGCATTCTTTAAATTAACTGATGGAACTTGTTGTCAAGTATTCCCACTAAGGTAAAAGACCTTGACATGAGTCCAAAAAACATTTCACATTTAAGGGTTTAACTGCATCATCCAGAATTATACAGTGCAAAAACTGAGAGATCTAGAGGTGAAATTCTCCCTTTCCTCTGGTCTATAAATCCATCTCTAATAGCTGGAGATGAGGATTTTCCTTCAAGGAAAATCCTTGAATTCAACTTCACAATTGGCTATTACCAGGTTTTTTTTTCCTTTTACTAATTTGAAACTGATGAACTTGATACTGGTTGACTTTCAGAGATCAACTATTTTCACTGGGTAAGCAATCTGGACACGCACATTTATCTTCATTGGCAACAGATGTTCTAATGCTTTCACTTCACCTACGAAAAGATGACGAAGCAAAGACCTTAGCAGTTTCAAGAGCTGCTACAAAAGAACTCAAATTTATGATAAAGAGAAATCTGTTTAATGAACGGAATACTCAGAAAATCAAAAAGCTTCACTAACCTTCTACATTCATAGCTTCCCTCAGAAGCTGCAACTTCTTCTGCCTCTCTCTTATCCTGTCAAAGGCACTTGATATTGCTGCAGAAGTTGAGGTCTCGGGCACATGGCGTGTTTGGTCCAGTTTGTGTGGTCCGAAGACATCCAGTGCTATGCTCCCATCAGAGTATCTTGCTTCCTTGTTTCTGGTAGTAGTAGAGGTCCGTACTGTAAATGCTTCACACTGATGGTTGTGCCCATGAGACCCTCCAGCATGGTCCTTCTCGGCTGCTTTCTCAGTTGTGCAAAGCAAATCTGTGGAGGAAGCCCATACTTTCCGCTTGGGAATGACATCTGTATGAAGATGACCTTTATTTTCAAACTCACTGGTTTTACATCTATGAGGACAGAAAACATCATCTTGTCCTGAGCTGTAATCTGCAGAAATGCCCTGGAAAAACTCATCCTCGCCTTGTGTTCCTCTAATGGACAGAAATCCCATAGACTTGCTAAGTCCTTTGTTAAGCATGGTCTGTTGAGAGAAGTGAGCTTTGTGTCCATCGGGTGCATCTATCACCAATGTTTTTCCTGGAATAAGGAGACATTTGATATACGTAATTTTGTACTTAATACACAAGAGTGCAACACAAGTTAATTACTGTTAAAGTATATACTAAGCACACATTTCTGCCTTGGTTTTGCCATGCAAAACACTGAGATGGCTACTTAAAGGGCTGCCTCAGTCAACGAAGACAGAACTCCAACTACTTCATATCTGACAGGAATTTTATTTCTTTTATTTCTGAAGTGCTTAAGAAAAAAATATGCCCTACTATAATTCAGCATTAACGTTTTAAAAAAATACTGTCACATACATGCTGAAAGTTGTTTTCTCATTATTTTTATTTTTAAAATAGTCTGGCCTATCACCAAAAGTACTGTTTAATGAGCAATCTGAAATCAGCCATTCCTCCCACCTCTCACACCCAAAGATACCACCTACAATTTTAAATGACAAGTCCAGGTTTGTTCTACATATTTACAGATGCCCTGCAGTAGTGTCAGTAGTAAGAGAAGAATAACTGTGTAGTTAGGAATTTTAAAAGTCCTGGATCTTCCTTTAATGACTATTTTTGGTGATGCCAGTCTCTCCAGATAAAGAACACTTTACAACAAAACCAACAAAGCTTCTAAGATCAAAGTGATTCTATGAGCCTGTACACTTCATGTTTCATTAATAAATGGATTACCCAATACTAACGAACACTCTCCTCCCTCTCCCTTACCATGAAATTGCTTCCAGAATAAAATAAACTGTCAGAGGTGGAATAGTATCAATGAAATATGTGCTCTCTGAAGAATATCATATCATAGTCACCGAGAAGCTTTGATGATTATGTATGTCTCTGGCATAACATTTTCTCAAAGTATTAGCCTGATTTTACAAAACTAATTACAAAGATTGGTAAATACAATCAAATTTTTTGACAATGGCAGATGACCTACAAGTTTACCTTTCATGTTCTTAAGCCTTCCTGAGATCAAAGTAAAAGAATTATGACCATTATATGAGTAACATCCCAGAGAAAAATAGTATCGAAGACGACCCAACTACTACTTACTTTCTGCAAGCAAACTAAATTTTTTTAATGTTTCTCCTTTATTAAAGTTATGAAAATCCAAAGTCTATTGTAGATATCACACAGGCAGTAATCTACTCATAACTCCAACTGACCAAATACATTGCAAAAATTATGAAGTCTAGCCTTTCCAATCTGCAGCATACACACTGCATTAATATGTCAATCTCGACCTCATCATGATAAGCCTGATGAGAAAACCCCACTAAAAATATTCTATGCTGGGTTGCCTAAGCCATGCCTGCTCACCCAGGTGGAGTCAATATGGCATGTGATGCCTTTCTTAGAGCTAGCTCCCTCTATACTGTGATATTGCCATTATCTTTTAAGAAACAGCAGCCTTGAAAACATCCTCACAAAAAAAAGCAGTTGTGAGCTCAAAGTAAATTACTGCACTGTATCTCCTACTCTCAAACATGGCTCTATAGTGCTGCCTGCTGCTCTTCCAAAGTCAATTGAACTGCCCCACTTCACTAATTGTAGTCAGAAATGCTTTTTAAGTTTACTGTCTTTACACCTTTCAACTCTGATATTCTACTTGAAGAGGGGCTGTTAGTTTTCAGTTTCAGTTTCTATTTCTGTGATATTAAACTAACAACAGGTGTTTAAAATAAAAAAGCAGGACTAAAGCCAAATGCGACCAAGAAGCCCTTACCAACACACAAATACATGATGGCAAAATGTTAGGGTTTGGATTATGTAAAAAGCGTCTTGTAAGAAATTACACAATTCTCACATGTTCCAGCCAAGAGAATAAAACGAAAACTTTTGCCCATGAGAATGAACTAATCTGAAAGCATCTGACATCTGACGCATCATGTCCTATTTTACAAACACGGCTTTAATTGTAAACTCAGGTAAACATAGTTATATTTGCAGTCAGGTAAATCTTACATTATTATCTTATTCTCAAACTATACATCACTCATAACGCTGGGGAATTACACATAATATTCACAGACATAAAAAAGCCTATTAAAAATAGCCAATCCATCTGAGGTTGCCACTATCTATCTAAAGCAGCAGGATGATATCCATTCTGCAAACACATACTTCACATTCACGTACATGCATATCAAGGACAGATATTCCTAAACAGGATTTTAACTCAGTCATTTGTTAGAGAGATAAAAAAATACTGCAGTATTTAATATGGTCACTGAAAAAGCAAATCAAAAAGAGCTCTGAGAATTCTCTCCAATAATGAGAGTTCCAAGATAATTTTAGGCAGAAAAAGCCAAAACAACCTCCTCTACATGCTGTTTTCACGCATTTTTTTAAATGTGTAAAATAGAACAAAACCCCCACCTCTTCAGCACTGAAAGTACTTAAATGTACAAGAGCTTACTGAACAAAACAATGGCAAACAAAGCAGAAAAAACAAGAAAGACAGCTGCAACTCAAATATACTACCAAGGCGATAATTCAGGATTAGTTGATACATCATTGGTCATGAGACTGAAGAACACTCCTGGTTCAAAAGATCATTTAGGTCTCTGCACGTTGAAGCGTTATCTTGTTTCAGGATCACATCCAGTGAAAAGAGACACAATGTACTTTAAGTACCAGTGGGTATCCTCACCATAGCACACCTGAAGACATAAGCGTATCTGTTGTACGCTGGTGAGAACAGCAATGAAAGAGCACAGCTGCCAGTGGAAAAGAGCACGAGAGGGGAAGAAGCATTCTTCTCACCAAAGCTGTAGTTTCCATGGATGTGTAGCATTCAGACTACATGTAACAGAAGCTGCTTCCAGTTCATGCAGAGGCTCAGAAGACACAAACTCTTTGCCTTGGCATGCAAGAGATGCTTTCTGTTCCCCAAGTCATCCACCCACCATGGGCTTTCTCATGAGGAAAAGTGAATGCCATGAACGCTCTCATCAGTAGTGACTGGGAAAGTATTCATTGCTACAGCTTTGCCACTTATTCAGCTAACTGTGTGATGAGACGGGAGATGAGCTGTCCCATCAGGAAGCAGTGCAGGAGGCACTGCACTTCCACACTGATCTTCCACTCTGCCGAGTGTGTCTAAATCATATCCACATTGACATACACAGCCAACATGAGTTGTTAGCACAATACCAAAAGGAATCTAGAGCTGGTCTTAGCATTGTCTTGAGACTGTAAAATTCTCTTGGACATCTTTCATCTTTCCTTTATTAATCTCCCCATTCCTACTTCTGCTTTTCACCAGTCTTGGCACTTCTTCCCACCTTTGCAAAATCCATCCCTCTCTACATAACGTCATTTCAAGAAGCTGTCCCCAAACTGGCTCACAGTGTTGTCATGAACTGTTTACGAATCATCCTCAGAGAAAGGTAGAGACTAGGGGGGCAAGGGGTGCACAGCCTGCTCAAGTTGGGCATCCTGAGAAACAAACCAAACCAATGTAGCAACACAGAACTTTCAGACCCATAGCTTCATCCCAGCCAAGAACGCATGCTGCTTTTGGCACCAGGGAGCAGAGGTCAACAATCAAGGGCAAGACTTCTCAGTACACAAGGAGCTTGTTTGCAAATACCAGTGAAAAAATTGCAACCAGCAATCAGTCCAGGCCAATTCTTCTATTTCTAGTAACTTAAATCTGTCCTCATTCCTCCTTACTTTTTTAAAGTACTATTATAGACTTTTTAAGTCACAAAATCAAGTGTTAAGGTATTTTAATTTTTTTCCCCTGGACTTCCTCAACACACTACCTCAGCATTATATAGATCAAGGTTCTTAAATGACTCCAGTAAGTCTCTTTCAGCACAAGGCCCATATGCCTAGCTTTCAGCTAACAGTACACTTCCAGAATAGAGAATACTGGAATCCTATACCCTTCTTTAATACATGTATTCTCAGTTGAATGGCAGACAAAAGTCCAAGTTCATTAAGCCAATATGCAATTTATCCATCAATTTTTCCCCCCAGCTTTTTTGATGAAATATGTGGGGAAAATGAAGGGAAGAACTACCAGTAAAAAATTATATATAAAGAACCAACTAATGATCAAAAGGAACCTGACTGCATAATGGAACTTTTACATCTTTAAATTATAATGGATGGAGAGACTCATGTTATAACCTTCCTTTAAAAAAATGGCTTGTATTTGTAATGGAAACTCTGGAGACCTATCCAAAGTATGCTGTCTCCACTAAAGACATTAAGTACCTCACCTGAGACCACACCACACAGAGCTACTCCATGCTTCAGTTACCCAAGAGTATAACCAGACAGAGAATTGCGTCCCTACTTGTCCGTGACGGTGACAGGACAAGTGGTGATAGGACAAGCCATTAGCAATTAAGATACTACAGCATGTAAGTAACTTCAAAAGGCTTGCTCTCCCCTTCCCCAATTACTTCTCTGCTGAACTAAACTCTTCTTCATGCTCATAGTATCAGGGTTCTTGATTTCGCGTGTCGCCCTTGGGTGTTTATTCTCTACTTGATATTACATTAGTGCAATTATTTATAATGACTGTAAATAATTCAAATGCAATTACAGTAATTGCATGATTCCAAAGTATAATATATAGCAAGGGAATATGTACAATAAAAATAACTATTAATCACCAAGAGTTCAGAATGAAATTCCCTTGTGGTGCTAAAATGAAAATCTAGTTTTCCACACACTTTAAACTGGCAGATATTACATTTGCTAAACAACCACGGATCTGCTCCCTTCTTCCTTTAGTGTCTTCAGTTACAAATGCAACTACATCACACCCCCCCCCCCCCCCGACACCACTGTCATTCACAAACCACCTTTTACTCACACTGACCATTGTTGAAAATGTGGTTGATTTTCCTCTGAAGCAAAAGAGTTGTGATCTGGTCCTAACTAAATTCAGTCTGTCTGCAATTACTTGTGTACCAACTTGATCATACAGGCAATAAACCAAATATTACGTAAGTGCAAACACAGTGCCATCACATATTGTACCTGTTCTTACTGAATAAACTCAAGTTTCTTTAAAGTCTTTCTGGTTGCCCCCTTCTTTTGTTTGCACAAAACAGAATACCTTTTCAGCTCCATTTTAGCAAAGCTTATGGATATATACACACAGACATGGAAGAGGGGGTGGGGAAGGGACAAGGGCTGGAGGTGACAGAGATTGCCCACATGTGCATGAAAACACACAGAATCATTGCCAGGCTGGAAGGTCTAAAAAGAGGAAATTATTATACAGGAGTTTAAAAAACATCTCCCACACCATCTTTGCACAGGAAACAGAACAACAAAAAAATCCTTATCCCAAGACAACGCAGTTAGTTTCTCAAATATGAGCGGGTAGCTGATGGAGGCGTTGGGTTTGCAATCCCTTTGGCGCAGGCTGAGTGCCAAACAGAAGACAGAGCCAGATGTGGCCTGTGGGTTGACTGCTAGGAATGGCACCTCCTCCTTTCTTTTGCTTTTTTAAATTGTTGAGAAAATCCAAGCTTCAGACAGAAGCACTCTTAAAACAGTGCATTCTTTATGAAGGAAGAAATGAGCTGGACACAAGGACCATTGAAAGCACTGTAAGTAATGGCCAAGCTATAAATCCTGTAGAACAATTTGCATTCTGCTTTGGACTGACATGGCTCCTCTATCAAAAAAACAAATAGCTCCAGAAACCAGGCATCTTGTTCAGAAGAGCCAAGTAGCACTTTGTAAATGCAACATTTTACCTCTTCCCTTCCTCAGCACCTCTGCAGAAAAGACACCTGCACTATTCTTTCTCACTCAGGTTTATGGGCCAAGTTTTTTTTTGGTACATTTCTCAACCAAGTAGGCAAAAGGGCCCCCCAGCTATTCCATTCCTGGATTTCTACCCCAGAAGCAGCTCAGCAATACAGCTGCTTTTCTGCACAGAAAAATCTCTGGTTTGGTTTTTGTGTCCATTCTCGTTTTGTTTTTTTGAATTTGTTCTCAGCACCACTGTGACAGCAGTTCCAGTACTGCCAGTCTGGAAGCTCAGTAAAGCAGTAGCAACTACATTTAAAATTAAAAGATCTCTACCAACACCAACCACTAGTACTGCTAGATGCAAAAAGAAACACTTATTGGAAGAACAGAAGCATGGTTTCTGGAGTATGAAATAATAATTTTTTCTTTTTAAACCAAAAAATCTTCATCTGGCTTCCATTTAGTTTTGTTGAACTCTGGAAATTACTCTCCACCTACTCAGTTCTTTTTTTTTCTAGTACTGAGGAGACAGGGGAAAAAAAAGGAAAAAAGATTACATTTCCAGATGAGAGATTTTCAAGCCATTGGAATTAAGTTTGTGCTGTATTTTTTGATAAGTTAAATCTGTGTGCTTGGATTTAGCAAGAAAACGAGTAAGCTGTTTCAATTCACATTTGGAGGTCACTGCTATAAACCATTTCTTTATAGACTAAAAGCTGCATTTTCACCCAGGAACTAAAACAATCCACAACCAATTTCCCTGGATCAAAAGAAAAAAGGTACATTTTCTTCTATCTGAGAGTTTTTGCTGGGCAGGCACATTAGTAATTGATAACCCAGAGAATAGTAACTAAATGCTAGCATTTCTTGTTAAAATTAAAAGCATCTTCACCTAGCCTTGGAATCTTTTATTCGGTTTACAACACCTACCTCACAGAGCATATAGTCTAATTAAACAGGGAGTTCATCAACATCTAAAATTTTGTTTAGTATTTCCAATTATTTCTTGTTATGTACAGTTAAGGTGAACCTTAATGATCTTTTAAATTCATTCCAAGCCTTTTTTCGTGTAGCTCATATTCTTTTGGCAGTGACAAAGGTCAGAATTTTGCAGGCTACAACTGTAGTATTGCAACATACAGGATTAACTCATGACAGTCTACCATATTGCACAAGTCAAGTTAAAATCACAGACCCTCAAGGAAGGAAAGCAAAGCCAGGACACCTGTTAACTAAATCTCTTTAAAAGATGAAATATTTCTGCAAAAGTCTGTCTTTGGTGTTCACAGATCATCAATATAAGCTGGAACTTCATAAACACACACACAAGGTGCAGGATTTCAATTACTAGAAGGCTGGGAAGCAGGCTGGCAGGCATGTAAAAGTTACGGAGATTTCAACTGGGCTTTCAATAGACTATGCATCCTTTCGAAGGATGAGTGCCATAGTTTGCGGTGGAGTGTAACATGGTGAATTAATTCTTGCTTTATTTTTGGAAGAGTTTGACAGTTGCTTAATCTTTTGTCACACCAGAAGACTTTTACCAAGCAACTCCCACAAATACTTCTTGAAGTGAATCTTAAGATCTAAAGTGTTTTGAGTACAAAACTTAAATCACACTCCTTGGTTCAGATAACTCACACCAGGTTTTATCACTTGGCACTGCTGGCTAAGTCAGTTCCTAAACACCATGTTCTGAGTATAACTTGACTAAAAGCAAACATTCTGTAATATTAATTTAGAATAAATTACTTCTGCAGACAGCCCTGCCATAAAGCTCATGCACCAAAATGGCCACAGAAACTGAGTCATGAAAGAGACAAAAAAATAAATTTAATTGGGGAGAATACTATTTATCAATTTAACAATTATCTTCAAGACATAAAGGTGGAAACGAATAGCTGAAAATATCCAACCTTGGTACATAAGGAGAGCAAAATATCCAATTTAAACACATGAAGTAGAAAAATACTTCAAAACATTTGTCTTAAGCCAACAATAAAGCCCCAGCAATTATGATTTTTTATGACCATGGTATGGAAAACTGATCTTAACTTAATGACTCTCAAAGACTTAAAGCAAAAAGCTTAGCATTTTTCAAAGACTGCACGTATGTAACGTATTAGTTGGCTACTCTCCAACTAGGAGCACATCTCCCTTGCTGAAATATTTCTACATTCATGAACTTAACATGATCTATCACCTATCTTATGTTAGATATTCATAGTAACATTCTGATACTCTTAGTTCATAATAAACGGCTTAGCTATACGCTGCTTTTTTCTCCATATGACAGCTATTCTATTCATTGAAAAGTCTCTTTAAGATTTTCACAGTGACCCAACAGACCTTCACCTCAGTGAGCATTAGACAAGTCTTCTGTCCTCTCCAGGAAAGACTTCTGCTATCCGTATTTACTTCCTTAAATATGCTGGTAAAATGAAACACATTCTTATGTGTGGCCGCCCATCCCTGCTCCAATCATCCCAGTGCTAAACTGGACCCAAAATGTCTTCTCAGATGAAGTTAAATCCAAACACTTAGATAAGATGATTGACATAACTTCTAACTTATTAGAAAGACAGTTTACTCAGAATCATAATCCTGCCTGGTAGCTGGATTTTAGCTGGATGCTTAGAAAGCAAACCTTCCTAAGTGTTTGCTGTTTTGCAATTGAAATAAGAGGCACATATTTCAACCACACACAGCAGCAGAATAGTACAGTGTCAACAGAGGAAAAAAGTACTCTGCTTTTCTGATTTGTTTTTTTGTTTCTTTTTTTCTTTTACCATTACTATTTTTCTTAAGCCCTGACCTGGCTTTCTACCTGTGGCTCCTCATCCTATGAGATTATCATCAGTATAATCAGTACTACATTCCACAGCTCACTTTTCCAGGAATCTAAAAGCTGTGCCCCAAGTGCATCAGCAAAGTCCCTCCCATTGTAAGAGAAGATCAGGTTCAAGACCACCTGAGCAACCTGAACACATGTAAGTATATGGGACCTGACAATATGCATGCCAGAGTCCTGAGGGAATTGGCTGACAGACTTGACAAGCCACTCTCCATGATATTTGCAAAGTCATGGCAGTCAGATGAAGTCCCTGGAGACTGGAAAAGGGAAACACTGTACCCAATGGATGGTCATATCCAGAGGGTAGTGGTCAATGGCTCAACATGCAGATGGAGATAACATTGTCAAAGTGGTGTCCCTCAGGGGTCCATGTTGGGACCAGTACTGTTTAACATCTTTGTCAGCGACATGGACAGCGGGGTAGGGTGCACCCTCAGCATGTTTGCAGATGACACCAAGCTGAGTGGTGCAGCTGACGTGCCTGACGGACGGCATGGGGAGGGACCTGGACAAGCTCGAGGAATGGGCCAATGTGAACTTCATGAGGCTCAAAAAGGCCAAGTGCAGGGTCCTGCACCTGGGTCAAGGCAACCCCCGGTATCAGTACAGGCTGGAGGATGAAGGGATTGAGAGCAGCCCTGCCAAGAAGGACTTGGGGGTACTGGTGGACAAAAAGCTGGACATGAACCAACAATGTGTGCTCGCAGTCCAGAAGGCCAACTGTATCCTGGGCTGCAGCCAAAGCAGTGTAGCCAGCAGGTGGAGGGAGGGGATTCTGCCCCTCCACTCTGCTCTGGTGAGACCCCACCTGGAGTCCTGCATCCAGCTCTGGAGCCCTCAGCACAAGAAAGACATGGACAGGTTGGAGCGGGTCCAGAGGAGGGCCACAAAAATGACCAGAGGGATGGAACACCTCTCTTGTGAGGACAGGCTGAGAGAGTTGGGG
This sequence comes from Phaethon aethereus, assembly GCF_964289735.1. Classification (NCBI taxonomy): domain Eukaryota; kingdom Metazoa; phylum Chordata; class Aves; order Phaethontiformes; family Phaethontidae; genus Phaethon; species Phaethon aethereus. Next base: position 19,498,245 of record NC_138578.1, read on the forward strand.
TTTTTCACAGCCTGGAGAAGAGAAGGCTCCAGGGAGACCTTATTGCAGCCTTCCAGTACTTAAGGGGGCTTATAAGGAAGATGGGGACAGACTTCTTAGCAGGGCCTGTAGCAACAGGAGAAGGGGTAATGGTTTTTAAAAAAAAAGAGGGCAGATTCAGACTAGATATAAGGAAGAAATTTTTCACACTGAGGGTGTGAAACCCTAGCACAGGTTGCCCAGAGAGGTGGTAGATGCCTCATCCCTGGAAACATTCGAGGTCAGGTTGGACGGGGCTCTGAGCAACCCGATCTAGTTGAAGATGTCCCTGCTCACTGCAGGGGAGTTGGACTAGATGAACTTTAAAGGTCCCTTCCAACCCAAAGATTCTATGATTCTATGATCTGTGCTTTTATTCACGGAATTTGCACTAGCAAACCAGCATATCATTACAGAAAAAGAAATAACCAAGCATTAAATTGCCCTGAATGAAACATGAGCCGTCTCTCATTAATATCAGACACCCATTTCAGTGGGTCCTTATTAATGTTCAAATACACAAATCACTATACATGCCAAGTGGAACTGAGAAGAGCTAGAGCCAGTTTGGGGTGGGGGTGTGGGTTGCTTTGTTCTGTTTTGTATTTTACTGATACTCTATATTCCCTGAGATCTCAGTGAAGCAGAGATCAAGGACTATATTTAATATTGAAATACAGAGAAGTAAGGTGGTACTATTAAGATATACCACGAAATGGGACTGATAATGGAAGTAAAATTGGGAAAGCTTTTGGGGAAGCTAAGAGGCTTGTAAACCCTCTGGGGAAAAGGAGAAAAATAATGAGAGTTCCACAAGTAATGAAGGTGATACAGAAATTGGAACAGGTTCAGTGAAAGCAGGGCAGGCAGAACGTAAAAAAATAAAGGAATGATTGACTTCAATTTATCTCCTTTGCTGAAAATACTCAAATAACGGAAAACATGAAAAACATTTTCTACTTCTAGGGATAGAGGGAAGAAAGAAGCTTAACACCTAAATATCATAAAGCCCACACAGTAACTGAAGAACATTTCTGCTGGTTGATAGTTCATCTTGACAAAATAGGAAAAAAATCAAGTATTCAAGAACGTCTCATTAATGACTTGTACCTTCAGGACCTGGCTTGGAGTGGTGCAGACAAAACAATGTTTACACAAGAATGGTGATGCACAAACATTCATTCCCTGTGGTGCCACACATTATTTGTAATACTCTACATATGCATGCACTTTCAGTCAACTTCAGAGAAACAGGGGTTAGAGGATGGGGGCTATTCAGCCAACTTTATAGTCTGGGGGTTATCAAGTTCACACATTTCACAAGTATTATTTGAGTAAAGATTATATTTAATTAGATCTCTTCAGACAATGTGATGTTCCCTAAAAGGAGAAACCTTGCAAGAAGTGATTTTGACTGAAAACCCTGTGTTGAATTTATTGGCCGATAGCAGCTGAGCCAAGTGGACTCCTCAATGCCACAGAGCCCTTAACTCTGGTTGTTCTTCCTTGACCCAGTGATTTCACAAGCGCACAAACTGCAAGGAAACTGTTCTGCTCAGCACCCTGGAAATCCCGAGCAGAGCCAGAAGGCTAGTGAGCAAACAGGAGCGAGACAAACATTCACCTCCAAAGCCCTTCAGAGACTCAGACACTGCATCCTAACTGAATTTTCAGTAATATAAAAAGCAATGCCTCTCAACCATCTCATAAGCAAAGTCATACGTACTAAGAGATTCAAAAAAGCAAGGACAATAGGAAATAATATTCTATCCATGACATTTTTTCAAGTCAGAGGATACACTAGAAAACCAGCAATTTTAGATCATCTAATCTATATCTCTTAAGTTAAAGGCATAGTCTTCAGAGAAAGTTTCCAACATTACAGGGATGTTATTCACCCTAGTACTGAGCCAGAAAGCCATGGAGATTATGTCTGGAGTTACTACATCAATCTCCAAAATTCTGTAGAACCTAAATCAAAAGCTTTTTTTTTTTTTTTTTTTTTTTTTTTAAAGATATACTTAAGACTTTGTGGACAAGCATTACTTTTGGGGAGAAAAAAAATCTGCTAAAAAGTTTCAACAAAGTTGTAAGTAGAAAAACAAGTGAACAAAAAACCCCCTCAAATCATACAAGTGTTTAAAAAAGTTAGGGTTTTCTAAGAAAATGAAAAGCAAACCAGCAAAAGATTGTTGAGTTGTATTAGTGAAAACTGAACTAGAAAAAGCAAAGAAAAGAATAATCAGGGTTGCTAATGAAGTGAGAACAGAATTAAGACAACCTTGCTATATCTCCAAAACTTAACAAATATTCTGACCATTACCAAAACATGCAGTTTATGATGATCATCGGATAAAAAGCAGAACAGATGATGGAAAGAGGGTATGGAAATGACAAAGCTCGAGGTAGTAGTCAAGTGGCAGTGTGCTCAAATAAAGTTCTTAAAAAAAAAGGTGAGGAATATTGAATAGGTTCGTACTGGCAAAGAACAAAGGTGTGTAAAGAAACTGAATACAACACATTGGAAATTGGGAAGAACAGGGTTAAAGAATAAACTAACAATTCAACAATTAGGACAATAAAGTTCTGGCACAACCCTTATAAAATGGATGGGAACCAGGGAAAGAATTAATTTTAAGAAAGAGCTTAATAAGTTAAAAGAAAAAAAGGCATTACATGGTTTTCAAATCCAGTCAACTAGTTTGATCTAGTCGTAAACCCTGCATTCCTACAGATCTTCCTATTACTACACAAATATTCTGGAAAGACGACGAGAAAAAAGCCAGTAAGAAAACAAAGCCCCTGAGAAAGCGGTCAAAACAGTGCATTTGTGCCAGAAAATGAAGAGACAGCTTGTACCAGAAACTGTTCCTAAACACAGTGCTGTACTGTGGAAGGGCTGGCAACCACTGACATAAGGTTTTTATATCAAAAAGTAGCCTATCTAGGACTCATCTGAAAAGAATCAATAGAGGAAGACCACTAATGCCTTGCACGACTCATGTCTCAAAACTCTTGCAGTTTCTTTTGCCACTGACAACTCCATGGATTATTTTGGTTGCTTCATACAAAACTAAAAACCAGAGAAGCAACTCCAGTACATCAGCAACATTACTTTGTTCCAAGTTTACTGCTGGTAAATAGGCAGAGAGATAATGTGGGGTGGATGAAAACCCTGTGTTGCTAACACTTGTGGTGTTGAGTATTTGTGAGTGATGTCGCACCAAGATACTCCATTTACAGATGAATGTTTTAAGGCAATAATGGTCTCATCTGATTATCACATCTCACTGCCTGCATCACAATGACTTAGAGTGGTCCAAGCTGATGCCTTATAACACACTCCTACACAGCCCCACAATTCCTCCAGAAAGATACGAGACCAGTCGTTCGGCAGAATATATCCACTTCTCTGAGAAGCCTAGCACAGAGCTGATGCTGCCACTGACCTGAAACGAGGTCATGACATCTAATGAAGTCATGGCCAGCATCAGCTGTCAACCTACATCACTTTATCCTTTTTCCTCCACAGCGGCAACAGCAACAGTTTGCCTCCAAAACAGCCTGTCTCATCCCTGCTCCTCCCAGTTTCATCCTTGCTTCCCTGAATTAACAGTACAACCCTACCTGGCCTCCATGTCCACCTCACACTGTTAAAGCACAGCAGAGCTGTGACAGAATATATAATACCTCTCCTGAGGGAAAAAAGAGGAGGTAGAAAAAACCTTTGTGTGCAGAGAAAAAGAGTCCAGGGCTGCCTGGGAAGCAGGTAAAGAGGCTGTGTGCAACTAGAGCTATGAAGCAAAAGGAGAGTCCACCAGAAAGAAGGAACTAAGAAAAGCTGCTTCCTGGTCCTCTAGCTGACCTGTCTCAGCTGAAGATTCCCCTTCTCCAGAAACAAAACTTTTGGCTGAGAACCTTTAAAGCCTGTTCCTACCATCAGAACTGAACTGGAAAAAGGCATGCATTTGCTTGAAATAATTATTCTCATGTCACTATCACCAAAACTTAGCTATGCACTGAACCATCAGAGTTCTGTGAATGTCAGCAAGTCCTCCACTATTCAATTTCTGTGGACACAAAGTCTACCCAAACTTGGTCTTCCACAGGGCTGTATTTATTGCCATAACCCTTACTGCAATGAAGCACTTACCTATGGGAAGTCCTTTTCCCCTCAGCCTCTCCCGAATAGCCTGGCTCCTGTCTGGCTGCAATTTTCTATCTCCATTGCAAGAAAGTTGATCCACCTGCAAAACAGGCAGTTACGCAGAAGTCAAATATTGAAAGAGCTCACATTAGTATAAAACAAGTGTCCATTATGGAAATGCACAACGTAAGTCAGTGTCAAACAGTTAAGTTTAAGTTCAGAGTGGAAGTTTAAACTTTTTTCATAAAAAACACATTCATCAGTGAGAACATCGCCTAGAATTATCTATATTTGAATAATCTGTTTGTTACTTTTACTACACATTTGGTCTACTTTTTCCCACTATGTGTAAATTAAGTTCATAAACATGTAGCTTAAATACATTCCACTGATACAGCAAACTGAAGAGACAGCAACACTCAAAAACCATGTTCCATGGTTGCAACATGACTGGAACTTGTGATTGGCCCTGATGAGTCTTCTGTGTAACAGGAAGAACAGTCTTGTACCTGATAGTACAAGTACCTGATTGTTTTAGGCTGGTACCTCACATAAGTTATTACAAATGTAAAATCTCAGGCGTTTGTGAGAAGCCTCTTCTTTAGCACCTCAGGTACATTCCTTTTGTGTATCAGGCTTAACTACTCTCATTAACTTGTAACTTTTTTTTTTAAATCACTACTTCCCTAAAAAAAATAAAATTATTTCACATGTACATGCAAAGAAGAGCTTATTTGTTACAACAAAGAATCTTTAATGAGATCTTTTGATACAGTGGAAATCAGCATAACTTGGACAGGGGCTTAGCTAGGAGGTGGGAAGGAGAAATCAAGCAGCCTTCTATCCATCACAGTTACAATGCAACTCAATTAACATTAAACAAATTGAATGAGTCTTGTGCCATATTGCCCTTTACAAAGCATATTAACATGGAAAGTGAAAACATTAAAACAGGACCTCTCAGCTGTGCTTCATAGACCACCAAATGACCAGTCACTGAGCTGAGACATCTCTAGCCTTTGATAAGGCAAATCAAGATTGGAGGCATGCTAATCTTGGAATAGCAAGTTGTAGTATGGTTCCGAAAAAAAATCAATTTTATATGCTTTTCTTATTAACTTAAAAATTCCAGCACACATACAGAGCACTAAACATTAAAAACAGCAGGGATGGCTAGCTAAGGTGCACAAAAAGACAGCAGCACAGCTACATCGTTGTTGTTCTGTCAACACTCAGTTCTATTCAGCTATTTTGTTCTTGTCTTCTTGCAAAGCCAATGCAGTGACACGCTATGAACTAGGTTAAAAAGGTTACTGGCAGATGAAATCTAGCAGTTTTGCTAAACTTCAGCACCGGCTAACTGCCAGTAGTCCTGCTCCTTCGTTATCAACATGGTATAGGAGATGGGAACACACTTCCTGGATTCCAGTCTCCACTGGATTTCAGTACATGCATTTAGGACCACTATTGCAGTCTTTGGCACACCGGTGTAGATTAGTCTGTGATACTAACTTCAGACTCCCTCCGAAAGCCTGCTGACAAGAACAAGATGAGGAAAAGCAGAACATTTGTTAAGCAGAAAGGGCCATTAAGAACTTGGAGACTAATGACTCGCTCCCCACAGTGGCAGTTTCTGTAGCTCATAGCACAATTTAAGGTTTGGTTCTTTATTTTAATAGCTTCACTGATTAAGGCCCTGTAGGCCTTTATTTCATTGAATCACAAACTAGCTCCACTCAGCATCTACACAAGACTTCAGACATTACAGCGAGGGGCACCAGACTCATAGACTCATAACCTCATAGACTAGACAATGCTTTGTGGAGCTCACACTCAGCACTATTTCTGGAGGCCTGTTACAACCAGCTGCTGCCGAATATTAGACAAATGCTAGGACCTCTGACCTCATGCAAGTGTTTCCAAACCAGATTTAGGAAGAAACTATCTAACAACTAGATCATAATACATTTTTTTTAAAAAGGAAGCATTATCAAGTCAAACATTTTTCTTCTAATTATAGTGCTGTGTCTCCAGACACTCCTATGAGATAAAAGGAAAAAAAAAAAAAAGGGAGATCCAATGATATAAAACTGGATAAAATTCAGGACCACCTGTGATATCATTATATAATAATGTGATATCATTCCAGCAATAATAAACCGCTCGGCAGTTGTTATAATTATAACAGAACACATGGAAAGAAAGTATTGGCCAAAGAACAATCTAACAATATTGACAATTTACAGCCTTCTTTTCTACTCAGCCTTGAAATTCTTTAACTATTCTGAAGTTATGTTGTAATGGTTTAGGTGAAGGGAGAGGTTGCCTGTCAGGAATAGTAACTTTGCAAGATAAGTTCATGTAGTTTCTTTCACTTCTGCAAACAGTTTAATGCATTTGTCATCATTAGACAATAATGTCCTCTCACAATTATCATATCCAAGAGCTGAGCAAAAGTGCAAGAGAACTGGCACACCGCCTAAGTCCCTCTTCCTGTTAATAAACAACTCTCCAAAAATCAAAGGTAACTTTAAAAAAGAAAATTCACAGCAATCATTTTTGAAGCATTTCAAGTAGCAACAAGTCTAAGGCTTGCCCCAGAGTTCATCTTTTTTGTTCTCCTGTTTTTCCCTACTTTTCTTTCAATGAAGACAAACAGCTCACAAAATTATCTTCCTCAGAAACAGCAGTTGTGAATGCATATTCCAGGAGGAGTTGTCAAATGCACAAACTGGTACAAGGAGAGAAGCAATGCTCTCCTTTCATCACTCCCCCTTGTCAAAATTGCAACATAGTAGAACAAGAGGAAAAATGACTGCAGAGTGATTCTGAATTATCACCTTTGCTCTCTTCCTGCACAACTCTATTATTCCTCAAATGTTGACACAGACTTACCCCAGACAGGCTTCCCAGAACCAGTCTGACCAACTGCTTCACATATGAAAAAGAAGGGGCACAGTTACTATTCCTTATGTGGGCACTGCAAGCATCCAGAACAGTCCGTACAGATACACGTGCATAAATGACATCTTCGCACATGCCAAGGAGTATGCTGTTGAGATGATCTCCGAGTTTGATAGGCTAGTGGCAAACAAAAACAAGAGGAATAGGAGAATCAGTTTTAATGACGACTTGTGGTACACACAGAAACAAAAGGCATTCAACACAGTAAAATTCACCACACTTATTGCCTACATTATCTGAGTGCCAATTTGAAAGTCACCACCTAGGTGGTGAAAAAAAATAGTGGTTGTAGATCAGGGCACAGGCATTCAGCATCTAGATTCGATTCCTATTCTACAACAATCTGGTTCAAACAAGCATCCTGATCTGTAAGGTCAGGACACCAATGCTTTCCTGTCTCAAGGGCCTAATGACTAGTGAAATGCTTCAGAGGAAATTTTCTTTGTTAATTTTGAACATTCTGCCAGTCACAAGCATAAAATTCAATCTTCATTACAATCATTTTGTAACCCTCTGTCTGCTACACTCATTTTCTACAGTTCCTCACCTCACCAATATTTTGCAGCAGCTGTCTTAGCACTTCCAAGGTCCAATCGGACATCAACCAATATCAAGAAAAAAGTAAGGAAAAAAACAGCAAAGCTACTAGTTAAGGAAGCAGAGCATCATAGCTGCAGGACAACACCCATATGGTTAAGAACAATCTAGGTTTAATTCTCCACTACCCATTCAGTTAATCCAGCACGCTGTATGCGGAATATCACTCCTCAGGGTATGCTATAGTCAGCGATAACACTTGTTCTCAGATGCTGAAGGCACCTGGGACTTGAGCTTTCTGATCCACAACTCTCCCAAAGTGGGTGGTTACCCACAAAGTACAAGCATTGTTATGCTTTTTGCATCACAGAGCACTTCAAACCATCACAATTTTCCAATCTTCCCTGCCTTAGTACTCTTAAACTGTACCATAAAAAAAAAGTATTCAGGACCACCCTGATTTAATTAACATAGGCTTTTCCCATCTAACTGTTTAGCACTTCTAACTAATCATAAAAATCACTCTTGTATTCAGCCACTCCCAGCAGAGAAGCAGCTCATCAACCAACATAGGCAGGCAAATGCGGGGGCGGGGGGGGGGGGGGGATCTGCACATGCAAATTAACACTTAAAAGTAATGCCATACACAGACTGTCCTTTTGCCTCCACTAACTAACAGGGCAGACACACCACATGAGAACATTCCAAAGGTTAATTCTAGACTTCTGCTCCCGTGTTCTTTCCAGGTATACCTCACCACACTGTCTTTAGAAAAATACTGTTACATCAAAAGGTAGAGCCCTCCTTCCCACTTCAACACGGCAAAACTATTGCTACAGTCTAATACCAAAGGAAGAAACAAAGAAAAAGGGGACTAAAATAAAGGGACTACTTTATGCTCAACACCTACCTCTACCTACCTTAAGTAACTCTCCCCCTACTGCTGAATACTGTTCCTTTCATCTCCTACAAGACAGGAGAGCAAAGGGGATAGCTGTTTAAGAAAATACTGGGGCTTTTGGGACAGGCACAGTAGGCATTACAAATAAGTATCCCTAAAAAAAGTCATAGCTTCAAACATTCAGGCAGCTACTTCAAATCAGTACAACTGAGAACCCAGCTACCACTCTATTAAGAAAATATTAGGAGCTGAACACTTAAATTGCAAAAGAGCCTTTCAAAATTTTCTTAGACATAACACCAACTGGGAGGACTGAACCAAAATATGAAACAGAAATAGCTTATCTCCTGGAACTGCACAATGCTCTGCCAAATCCTGCAACTGCAAGTACATAATTAAATGTTTTTTTGGGTGCATTTCATCTTATTTTCACTCTTTTTGATATCGACTTCTGAAGGTTTAATTGGGGGTGGGGAAGGAGCACCCAGGAAGATGATGAATCACATCATCAGTCAGTTTTGAAAAGACAGTCTAGGAGTTCTGCTGGGTGTGTGAAATAACCCCATTAAGCAATAACACTCACCTCTAAGCAGTCTGCAACTGGGTCGGCATTGACTGACAAGTCAATAGCAATAGTCTACTCCCTCCTCCAAACAATTCAAACCCTTCCTTGACCATTGTGTAATGCAAGTATCTGCATGTGCCAAGTCCAGACTCACAGAAGTTATGGCAGCATAGAGAACAAGTTGCTTTATTATGATTAAAGCAACAACGTTATTTAAATATTTGTTTTTATATAAGCTTAAATCAAAACAAATAATTTTCTCCTTTGTCAGCAGCTTAAACTGTTGTCTTTCAGCCTCTGACACTACAGGATAGACTAGCCCAGATATCTCTTCAGGGAAACTAAAAGAAATGTAGTATCAGCACCTTCTTTCTGCAAGACAATACCATCACCACCACCCTCACAGACTCCACAGGAAAAAGCTCCAAGTACAGGAAAGAAATCTTACTCTTCAGTGTCTCATTATGATAACCCTGCCATGTTAACTCAAATGAAGATTCAGTCAAACGATCAAGTCTGAAGTTGCAGTATTAAACAAGACCAAATATAAACTTACCTGACTTTGAGGAACTTCATGGTCAGCTCCCCAAAAAAGTGCCATACCAAGAGAATAAATATGGACCTGTCATAAGACACATGACATTTATCAACTCACTGAACAGGACTGGAAATGCAAAGCAGAACTTTAAAGTAGAGCAACTAACTTAACATCATTTTGCCTATATATATTCCTGGTATTTAAGCTCAGTTGTCTTTCAAATTGTTCTTCTTTGCTATGAGGGTCAGAGATGCAGTATGTTTCATAACAGTAGGATTTGCTTCTAACCAGTGCCTCTGTCTTCCTCTCACATCAAAGCCAGAAGCACATGTAATCTATACAATCAATCTGGTGTGGGGTTACAGGCTGCATGGTTGTGACCAAGGATCCTTAAAACTTCAGTCTGAAGGTAAGGCAGACCTTAGCAGGACTGAAACAGTGGGCTACTACTGTCAAGAGATCCCTAAGATTGGGATCAAAGGAAAGAAAGGAATGAACGTCACAGTATCAATGTATAAAGCAGTCACCTTAATCTAGTATTGATATTTTAAGATACAAATACATTAATCATTACACATATAATGGTGAATATCAACGTTAATGATATTGACATATCTTTAATATATTAAGCCCATCAGGACAGGGAATAACACCTTTAAATACTGCAAAATTAAGAACACAAACACCTACTGCCCCCGTAGGTGACTGACAACAAAACAGGTTAGTAAGTGGGGGGAAAAAAGCCATTTTTCTGGACTGCGTAGCTAACATGCTCTAGTGATGGCTCTTTCTACCAAGTTATTGATAATAGCAATTCACTTAAGTTAGCCTCTTCACTAACTAAAAGCAAAACATTTTAAGTCCTAGGTATATACATTGACAAGATCTGTCCAGACTCAGGTACTTCATATACAGATTTTAAAAACTTAGGTGTAAACTGAGTGTACAAAGGTAATGGATGAAATCAACAGAATGTATGAAATAATAAAATTAGTTTTATTCTTCCAATACTAAATACATAGAGTTGTTAAAAATCACTCAGCTAGAACTAGCTTAAGGTTGTACAAGAGAAGAGTTTCTTAGCCTACTCAAGACAACAAAATATATTCTCAAAGATATTCTCAAAGATTGAGAAAAAGGATGACACATAAATATTTTTCTTTTTAGACCAGATTGCTTGAAAGACATTATATCATACTGCCCTGGGCCAGGAATTAACCCCAAAACACAAGCATGATGTATTTTTAGACTTCTACTATAAAACAGAAAGAATTTTCCTTTTTATGTATTCAGAAGAGCAATACACAGCTTTGTGATAGGGTAAGGAAGTAATTACTAAATACACTTAGAAGCAACATGTTATTGAAATTATTCTCATAAACTCAACATGCTTTATTCATATAAAATGGAATTCAACGCACTCGGAGAAGCACTCCAATCCTAAACTGCCACTGAAATCTTGTGGGACGGTCTCTGTCTAGCACAGCGTATGAGTCAGCACAGGACAGAAAGGTTTCCATCAGTGTAAGGCAACGATATGCCAGACACTGCTGACGCATAGTTTCTCACTGGTACAGTTCAGTCCAGCTGACTGACAAACACTAAAGACAGAGGAACAGGGTCAGCTGGTGTGCATTCAGACACTGATTGTGGAAGAAGGATATTCAAGTAGAGAAAAACAGGGAAACAATGTTTTTCTTTGTGATAAAGCTGGAGCAGAACCACAGAGAATTTCTTCACAGTCATGGTCAGAAGTAAAAATAAGGAGGCAAATTTTGTTGCCAGTGACACGTTCTGGTAGGACTGCAGCAGTGTTGTATATAGGTGCAGATGAAACACAGCTTTACGCTAGATGCAAATATGTAGCCAGCACTGCATACCTAACAAGGGCTCTCCAATCAGCCTCCTCTGCCAGAACAAAAGCACTGGCCAAAGTAAGTGTCTCTGTTCCATGCAAAGACCAGAATAGAACAGAAGTCACAGACAAGCATCAAGGGTTCTCAGTTAATACCACTGGCCCATTCAGCCAGAAACATTGCCTTTCAAATACTGAGAAAATTTTCTCAGTATCTGGTTTACTACCCATTAGCCTTGCAACTGAAATACAAGAAAGTCTTCCTTACATATCCAGATATACACAGATATACAGAACGAGATTAATATACTTTCAGGGCACTTTTAAAAACAAAAAACAAGCAGCAACCAGCCACAAAAACAAACAATTCAAACAAAAAAAGGCCCCCCAACTCCTTTCGTCCCCCAAAAATGCAAGAACAGCACAAAAAAACCCCATTTACAGAGTCATAGAATAGTTCAGGTTGGAAGGGACCTTTAAAGGTTAGAGCCCCATCCAACCTGATCTCGAATGTTTCCAGGGATGGGACATCTACCACGTTTCTGGCCAACCTGGGCCAGGGTTTCACTACCCTCAATGTGAAAAATTTCTTCACTATATCTAGCCTGAATCTGCCCTCTTTTAGTTCAAAACCGTTATCCCTTGCCCTGTTGCTACAGGCCCTGCTAAAAAGTCCTCCAGCCTGTGAACAATCACAACTCTCTCAGCCTGTCCTCACAAGAGAGGTGTTCCATCCCTCTGATCATTTTTGTGGCCCTCCTCTGGACCCGCTCCAACAGGTCCATGTCTTTCCTGTGCTGAGGGCTGCAGGGCTGGACGCAGGACTCCAGGTTGGGTCTCACCAGAGCAGAGTGGAGGGGCAGAATACCCTCCCTCCACCTGCTGGCTACACTGCTTTGGATGCAGCCCAGGATACAGTTGGCCTTCTGGGCCATGAGCACACATTGCCAGCTCGTGTCCAGCTCTTCATCCACCAGTACCCCCAAGTCCTTCTTGGCAGGGCCAGTCTCAATCCCTTCATCCTCCAGCCTGTACTGATACCGGGGATTGCCTTGACCCAGGTGCAGGACCCTGCACTTGGCCTTGTTGAACCTCATGAAGTTCACATGGGCCCATTCCTCAAGTTTGTCCAGGTCCCTCTGGATGGCACCCTGAACCTCAGGCATGTCAACTGCACCACTCGTCTTTGTGTCATCTGCAAACTTGCTGAGGGTGCACTCTACCCCACTGTCCATGTCGTTGACAAAGATGATAAATAGTACTGGTCCCAACACGTACCCCTGAGGGACACCACTGCAACAACATTATTATTATTTATTTGACAATATTATTTCCATCTGGACATTGAGCCATTGACCACTACTCTCTGGATGCGACAATGGTCAGGCAGGACTTGCTCTTGGTGAAGCCATGCTGGCTGTCTCGAATCACCTCCCTGTCCTCCATGTGCCTTAGCATAGCTTCTAGGAGGATTTGTTCCATGGTCATCCCAGGCACAGTGGTGAGGCTGACAGGTCGGTAGCTCCCAGGGTCCTCCTTGCTACCCTTTTTAAAAATGGGTGCGTTATAAAAATTGTTAATTCTAATCAGAGTCATGGCCCTAAGTCTGTCAAGTGTTCAAGAAACACTTGAACAATGCTTTTAGCAATATGGTTCAATTTCTGGGGTGCCCTCTGCGGAGTCTGGAGTTGGACAATATGATCCTCACTGGTCCCTTTCAACTCAGGATATCCTATCATTCTGTGATTCTAAGCTTCGACATAACAGAAGATATTTCCAAAACAGAAGTGCACCATCCTCAACAAAAATATTATTGTACGACCATGCAATCAGACCTCTAAACTAAAACATGCTACCCTACTAATCTACCTAAAAACAGCTTTCAAAATAAAAGCTAGGGGGGAAAAAGGGGGGGGGGGAACCGGGGGGGAGGAATTACCACAGTCAGCATGTACAAAGCAAGTTCTACAACATGAAGTCAATACATCAAGACAAAAAAAAAAAAAAAAAAGAAAGCCCACAAGTCTGTTTACAAGATCATCCCTACTTGACTTTGTGAAGCATGACGTCAAGTTCCTCACATAAGAGAATTCCATCATGAAAATCAGGCAAAAACCATCTATTGAAAAATTGTGTTGTAAAAACCCAAGAATTTTGCTAATCAAATAATAAGTAGCTCATGCTTTTGTACAATACTACCTAATAAGCATTCATATTCAAAATACCCTTCTGTCTCTCCAGATGAAGTAACCTTTGATTTAGAGGCACATAACATGCAAGCATTTATTTTCTAGTTAATTTTTGTGTTATGATACTTCTAATATTTTCCACAACATACAAATCAACATCAAATTAATTTCCAAATTAATCTTTCAGTATTATTTTTAACACTTGGCTTACTCTATTTCTAATCAGCTTTCAGTTGCCTCAGACTTCTTTTGTATTCAGACTGATTAGGTGTCTTGGAATCAAAACGGTATTCATTGACTATCATTTTTTCTAATATTTACCCTTGAATACACTGTTACTTTGTCTTGGCAAGTAAAGTTGTAACTCAAGAGACAAATGCAACCCTATCACTGTCTGTTACAAGGCCTTAAGAAACAAGACGTTTTTCTGCCTTCAGCAGCTTTCAGATATGGTCTGATTTCAGAAGAACAATGAAAAATGAAAATGTCAAAGTTTTCCAGTAAATGAATTCAGTGAACTACAGCAAGCTGTGACAGAACAAAAAAAAAAAACATTAAAAGTTACTGCAGTCACCATGTACAAAGCAAGATCTAAGAAACATGAAGTCAGTATATCAAGACAAATAACCAGTGTACCATCCAACACACAGTTTAATACAACCGTAAAGGGAAACAGTCAAAAGAAGGATGCAGATATAAGCTACTTATCAGCCCTACTAAACCTCAACTAATAAAGGCATAATAGGACAAAAGTTCTTGTACAAAGCTATTTTTCACGTAGCTTTCTCCTTCCACATACAGTAAGCAAATAAACCCAAGAGGACTGATACGTTTGAAGCATTTTGTACAAATGTACTATACTGTGTAGTTCCCAACCAGGGGATTATAGACCAGTATTAAAGACACTCCAGTCTTTTTATTTTTTTCCTGATGCATTATCAAATATTATTTTTACATATACTGGTATATACTACTGCCATCATGAAAAGACTTCAATTCTTTGCACACAATGGTATATTTCTAAGAATTCAACTGGAGGGTCTCACATGAGCAAATGCAGGATGAGTAAGTCACAGATCCCATCTTCAGATTATGTCTGTCCTTCGCAGCACCCAGACGTGACTACCATACTGGGAGAACAGCTGTGTGATTTATCCACAAGGCTTTAAACTGAGAACAAGAATGGTAGCAGCAAGTTTTCTCCAAACGTTTTGGTACCATCCCAGGCTATCAGAACAATTAATTTTGCGCCCCCCCCCCCCCGCCCCGCCCCAGCGTGTGTAAAACACATGCAGAAATCAAGTGGAGTTCAAACACAAGACGAGTTAATGCATCTCAAGCCCAAAGCCTGAAGTTTCAATCCAATGCTAAAGCTGCATACCACAAGCTAAAGGGTTTTATTTAGTTTAGACATGACTGTCTGAGTAATTTGCTTATGTAAAGCCAAAGCTTGTCTATTTCCATATCTAATTGTTTCCCAATGAAAACAGCAACACAGTTGCTGCAGCCTAGATTCTCAGTTTTGTCATCATCTTCCAGCAAGCAAGGCTACACTGGTATAATGAAATAAATTCACACAGCCGTAATCAGAAAGGATTAATCAGCACTGCATATGTGAAGAATGCCAATATTCGGTCATTGCCTATTGATAGTGCTCTGTACTGGATTTACACGCCACAGCAGTCCCTCTGAGTTTTCCCTTCCTAAAGATTAGGATAAAGAAACATCATAGCATGGCTTTTAGTAGTAACAGTTCTCTATTTATTTCAAAAACAAAAAAGTAACATACTGAATTAATACCGGCACAGAACAAAGAATGCAATCAGCTCTGATGAAGGTCACAAACATGTCATATCACAATTTTTTCTGGCGTTTTTAAAGGCCTGTTTTGTACGTTAACTTCAGAGTTGGCACTAGTGGTAACATTAACTGTCTTCAAAAGTGTTGTCTCTCCTGAAAGAGGATAAACAATTCCAACAGTATGACTACAGAGCTTGGCAGCTGCATCTCACATAACTGATCCTGAATTTGCATTGATGTCAGTGTTATTTTTACTCCTCTATTAAAACTTTCAACCTAGGTTGCTAATTGCTTATAGTTTTGTCATAGATAAAATTATGTACATATTTTATGATACCATTAATTTTGACTATACTACCAGGCAAGAGGGATGTCTAAAGGGCTTGTGAGTAACTGAGGAAACGGTGATTTTTCAGTAGATATTCAGTGATACAGTCCTAGAGAAAACTGACTATATACAAAGTTTAGAAGAAAAAAAGCTGCAAACTCAAAATATTCAATGCAGAAAAACATGTTTTAATAGTCCTTGTGCACACAACAGCAATCAATGCTAATACCAGTTTCCTCTGGAGTAAAAGCATGTCGCTGTTCTTCCTGGAGGAAGACTGCCAAGTGTCATAATTGTTTCCAGATTACAACACTGGCTGCGGCTAGCTTCCTTCTCTAAGGATTATTGATGCAGAGAAGCCAAGGAGATGGAAATATAGCTCAGCTTCCTTCTTACTCCCACTTCTAAATATCTTTTAGAGATGGTTTTCTGGGGAAAGTGTTACCATTTGTAGCAAATCGTTGGTAAGAAGACAATTGAGAAGCTAGTCATTTTCACTGTGCATATCAATGACCTCGAGGAGCTCACAAATACAAACCTTACCTGCCTGAACATCTACCCTTGGGGAAGTGTTAAAAAAGCAAGGTGGAGAGGAACAATTTTGCTCACAACCGAGGAATACTTATGTTAATTAAACTGAACTTTTTCTTCTAAGTGTAGGAATATCCCATTTTTTTAAGCCCTGGACTGCTTGAGTAATTCCTTTGCTTACCTCTCAGATGCATTTTGCCAAAAAAATTTTAAAAAATTAAAATTGATGTCACTGAAATCTTTTAGAAAAAGAAGTGTTCCTTACTACTAGGTTTGATGGTCAATTATTATGTGCAGCCATTGCCCAAGTATGGCTGTCAGTAGCACACACATGACAGGGACCTGCACACAGACACTTCTTCATAAATGCATACAAACATAATCACTATTCCACTTTTATGGACAAAAACAGAGTACGAGGATCCCTCCTGCTCTCACAAAAGAAATCAACAATTACACATACAAATCAAGAACCACAGGAAGACAAAAAGGATAGTTTAAAGCTATTTTGCGAAGGGACGAACAGCAAAAGACAACAGCTGTCTGCCAAGGAAGAGGTACTGTACCTTTTCAATGTCTGACAGAGATGACAGAGACTGGTTCTGCAGAACCTCCGGTGCTGTGAATGCTTGCAGGTCTTGTTGGGATATATTTTCATCAGTAAATGATACACTGCCAGATGGAAGCAACAGAAGAGACCATGGAGAAATGATGAAACCCAGAGCAGTAGGATCAGCTGTATTTGAAAGGAAAAAAACAAACCTGAAATTAAAGCGACGTTGTTTGATGCCCTTGTTTGACGTTATTTTATTTGCTCAAAGACACATTTAAAATCAGCCTGCATATTATTAATGGAATAGATTCATGCTTACTTTTCCACCCGTGGTGCTTCATAAACACAACCACCACCTCAATTTTAATCACACTAAGGAGTAACACCTATCTTTTTTGACTATTCTTTGCTTCATACCAGCAATCCCAGGAAGAGCCTGCTAAAATACTCACAACTTCTCCTGTCCTCAGGTTATTTCATTTATGTTAGTTGACATAAAATGATCACATTTTGTAGCATACATTCTACAATAACAATGGAGTTAACTGCTATACTAATGTAGCACTGCTGCAGCAGCAATGATCTGAAGAGAGAAGACAAAGTTAATAGAGAGAGGAAATACTCCTTATTAGAACAGCCGATAGAACTGCACTAAACAGAATTTTTGGGGCACAGAAGTCCTTTTTAGTTTAAAGAAAAAAAATATTTCAAAAGTGAAAAAGAAAAGAGTAATTCCAGGCAGCAGTGGAAGTGGGCAAAGAATAAACCTGAAACCTTAGTAAGATCACCCATTCAAACCCTGTGAATAATACTTGAAAACAGGAAAAAAAAAGCACTGAAATTGGTGAACCAAAAGCGACAAAGAAAACTTCCTACACCATGAATATGAATATGAACTAGGTTTTTGAATTCTGATAATACTGCTGTCAAACTTCTGGCCACAGACCTACTGAAAAAAAAAAAGGGAGGGCGGGGGGGGGGGGGGAGGAAGAACAAGCCACATGCACAGGGGAAGGTGTCAAACCCCCAAAAATCTACCTTGAAAGTAGAAGTTAACCAAGGTAGGAAAGAGAGACCATTTCCTTGAGTCAAAATATTTTTTTTTCTACACCTCATACAGTAGATCAGCTCAGTTTCACTGAAGGAGGCATAAGCTTTTATTCTAAGTAAAAGTTAACTTATTTTTCTATAGCCAAAGAGGCAGTTACTATGTTTTCTGCTACATGCTATATCAAAGATCTGAGGAAACACACGTTTGAAGGACAAGTCTTCCCTTTCCCTATACATAGTAAGCAACAACAGCAGAATAATAATTTCCTCCTTCAGCTCCACCACTAACAATATTTTCCACTCTATCAGCTCAGGATGTTCCTACAGTGCTGGTTCCTAGCCTGTTCAACTATCTTGTAATCTAGAATATTTCTAATCTCCTAGGAAATGTATTAAATTACTGCTTACAGGTATCAGATGTAAAAGGATCTACCAAGTCAGTCCTTCAATTTCTTCAACTCCCCTTCCTCCAAAACAAGCTAAGAAATTGCTTTTAGATTTTCTACATTGTGATACCAAAGCAAAACTATATTAATAACTTGGTAGTACAGTTACTCAGAAAAACATTCCCAACTTTCAGATCCTGAAGCTCAGAAAGTTTCCACTCCTACCGACGAGATACCACTCAGCAGAGAACCCAATAATTAATTTTTCAGTCTAAGACTAACATACACATTTTAAGGTATGCCCAGAAAATCACTATGCAGAACTTTGCTTTAAAAAGGAAGAGAGACCATTGAGGGCAACAAACATTCTAGAAATGGAAATATCCTACAGAGTCTACTTCAAGTAGTTATTTCAAGTTGGTTAATCACCTGAGAACCAAAGGAGTTAGTCATAGTTTTTCTAATGGATTTTAAAATGCCAGTGTGTTTTGCTGAAAGCCAGTATAACAAGCTTAGGATTCAGAGTGCAGAATTGTTTTCCCCCTGCTCTGCTTTCTATGACATACAAGAGAGGATCAGTCTTCTTGCCTCAGGGGAGTGTATTTCATTGCACCGGCTTTCTCCCCTAGATCCAAAAGAAATAATTAATTGATGGATAGTGTCTCTGATCATGTAGGCTAAACCAATTTAAGCTCTCGCACAGAGAGCACAGAACAGCTCTCACTAAGCTCCCCATGGAAACCAGAGGTCTTTGTCACATATTGCCCCCCCCCCCCCCGCCAAATAATGCCCCAAAACACTCTGAAAAATACCAAATACAAAACCATACATGGTGATGTGTCTCACACATAATCATATTCACACAGAACACAAGATCGCAGAGGGGTTTCCTATCCTATTTCAGTACATAAAATTGCAAGCAACAAACAATATATGTTACTTGAACCTATCAATGTGAATATAAGCTAACCTAAAACAAAACATATGGCTCAACTAGCAAGCTGTACAAGTATCTTTCTGTTTCTAGACCTCCTCCAGTGTGACTTCAAATACTTCCAAATATTGAATTTATCAAGTTGTTATAAAAAAATGAAGTCCAACCAACAATCAAAGAATTGCATTTGCTGAGGTACTTGAACAACATTAATTACCAATCCTTACACTGCAATACACATTTTCCCTCTTCCCCAGAGCAATCCAATCAACCTGTAGCTACAAAAAGATTTAAGCCTGGAATCACTCTCTTTAATGGCCACAACAACATATCTGCTGGATACAGTAGTAAAAATAATCAATCATGTCCAAGATCATGGTTTCACTGCAGCAGGTAGCAAGACACTTGGCATGAAGCAAATGACATTACCCCTACAGATAACTTCTCTTAGCATGGCCAACTTCAAAACCGGACGTTAGAAATATCTCATATTGTGAAAAAGCCATCAATAGTAGCTGAATAAAACTCTCCCAGCAAGAACTTTAAACACCATGTATGGCAAAAGTAGTGGAAGTTTACTTTAATCAACTGAATTAAATGAAATTTTAATTAAGAATGAAAATAATATTATCTGTTCCTCCCAGCCCCAAGAGATGACCTTTTGCGCTATACCTCTAACCCCACTACCTCTGAAACAAAACAGAAAAACTGCTGTTCACTGTTGTGGCAGTAAATTCAGATGCTAAACAAAAGACATGTAAAGATGGAGAGACCCTTCCTATTTTACATACATAAGAAAATATTACATTATACAGCAAAGCATTTTTAGAAAGAAGATCTTAGTCAGCCATCAACTTCCAATAACAACCCTGCAGGTAACTCCTGGATTTTTCACTAGTTCTGTGTTGTATGCACCGATACAGTGTGTATACACTGATACAAAAAAACAAACAAACAAACAAAGAAAACCCCCACATTTGAAAATATTATAAGATTTCTGCTTAAAAGCCCCAATTCAAGAACCTTAAGTAATGTTGAGGCTTTATACTTAATATTTCATATGACAAAAACTAAATATATATGAACTCTTCATTTGTTTCTGTAGCATGTTTCAGAATAGAGTTAATGAGATGGAAACACGATTTAGTTTTAAGAACAATAAAAAAAACAAACCGCGTTTATCCTGAAGTCTTCCCAATATTAATCTGAACAAACTTTGGAGTATGCATTTGTCCCCTACAATAGCCGAATTTATTGATCCATGTAAAATATTTCTGTCCACACTCAACAGTCTTCATGATATGAAGCAATGCAAAATGAATGCAATTAATTGCAAATTTAGAAAAAGGGCTGATTTTGCCAAGCTCATTTTGTTGACATTTTCTTAGTTTCCTTTTCTAGTAGCTTTTAACTAATATAGCAGATCATACTGCCTACAACACAACTTTGGGAATCTAATCTTCCGCTAAAAAGGATGAAAATAAAATAACTCATTCTCAATTTCCTTCCTTAAAGATGCATGCATCGCAAACCAAAATAACTCTCTGAAAGCTGCTAACATGCAGATTTAACCTAAGAAAGGTATTTTTAATTAACTCTACTCTTACCCTTTCATATGTTTGTACCATGGGGGAAAAAAAGTAAGAAAGATGCAGTGCATCAAGTAGCCAGGGACTATAGGAAAAAAACCCAGAAACTCGTTTCCAGTCATAATAGTACTAATGTCATCCTCTGTTTAGGCTTTCAGAAGAATTTACAAGTGCAGTAAGGGAAACATACTCCCCAAAATACAAGGGAAAAAGGAAAAAAAAGAGATTCAAACCCCTCTTTCTAAAAGCACTGGAATTAAGGGTATGGCTCCTGGTCAATTTTCTATCCAGTAGGCTTTCAACTGCACTAGAGCTGCCAGCCTTCTGAGTTAACTCCAGAACTATGCAACTTGGTAACAAAACACTTGTGAGAGCGCAGTTTATCAAGCAGTGCCAAGACAGAGAGAAATCCTGTGGTCTAAGCGAGAGAGTGAACTAGTTTCAAATGCAATAAAATCTGAAATAATCTACAGCTACATAGCGTCTGCCAACCAGTTCTTTTAAACCAGTCCTTTACAGGGTTTAACAGGATACAAAGTCGCCAAATATGAAAAATTTCAGGCAGAAATTTAAAATGGATCCATTATATAATATTCATGGCAGGTAATTTTGAATTCCCAAACTACATACACAATTCAAGCTCTTTCAGCTTGAAGTTAAAAAAACCGACCACCACACCAAAACCCACAGAAGCCTGATGTCTCTCCTCCTCAGCAACCAAAAGGTCAAATGTTACCAGAAGGAGGGGTGCGGGGGTGTCAGCATCATTCCTCAAGAGTTATTGGTAAAGGGGAAAAACAATTATTTAACACCTGCCAGCAAGTAGTGGCTGGAAAATGAGAACATGAGGATTCCCCCCCCCACTCCCTCCCTATTGCATTTTCCTCCTTGTCAACCAAAACAATCAATTTCCTGCTCCATCCCAAATAGGTCAATGACTACTTGGGACCCAACACCAATTTCTATCAACCCATTTCACACTTCACTTTCCTTCTTTTCATTATACTTATCCAAGCTAAGCAGATGCAATAGTATGACTCTTGACAAGATCTATAGGTCTTGAAAACCCACAATTGTCCTTCTTCACATCCACTTTCAGATGACATAACTTTTCTTTATATACTTATATACATTTCTTCATTTCCCATACACAAATTTGCAAGACAGTCTCTTTCTCTGCTCAACCTGCCTTTCTATTATCACACTTGTTTCCTTCCCTTTCTCTTCTCCCTCTCTTTAAACACTTCTTGAAACATAAGGTCCAACTATTTTCAGAATCCACAGTACACACTTTAGCATAGGAGTGGCCTACGTGATATATGAAGTCTTTCCCACTTGCAAGTTTTGATAAATCAAATTTTATAAGTTTTCCAGTCAAACCTACCAAATTAGAGGGACGTCTGGTTTATAATTCTCAGCAGCAGAGAGCACAGCATGCTCCTTACATCTATATGCTCACATTTGAGATACTTCACTTCAAAGACTTGTTCCTTTGACCTCATGGAGTACTGAGTACAAGATACAGCATGTCTGAAACAGCTGATACACCCTCTCAACAACAAAATAGTTATTGCAGATAATTAAACAGATGTAAGAGAAGGGCAGGTCTGGTATCGGCCTTTTCAAATCTTCAGATTAATCTCAACATCACTAGTACAACTGATGTCAGGTCTGCAACCGAGTACTAGGTTGTCTTTCTCCTCCATTTAACAGCTTATAATATGCTGACAAGACAGCTACCAGAGTTGATCTTCTAAATCAGTGATTAGCAACCGGGCATTTCAATTTAATCTTTCATTGCTTATAATGATTGAAATCAATTTGTAAAGTGTTTTTAAAGAGTTCAACACCTGTTAGAATTGTAAATACAAATAGGCATAAAAATATGCACATTTCTGTATCAGTCACTGAATTAGACATGGTATGATATGTGATTAACCATGTAAGACGTGCCTTTTCATTCTGTGCTTCCTTTATTCAGTGCTTTGATGAATAAAAAAGATGACTCACTAAAAGACATGCAGAACTTTTATAAATCAAGAAGTCATCAAATCTGTAACAGAAGCTTGTTTTGGGCATTTTTGCCTAATTTCCTGAAACTACTTTAAATAACAAATTAATTGAAGAACACATTCTCAGTTGGTGGAGTAATAGGCTAGGATGTTTGAAGTTGAGAATCCCTGCTACCAAAACTCTACCAGGATTACATAAATAAATAAATGGTTACTTGGGCTGGTAATTCCTCCAAGTGTACATGGTTGCTAGGCTGGCACAGGAGGTTGCCAACAGGTTGCAATTTAAGAGGTGACAATTTCCATGGCCTTTTTATCTCCCTCATTTCAAAACAGCTGGACCATAGACTGTTGAACAATATGCCTTGCCTGAATTTTTTGAAGAAACTTAATATAGAAAACACTCGTCAAAACTTAGATGTTGTTACAGAACAATGTGTTCAGGTACTTAGAGGCAGCTTAGAAGAAAAATGGGGATAAAGTTTTTAGCAGGGCTTTTTGCAACAGGACAAGATGCAATGGTTTTAAAATAAAAGAGGGCAGATTCAGACTAGATACAAGGAAGAAATTTTTCACAATGAGGGTGGTAAAACCCTGGCACAGGTTGCCCAGAAAGGTGGTGGATGCCCCATCCCTGGAAACATTCGAGGTCAAGTTGGACAGGGCTCTGAGCAACCTATCTAGTTGAAGATGTCCCTGCTCATTGTAGGGGGGTTGGACTTGATGACCTTTTAAAGGTCCCTTCCAACCAACACTATTCTGTGATTCCATGACTCCAGAGCTATGCAAGGAGGAAGAAAAGAGCATCTCTGAGACTGGTCAGTGCTGACCATGCTGTGAACTTGCAGAAGCTGAAAGCTTGCCTCATTGCCCTCTGTCCAGAAGCAATTGGTCAGTTCCAAAAAATTTTGGAAACTCATCCTCTACCATAGAATAGCTCTTCCAATGTTAAGTCTGAAATTTGACAACAGAAAACAGGATTTCTTTAGGATCCTCTGTTTGCTACAAGTCCTCCACAAATAAAGAACAAAATCAAGTCTGACAAGCCTACAGGAACCTCTGCATTCTCTGCTCCTGCATCTCTGCAATGCATCTTTACAAGCCAGTACAGCAACTGATATTCAAGATGACGAAAAAAGGTTTCTAGATTGTTTCCTTAGTGAAGCAAAATTTTCATTAAAGACTGGTTATCCTAATCTTGCTGGGAGGAATTAGATTGCCTTTGTCAACCTTAGCTACACAGTAAAGCTCTTTCATTTGGCTGTCTCTTGAAGTACATTTTACCACAGGGCTATATCCCAGGTTAATTAATAGCATGCAACTGAAAATAGTTTGCTGAACTAGCAGAAAAACAACTCAATAAAACAGCTTCATCTCCAAGAATAGTCAGATTCTTCTGGCACTGATTTTATCTGAATTTGTATTTTGGTCTTCAGTGATAGGAAGTAATACCAGAAGCTTCTGCCACCTTAGCCAGTCTTGACTGGCAAACATTCCTCTACCTTAAAAGCACATACCAGAAGTCCTGGGGCAGATTTCCATTTTGTGGTCTCATCTTTCAGTATTTGTCCCTCTGAAAGAGAGCTGACACTGTTCTTATTCTCAATGCTTGCATGCAGCTTTCATAGTAATTATGGTAACTCTTTTCTGCATTATTCTCAGGCCAAAAAAGGGTGAGCTCTTATTTTCAGTGGAGACTTCCTTCTTGAAAAGAATTTAGACCTACAATAATGTCTTAAGTGGTTTCACTTGTGCTACTCTGATCTTTCAGGTATATTTCAAGATAGAGTTCAATGTGTTAGTTCCTGTAAAGTGTACAAGAGTAAACCTCTAGTCATTCAAGATCTCTCTTTAGTCAATGTCTCACTTGGTCTCAACAACCTGATCTCTTAAAAAAAAAAAAAAATCATTCATCTGATTCTCTCTGAGAAAAAAAGAGAGAAATATAGAGGAGAGAAGATGCCAGGCTTCACTTTCTTGTAACACAAGAAGCAGAGGGGCAGAACAGTCAGTTAAATTGCAACAATAAACTCAGCATTCCTAATAGGGAACGCTTCTCACCACACATGGGCCGTGAGCTCACTGGTTAAGAGGAAAAGGGAAATTTGTATAAGATATAAAAACTACCCATAATTTGGATACCAAAAATATTTCTGACAAAATTTCACATTTACAATGGTAAGTCAAGCTCAATCAGAAATCAAACACCGTATGGCAGTTTCTGCCCACATTTGCCGCCTTTGGAGTCTTTCTTAAGTATCCAACAGAGACCACTATCAGAGGTTGTGCAATGTATGAGGCAGACATAGTGTCTGACTTGACAGAGTGTCTAAACCAAATCTTAGAAAAAAAAAAAACCCAAACACCAAAACAACTTAAATGTTGAAACTTGATGAAACTGTACGCCAAATGCATGAAAAAATACAACAGATTCTGCCCTCAATGATGAAGATGTGCCCCATACACAGTAACGTGGCAAAACAACGGCTATTTTCAAGGTGTGAGCTTTTGATTTTTCCTGAATAAAACTAAGCTTACATATTCATGCTTAGATATAAGGAGATGACCCCCATACATTTTATGAAATACTAAGATACATCATGGGAACATATATTCTATCTGAGGCCAGGCTAAAAATGTCAGCACAGGAAAGACCTGTTGCAGCAGGTCCAGTGGAGGGCCACAAAAATGATCAGAAGGATGGAACACCTCTCCTATGAAGAAAGGCTGAAAGAACTGGGGTTATTCAGCCTGGAGAAGAGAAGGCTCTAGGGAGACCTTACTTGCAGCCTTCCAATACTTAAACGGGGCTTATAAGAAAGATGGGGACAGACTTTTTAGCAGGGCCTATTGTGATAGGTAATGGTTTTAAACTAAAAAAGGGTAGATTTAGTCTAGATGTAAGGAAGAGATTTTTTCACACTGTGGGTGGTATAACACTGGAATGGGTTGCCTAGAGAGGTGGTAGATGTCCCATCCCTGGAACTACTCATGGTCAGGCTGGATGTGGCTTTGAGCAACCTGCTCTAGTTGAAGATGTCCCTGCTCACTGCAGGGACGTTCGACTAGATGACCTTTGCATGTCCCTTCCAACCCAAAGATTCTATGATTTTATGTCACCAAACTGCAATATTTGAGTTGAAGTTTTATTGCTATAAAAAGCAAAAATGGAGAGCAAGGGGCTTAAAGATTTGCAGATTTTAAAGAAAAGAAAGAAAAACATAAGGAAGATAAAGGGTTCCATACTTAGACCTAGTGCTAAAACATATAATTATTAGCAGTACTGCAGATGCAAGAGCATCTATAGAGCCTACTAAGTTGGTGGGACAGGGAAGAAGAGACACATCTACTCCTTTAAAGTATAACAAGCCACCACTTTCCTCTCAGTAGCTATATACATTTTGCTAATTGCATTCTGGGGAATGATATCTAGCTCTCTGGTTAAGTTTTCAGTGGCTTCACCTTTGCTTCACTTGAGACCAAATCTCTTCAGAGCAGAATGGTCACGACTGCATTTGCACTGTACCCCTTTCTATGACCCCTTCAGGACTGAAGTGCTCCAATGGTCTCAGACTTATTTATCATTTTTCTGTGTTTCTGTCTCATTTCAGTAAGTATAAAATAAAGCAAAGACTCTGCAGAAGCTTCCTACCAAAGTGAAGTTATCACCACATGAAACTCAATGTGCCACAGGTCCTGACAGAACATGAAGTGATGGCTGAAAACATCCTTTGGGCTGGGGTGCAGCTAGGCACTTTACCCAAAGATAACCTAGGAGCAAGTTATTATTTGGGTTTAGAACCTAGGAAGAACAAGGGATATGGCACACAAACATAATCAAGATGTTCCCAGTTGTGTATATATCAGTCTTTAAAAACGCTTACCTTTTCTGAATAGTTCTTGAAGGCTCTCTGCACTTTGATTCAAAATAGCCCATATTTCCTCTTCTTGCAGTGGCCCCCCCCGAACCTCCAGAGCCTCTGCCAGTGACACATGCATGTTACCTAGGAAATGAGACAGACTGATTTAAGAATACATAAGAGTTGTTTTCTCCTTGCATGTAGTACTCAAGTAGTAATAACCCATGTTAAACTCTAAGTCACAAAAATTCTCTGACATTAATAGAACCCGTAAAATATAAACACTACAAAACATTCACCATGATGATTAAGAACTTAGAGCACCTGCTATTATGAAGAAGAAAAACTCGATCCATATTAATATTGTAGGCTACTAAATCAATAAACTCAACAAGCTGGCAGTAGTCCATATGCTATGGACAAGAGTTTGCTCTGCTATAAAAAAACCAGAATGATTAGTAGTTACAGGTTTATTAACATAAATCAGCTATTAACATTATTTTGACAGGTTTAAGTCAGTCAAGCTGTTGTTAGGAAAGAAAGCTCTTCTTCTGAGATATTTACACAGAGCAGCTGTTTGGTGACCAAATTATGACCAAATAATAAGCAGCCACTGCCCGCAAACATTCAAGCAAGCAAGCTAGCTAGCTGTGGAACTGATAGTTATGTCCTTTGTTCACCTTCTTTATACATTTAAGATGACAAAGTAAAACTGTTAGCGGCATTATATGTAGTACATCCTCAGAAAACAAATAAAGACTTCCTTCCCTGGCTAGAAGAGGTCAGGCCTTAATATTTTTTCAAAGAGTTAAACCATTTTCACCATACTACTCAATTGTCCAAAACCATTTTGAAAACTGAAGAATGTATCCCTAAATATTCTGGCAAAGTCAAAGCTGCTTCATTTCAGTAAGCTCAGGAACAAATACATCACGTGTCTACTTAATTACTTCAGCTTTCTATGGACACTAAATGTTCTCAGATTGAGCATTCACACCAATTTATATTTCTGATTGAGATGCAGCTGCAGTCACTTCTCTCTCTGCTTCTCTCCAAAGCCCAAAGAATAAAATCTGGAGGCAGTGAGCTGCAGTATGAGCCTAAGGTATATCATCAATCATCAGTGACAAGCTTCTTATGTCTCAAAGGCTCCAAAGTTGATGCTTGAAATGGAAAAGACAGTTCCACAAGCAATGCATATTGTCCCGAGATCAGTAGCTGATATCAACAGCTTTAGCTGACCCAACGGTACTACTGGAGGTTCCTCCCCTTCCCTTCTAATCAACTAGCTGGAGCCTCCCCATCAACATACAATCCTGGCTCAGATGTACATTCATGGATATTAACCTAACAGTTTGCAAGGAGAATAGGCTGACTAGCTATACTTAGTTTCCCAACTGTTCTAGGCAGTTTCATGCCTTCCATGCTTTTTTACTTCCAGCTAACCAGGCTCATACACATCTCATAGAAATACAAAAGACTGAATGTTCTGCAGTTTCTAGATGAAAACATAGGCTTTGAAGATACTTAAGTACTACCCAGAGCCTTTTCAGCTATAATCCTATACTACACTATTGAAAAAATACATACTGTTGGCTGCATTTCATCACAGACACCTTATTTTTCCTCACTTCACAGCTTGCCAGTTTTTAGTATTCACTTATTCTGCGTATTTACTAAGCCAGATATATTTTCAACAATTAACATTCAAAAGCCATCATCAAAAGATAATGGAAGGGAAAACAGCTCAAGACCACATTTAAAAGAAATATGAAATCTGAATTCCTGAAGAGAAAAATAAATACACCATTCAAAATGGAAAGCTAGGGACCAACACAGATTTGCAGTAAATGGATGGAAAGCCAGAGATAAACATGTTTCTAGTCAGTAGGAGATTCACATACACCTGGCACAGAAAGTCTGGTCTATCATCCATACCAAGCAATTTTTTTGATTCATGGCACTGTCTCAAATTTCAATACAGACATCTAGAATTAAACTAGATTATTCAGATTAAAAGATCACATTTTGTCTCAGGTACTGAAAAAATATGATCTGTAAATGAAAACTTTTGGTGCTAAATATTCTAAAGGAAGTATGCTGAGCATAACACCACCAACAAAAATCCCTCCAAAAATCCTTCTCTGCCACTCGCCTTTTCCCTATCCTGCAAAATCCTGATTCCTTTCAGCTGTGATTAAATAGTAGTGTGGACTGTTCTGTAGCACATAAAAACCAATTCCCTATTTAACATCCTACAGAGACCATAAGCATGTCTGCTCAAAGTCCCAAACATGTTACATCAACAGTAAAAGAATCCTACAGAAAAGAATTTCTTGATCACTGGAAGAAGTGCATGAATCTCCATGCAGCCATGCAGGCTTCAGGTGTAGCAGTGTAAGCAACAACAACTGCTTCTATGTTACAGATAGCAGTAGCTATCAGTAACTAAAAACAAACATCACAACACATCAAAACCAAAAAAATTGAAATTGGTTTTGAAAGTCCAAGCAGAATACAACAAAACATCAATTATTACAAAGACAGCCACATGCAAAATGGCACAATTTGAGATTTGAGTGGGACTCTCACTGAAGCATATCTGTTTCGGTAACTTTTCCTGTAACTTTTCTTCCTCAAAACTATCTTGAAGCTGCAGTGCTTGTCTGGCACAGCAAAGAGCAGGCCAACACACTGGTTATAAATATTAAAGAAGCTTCCACAAAATGTTTCGCTGTCACCAAGGAACTGATTGAAGCAAGGTTGGGTTGAAGTGTTTGCAGGCAAATGCATGGCTGGAGTTCTCTATCTGTACAGTCTACTTGTTGGCAGCCAGGCATCATTAATTTAACATGATGAAGCTGACAGTGAATATGCCTGTCTCAAAACTTACTTCTTCCCTACCATTTTGTTTGTGATGGATGTTTTTCACAAGGAGAAATGAAAAATTTGTAGGAATTACGATGTTTGCAATGTACAATTCTTCCAAATTTGCTGTCTCCTTAGATTCTGGAAACCTTCAACACTGTCTGGTCCTTTGTGAATACAGAAGCTGAAGTGCTAAGTGCTGAATACATACAAAAGCTTTTGGTTTTGTGCAATGCCTGAACATTTTGATAAATTGCAACATAATGGCAGTATCAAGTAATTTATGTAAAAGAAAAAACATACAAAGCTTTTGTAGTATACAATATTTTTGTATCAAAACTATACGAACTGCCTATCTTCACATTTCAGCCCTCTAACTGCAGTAATGACCATGGCTATATAGTTGTATAACATTCATTTTCTAATTAAAATTAATCTACATTTAAAATATGTATTTAAACTCCTGTGGCTAAAAACTCGGAGAAAGGAAGGTGGGTGATAGCAACAGGGGACAGACTAAGAACAGCAACCTCTTAAAACACAGGAAAGAGAAGACAGAGTAAAGATGAGTTATCTCTGTTAAGGGTAAACTTCTAGCTGATTTCAATTGAGCAAAAAGGGGCTAATCCAAGGAGAGAGGGTCAGTGGATCTCAGGAAAGCTGAATAGTATTGGCCTAAAATGACGGAATGCAAAATTGCAAGTAAAAGGAAAACTCTTCTCTTGTACTAACATTACAAACTAGGCTGCTTCAAAATTCCAAAGATGCTCCTGGCAGTCCCTGTGTTTTTCAGGGTATCAAGTTGACTGGCGAAGAAATCTAGATGCACTGGCAGAGTTCTCAATGGACTCTTAGTTAGGTTCCTGTCAGGCCACTTTCTTGCAATGAGTCCTCTCCCTGTCTCCTCTTCATTTAAGGTAAGCAAGATCTGTTGTGCTGGCATCCTGTTCCCTGTTTCTTTCACTTCTTGTAATAAAAATGGACAGAACAAAGAAAATTGAAAGGTGCACCTTCTACAAATGAGCTCACTTCCTTTTTCCTTGGGACAGTATTATGGTGGCATCTCAATATGAAGCCACATGGACACTTAGCTGGAGATGGGATCGGGAGGCTTACAAAGCTAAGCGCATCCTGTTACCGTACCTTGCTTCACAAGGTGAGAAGTCCAGGTGCAGTCATGATCAGGAGGCATGTCAAAGGACTAAGTTGTATGAACTGTGAAGGTATGGATTCCCCATACACCCAAAAAACACACAAGATCATAACCACAAACATTCAAACAGGGACATTCACACAGCAGAGAGCACAACACAATGTAGGAAGACAGTATAAAAATTAAAATAGTTAACACTGGAGAAGCATAGACACGAATATTACTTGCAGGTTGCTTGCTCTGGGACAGAATTTACTCCTAGACCATACAGGAGTACAATTTCCACAGGAAAGGAGTTGCATCATGTGGAGGCTGCTCTTTTTCGCCCCAGGACAAGAGAGTAAATTCAGGTGTAAATCATTTGTATCAACAAGCCCTGAGTGCAATTTCTCACCCTCCACGCCATTCAGCCCTAAGCCATCCAGGCAGCCAGTTCCAAGAAAGAACATTGCCTAAGCCAAAGGCCTCTCCCACATCTCAAACACTTCCTTTAAAAAGCGTGTTTAGCTCATGAAGATCAACTGCCAGCTCCTCCCTCTAAGGCAGACAGCTTATACACTCCCTGATGAGTGGGATGGGTAATTCTGTCTCTTCCCTGTAAAGCAAGCTCAGTAACCTCCTTGCCCTTACACTCTACAGTCCCAACAACCCATGTTAAAAGCACACCACCTATGGAACATCCAGGCAGTGCCAACATGGCACAAGCCTGACACTTTCTCAGTCTAAGGTAAGAGGGAAAACACAACAGGAGCAGCCCCTCACACCAAGTAACACTGTCAAAATGACAGTTTACAAGGTACACACTTTTTTCCCCCCCTACAACTTCCAAAGTTTTCAAAACATCTTACTTTTTAATTATTTATGTATGCAGCACAGAAGTTAAATGCTCAAAATTATCAAAATTCTCATTTCCCCCAAACACCAACTTTCTTCTTTATGGATTTTAAATTTGAAATTGAAGGTCTCCAACAGCAACCAAGAGTTAGGAAGTTTAATGACCTTAATTCTTTACAGATTATATTGAACTCTTGCCAGATGAACTATTAAGAAGGCATTGCTATAACGGTATTTAATAAAGACTATAATATCAGTGATTTTGTCAAAAAGTTCCTAAAACCAGACTGAAATTCAAAAGGCTAAATTGTTTCAACTTAACCGTTGCTTGACAACTTTGTGTTTTGGTTTTAGTAACACATATCCCTTGCTTTTAAGCTACTTTCCGCATCAGCATTTTTACCCGTGTTGTAATTTCAGAATCAAAACTTTGAGTCAAAAGCTGTGCTTTAACAATATCAGCTAAGATGCCTGCAGTACCTCATACTTATTTGATATCTCATCAGAACACATTGCCAAGAAACATGGACAGCAGTTGCTCGTCACACACTCTGTAGGTTTTATTAGATGTGCTAGAAACAGTGAAAAAAATCTAGAATATAAAAACATTGTTAGAGTTTCTAGATAATCACATAAAATACTCTGGTATTCAGATTTATCCATCAACTAAATTTAAAACAGAGAAAAGAGATAGCAAGAAAGCTCGCTATATATCCAAAATATCTTCTATGGTGAAAAAAAACACCTTATTTCTCCCATATAAAGCACACTGCTAGCTGACTTTCTCTGTCCGGAATATGAGCATTATTGCCCCTTTGTTCCACAGGTATACTTAGGCAAAAAGTGGCAACTTCTGAGGAGCACTTTTCTCATAGCAGATGAACAAAGAGCCACTCCTCTGTAGATACAAATGCCTGAAAGCAGAAGGACATTTAAACAA
Source organism: Phaethon aethereus (assembly GCF_964289735.1). Classification (NCBI taxonomy): domain Eukaryota; kingdom Metazoa; phylum Chordata; class Aves; order Phaethontiformes; family Phaethontidae; genus Phaethon; species Phaethon aethereus. The sequence continues at coordinate 19,530,797 of NC_138578.1, forward strand.
GACAATTCTGTTCAAAAGAACCTTTTAAATTCACCTTTCTAAAGCCATGATTAGCTGTCTAAAACCAAAACACTGACACGTTCATTCAGCACCCACTGAGTGTGAAGTGCTTTCTAAAAGCACTCAATATGCACAAATCCCAGTTAAAAGGAACTGGAGTTATACCTGAACAGTTTTGAAAGTCTGGCCTCTCCCATTGCAGAACCTAAGAATCTGGAGTCATTACCATGCCCTGTAATTTCAGAATGTTGGCATCTATCCTATTTATTTACATTAACCCACATCTTACACCCCCTGAAGAAGACCTGGAATGCATCTATCAATTAGTTTATCCCCAATAATACTGTTGCTGAAACTGAGCTTAAGCGTGGAACCCTGGAGCCAAGTTAGAAAGCTTGCACTTCATTAGTCTTTGAAACCTTATTTTCAAATATGCACATACTTAGATGCATGCACATAAAATGTGGTTTCCTATAGCTGCAGGTCCAATTTGCATAGACTGTCCACAAAATAAGGCATTATTTGCAAATAGTTCAAGTCAAGCACGCAATCAAGGTAAATATACAAGCTAATCAAGTCAACTGTGTTTAAAGAATTTTTTTTGTTTAGAATCCTGCTCTCAAGTTAATTACTGCACATTATTCTCATTTATTGTTTTGAAGGATAAGGAAACAAACCCTTGTGCCTTGACCACTCTCTTCACTTCTCCTATAGATACAAAGAGGGGACAAAATGTCCGACAAGATGCCAATTCTGTCTCTGCCCTCTTTTTTTAAGTCTCTACATAGGTGCCAGAAATCATGTGAATCTAAGTTTTTGCAAACACACACACTTCCGTGGTGTTTTCATTCAATCAGCTACCTGATAATAATATTATTTTAGTATAAGCACTGTTCCTTCCTCCTTCATTTTAGAGAGAGGTGAGCAGAGATTAGTATCACCACTCAAGAACTTCCTCCCTCAAGTTGTGGAAAAGATTAACTTCTTCCTCTCACATTTTTCCTTCCATGTTCTCTTTTTCTCTTCTGTAGGCAGACAGGATGAAATGTCAGCAAAACAGTCCCATGCTCCTGGGCCAATTCTCAAACTATACCAAGAAAATTTCTTTAAAATTGCATCTCCTCTTCAAACCAATAGCTTGCTGCTTGAGCTCAAACCTCCTAAGTAAAGGAACAGACACAAGCTCAAATTTGTGATAAAACACAAAGAACATGACGACAGTCCCAGAAGTATAAGGCACTGTTGGCCTTTTATTTGAGCATACACAGAGTGTGAGAGCATCACTGTAACAGATGAGAGGTTAGCATTTCTCCTTCCAAAGCCTTAAATCAGTCTTGTATTCCCACATCTGGAAGACAGGAGAATGTGATATATTGAGAATCTTGGTATGCACCTCCAGGGCAAGCAGTGTTTATTTTACTTGAGAAGTGCTTGCTTTTTTTCCTGGAAGGTGGAAAGAAATCAGCTTTTGGCACTGGACTGAACTTGCAATGGAAGACAAGCACGGGTTATTGCTGACTCCCTCTGTTGCTTTTCTGTCTATCACCAGAACCAGATCAACTTGTTTATCTGAGGCTTCACGTAAGGCAAACTAGTAAATCCAGTCCAAAATGTATATAATAATCATGAAAGTCATGTTTTCTAGGCAACATTCTACAAAGTAGAATCTTCTTTTATACATCAGGGTAGCTGATGTTTCACATCTGATATTAAAATTGTATTCAGAAGAGTACATAATTATCACTACAAAGTAAGCTTAATCCACATAAATCGGGGCATGACTCTTGTATCCTTCTCTTAGTTTAATTGTCAGTGTAAGATCCTTAGGCAACTCCCTTATTTTGCTGTTGATCTGCTCCACCTCGGAGAGGCACGTCTCCTTGGTGCATTTCTCATACTTGCAATTTTCATTTTAATTGCTAAGTAGGAACAGAGGACCTGTGACTAAGACAAGCTTTGTAAATGGAAAAGCTAAAATTTCAGGACTGCAAAACAGCTCGGCAATAGTAACACTTTTCAAATAGCAGATCAACCAATAACACCCTTATTCACACGTAACAGATGAAACTCTTCTAATGACATGAAATAATCACAAGCAAAACACATCTTACTATTGACAACACAACTTCACGATGTAGTGATGTACTGTCTATCATGTAACTTCACTTACGACAAATGCCAGACAGTGCAGCAGTCTTGATGAAGATGCCTGCCTTGGGGTCCTTCCATACTGCTTTTTTTCAGTGCACAGTGACAGTAATGCTTTTCATGAGGTACACTGGGGTACACAACTGTTGCTACGCCTATGTGGGTGACATGCATTGTCGCCACAGCAAGGACACACTACGCTGAGAGAAACTAAGAATGGCACATCCAGCTTTAGTTCAGGAGTTATTCCATTGTTGCATGCAAGAGCTACGAATTCCTCACATACTATAAAAAGGTCATGACTGAAGTCAGTCCTTATTCACTTGCAGCTCTTAGCATAGTTGAAGAGGGAATGAAAGTTATTGTCAGAGGAGCAGAAATAGTAGCATGCACATGATTTAAATATCATGGAGTCACTAGGAAGCATTATTCTAAGTCAATAAGTACTAGTTCCCGCCATCTGTCACATTTTAAAGGTATCCGCAAGTAAGAAAATGAGGGTCTGATGAGCAAGTCAAGTAATGACAATTGTACAGCGTAACTGCTTTTTCAGATCACTATGATGATTTTCTTTCTAATCAGTCTCCAATGTTTAAGAAGAATAAGGATCAAATATTTAACACCACAGACTAGAAACTCAGTGACTCTATAAGTAAGCTTCACTGATTTAACAGGGACAAATTAAGGCAGTATTGCTCAACAGATAACTTCCATAATGGATAAACTTTTTCTAGACTGGGATTTTAAAAGCTTAGCTTAAGGTCTCTCCTGTGGTAATGAAGTGATACAAACTTTACTACATTAGATAAATTCTCTAGTATTGAAGGGTTCAGATTCTGTTAGATATTAATCCTCCCAGTCTCAGTAACAAAGAATGCTGACTTTCAGATAAGCATAGAAATAACATAATGTTCATGTGCTAAAACATTGGGGAAAAAATAATTTCTAATACCCACCAACCTTAGCCATATTTGTAGCATATTTGTAAATCACTGTTAAGGTCAACATACTCTTAAAAGTATAACGACTGACCCCACCATACGTTATTTCAAAACCAGATTTTAATCCTATATATTCACATCTAACCTTTCAACAAATAGCTTTTGTTGTTATGGTGAGTGAACTGCAGGGTTCACTTTGTTTTTTAGATTTCTTCCGTCTGTGGGAGAAGGGTGGATGTGAGCAAAAAATCTTTGTCAGCCTCACATGTTTGACTACCAGACATTCTGGAAAATGAAATTAGCATAAGAGATACTTTACTATGCCACCAAAACAGTTTCTCCATAGTTAGAACAACCTAATGTATGTAATCACTCATATGAGAAACCTACCGTTTCAGAAACCATTCTGTTGTGTTTTTAGTTTGAAAGCAGCATCCTTGCATACTCACAACAAGACAGTGATCTGCTACTCAACCACAATGAACCTCTAGTATCCATAGGGCAGTTCGTACTAACAACTACTTCATGTCCTGCATGGGAAAGAAACAATATCCGACAACAGAAGTAAAACTAGCCAAGTAACAGAACAAGTTTGAAAAAGACATCTATCTGCATCGGATTCCTCTGGCACTGCTTTACTTCAGGTGTATACAAGCAAAGAAGCTGCACTAGTACACCACAAATATTTTTTTGTTTAATTACCCATTTAGCGCAATATGAGAACTCCCACACGGATCACCTCACCTAACAATATTTCTACTAAACTGCACTTGTTTTTTTTTTTTGCTATGAAAATGAAAAAACCAACCACCATCCAATTTAAAAGTTACCACCTAGCAAGTGTTCACTTCAGCTAATCAGTTGCTACACATAGTCTAATGGCTTTCTTACCCAATACCCTAAATCGATCTACATCCTCACTCACATTTTTTTCTCTTGGTGAAAACAGCTGATGAGCATGCAAACAATTACTGATGGAGATGGACCATCTCCCAAGTAACACCACTCTCCTCAGCCATGACCCTGAATGATGTTTTAGACCCTGGTAACAGCCAGGAACAATTCTGAAGCAGGCCTACAGCTGGAGGAAGAAGTGATCATGTCCCAAACTTTAGGATGCCTGAATCTATCTTGCACTGTTTCATCAGTCTTTGATGCTCAAGACGGTAATTTCCCAACTCCTTGGAAATTTAGACTTTAAGTGACTGCATATGCTCTACGATACCAGCAATACCACAGAATCCCAGGACATGCAGCAGGAAAAAAAAGTGTGCTGCCTACCCAGACAACTGTGATTTTTTGGTTCATTTCTGAGAAGGGGGGAAAGGGGGGAACGGGGGGAAATAAGGCATAAAGAACAGAATATTACAAGACCTACAGCTAGATGACACCATGGATATCTTATCTGCGAACTCACCTGTCTGGGAGTAAAGCTCAACACTCACACAACTGATGACTAATTCTTATTGTGAAAGTCTGAATTTCTACCCTGAAAAACAGACAAGACGAAACATAGGCCTACATTTCAGCTGTCAAGAACTGTATACACAAGAGCGGCTGTGTCTTTAGGACCAAGGCATAAGCTGAGAGATCCTGCTCTACTTATCTGTAAGTTGAAGAAAATGCTAATTCAAGCACAGTAGCAAATATCAAATCCATTTTCTTCACTCTTCTGTAGCAGAAAAAGAAGCAATTTTGCTTTCAGATAGAGAGCCTTTCTCTACTCAGACACGGTAGTATAAGGTATGAGATTTATACTTTTTATATGCACAAAAATACAATTTAAGAAGTCTATGATATATTGTCCTCCTGTCAGGTGTGAAAGTATGTACAAAGATTTATGCTAAAGAAACTTTAAGCAGCGGGAATCAATGACTAACTTTATAAAGCAACTTCATACATTTCCAAGTGAGAAACAACTTCAAGTGAACTACTTCTTCAAAACAGAGATATATGATGATACCCGATTCTCATACTGTGACCCAATCAGGAAACATGTACACGCCGAGGGAATAGCAGAGATGTGAATAGGCAGCTGGCTGGATTTGACTTGTCCATGGAACAACTGTTCCTACACAGAGCAACTAGAAAGACAACAAATGATAAGCTGCTGCCTTATAATATTCTCCTCAAATGAAGGTAGACTGATTCTAAGGAAATGAGAGGTACTGGCAAGAGAGATTACACACCTGGTGCTCTGAACTTTAGGTCAGTGTTCAGGAAGAATGTGAGTTTTATAGTGCACACCCATGTGAGAAAGAGTGTGTGTCCCCACATACACATATGCATGTACTGTGTTACCATCTATGCATATAAAATGTCTATGTGCATTTGTCTGCATGTGTATACTTCATATACACCAGACAATTCATTTTGTTTTACATTTCTGCTGCAGGACAGAACAAAAACCCTGAAGGACAAATGGAGTTGTAAAGGGGCAGGAACACTGATCTATTTCAAGAGCTCAACATCAACTACCTGAAAGCCTAGGGTTAGAGAGTCTCTAAAGCCTATTAAAGGTTTTGGTCAAGATAGATTTAAAGTAAGATTCCGTAAGCATTTGTAAAAACAGATTTCATACCAGCAGATGGGCTGCAACTATAGTAACAGACCTCCATCTGTCCAGAAACCAGCTCTTTGTTCTACACACATGGTATTGCAAGTATAGCACTAACAAGTCTTAAAAGGTAGAACCATTTCCTGAGAAGCATTTCAATGGCAATCACCATCTGGCATGTGTACACCTGTCCTCATAGAATACTTCAGAGCAAGTTCTTCTCTCCATAAGCAACTAACCTTCCAGAGAAAAAGTAACCTATTTTAACTGCTACATCTTGAAAGCACTTAGCTGCTTGTTCAAGTGATTTAAAAGATAGTTTGCCCTTCCAGAAGCGATGCTGAGCTGAGGAACAGACTGTTGGAAATTCATTAACATGTATCCTCTTCAAGGACAATCTCATTTTTTCACCCAGTAACTGAGAATCTGTCAATGTACTGTAATTTACGTGAGCTACCAATAAGGTCCAGACATGAACTATATTAAAGAGTATTTGGTGAAACCAATAACAAAAAAACCCCAACTGGATAACACAGAAGACAACTGAGCTCTAGGTTAGATGCACACAGTAAAAACATGGAGATTCCTTCTTCTGCCTAACACCTGCTTGTCCCAAGCACAGAATTTGTGACAACTAAGGTGATAATTTGTCCTCTCAGATTGCAGATCCCTTCTTTATGCACCTCCTTCCATACACACACGTACAGAAATTTGTAAATATTCTCTGCATACACACTCCCAAACAGTAACCAATTTTTGCAGGGCACATGAAAATCTGAGAGAAGGCAGAAAATATGTAGTGTGTACTTTCATGCTCTGAAACAGACACTTTGCCCAAGAAAAGGAAGACAAGCTTTATAGGAAGGATATTATTCCCTACTGGTTCATTATAGGATTTCCCAAAATTCTCAATCATCTGCTGCTGGTGTTTCTACACTCCAGTATTTCTCAGGCTCTCAAGTTGCTTAGGTTCTCTGTTTAAATCTATACTTAGCAGAGTTTCTAAGCACATTACTCTTGCAGGTATTGAATAAATACAGGGTTTTTTTAAAGGCAGACTTTCTTTACAACAACCATAGTTGATCCATTTCCTGCAACTCATAACATGTATCTAGATTTACCTATTGTTTACCCATCTGCTCCACTCAACTCTGCAGATGCAGTACAGACCAAGTATTGAGAACAGTACAGTCCATGTGACAACTATTACCAACTAATTTAGCAGCATGTCTAGAGAAACCTATCAGTTGGAAGATTCCACACAAAACATTAAGTTTTTTGGTTATGGATGCTCACTTTCTAAATGAGTTCTTTATGGAGGCCAAAACCTTCACAAGTAGCTTATACAGCCTAGTTTAATTCCTGCAATTAGGAGGTTTTAGCTCCAGATTAATTAGCAGACAAAGCCACTTGAACACTTGGAATGCCTATGGTTAGGAAATCATGATCTTGCTCCAAAACATGAGTTGACACAGCACATATGGCTTTGTACTAAAATTATTCAAGTCAGTTGGAACCTAGAGTCCCTCAGCCTGTCACTCTGTTCACCACACTTCAGAAAAATATATAATTATATACTGCATGATTCAGTATGCTGTTTACAACTTAACAACTGTTAAATTGACTATACTGCCCCTTGAACAAATTTCTAACACACACCCAATTTATGATTCATCTTAAATTCAGAGGCTATGCATAATTTATTCAGTCCTACAGCCATAATATTCTCCATGTCTTAACTGCCCTCAAAGGTGATGTGATTATTAGTCCTTTTCCTTCTAAATGGGAAAACATGCCATTTCTCTTTCACAAGAGATTCATCTACCCATTACTGCTGCCCAGCTTCAAATCCTTACCAAGCTTATGGCTCCTCAGCCAAGAAAGTGAATGGGTTTCAGACTGTAAAAAGGACCCTCACCACAAAGAATGTAAGCTTCAGTATCATTTGATAGCAACATGAAAAATCTGCAAGGGTGATTTATAGAACTTTTAACTAAGCCGTCCACACAAACCAGACTGCCTGATGTATAGTAAAGACAGAGTCCATGATGTAACAGATTTGATTTAGCTTTACACACTAGAATGGACAAAGACTCCATCTGATCATTATCTGCGCTCCATAGTATTTTGGTACTTGGAGAGTTTACAGGACAGAACAAGCTACAGAAGATGGCACTGCCAAAAAACAGGAAAAACAAGATAGCAGCACCTCCTCCTATGACACAATGCCAAGCCTGCTGTCGCCAAAAAACAGAGTTCAGGAAAGTTTTGCTTTGTCTGGGTGATAAATACATTCATATTATTAGAGTTACAGGACAAAGAGCCATAGTACGCCCTTGGCTGCATAACAAGGACAAACTAGCAGAAACTTTTACTTTACAGGCCTAGAAACCATGAGAGGAAAGCGAGCCACAGCATCATCTTTGTTTTCTTTTAAGAACATTCCTATGAACAATAATAGAGCGCTAGTCAGACTGAGGACATATGCAAATAATGCCCATGTACAAATTACACTCACTGTATTGGAATGGAACCAAGCATTAACCCACTGCCCTAGTGAGGGATTAAGCAAAAGGAGAATAGAAGGCTAATGTAACAGCGCTTGAATCTTTTATTGATGCAGCTGGACCACAGGAGTTAGACCAATTAAAGAACGCATCATTTTGCTGCCTTCTCAATCAGTTTGATAATTCCATGTACAACAGCTTAATCCCTTATGTCTTATTTCATGGAAACCCAAGAAAACACTAAATAGAACCACCTAAAATAAACAGAAACACCACACCAACAAAAAAATTTTCATCCCTCCAAAACCTAAGAGCTCAAGTCTTCTTTAATATCGTCTGTATACAACATATCAACTTTAATCCTTTCCATGCATGGCTAGAACTTTTACAACAAAATTTCATCCAGTCCCAAATATAATATTTCAGTTTTAGTCTCACAAACACTAAGAAAAAAAAGGGTATGTTATAAAAAAAAAAAATTTGCAATTTCAGTATATAAATGGCATAATCTTTGCATAGAAAGTGCTGTTTTTAGGAAAAAAATTTCAAAGTTCTGTGTGCAAAAAAAGATGGGCTGAAGCTCTTCAATTTCCACCTTTCATTACTAAATAAACACTTTGGAAAAGAAACGAAAGAGATTATTCATTGACACAGCACATGGAAAATCCATCAATGTAAGACTTTAAAGAAAGCACTTGGGCAGTAGTCCGAAACAGATTTCAAAACTTCAGAATGTTTTATGAGTAATTACAAAACATTTTCAATTTTGATATATGTTGTCTCACTACCATGCACTCCCTATAAACTCTGCTTATAAAAATACTGAATTTGAATGACAGTTTATAAAACTGGACCAGCTGTACTGGTTTACCTCAAGCTGCATATGCTTATCTGAGAAAGATTAGTACTAGATAATCAGTGAGAAGCATCAAGGGTGCACCACTTACAGAAATATCCAATCTGATATTAATGAAACAAGGCAAGTAGAAAAAAAAAGAACAGGGAGGGAAGGAACAAAATTTTACATTCTTGAGATCTAAATCTCAAAGACAGAAGAATACAGCATCTTCTCAGTCCATAATGGGAGGAATGATCCATAGATTCCTCACTGTGCAGAAGCACGGAAGCCAGAACCAAGACTTCATCAGACAGTAGAGAGATGAACAGAACAAAGGCATGCTTGCACAAAAGCATACACATACTGTTTGAGACAAGGAAGAAATACCCAACTTACAAAGTAGCAGTTAGGGGCATTGGAAACTTTCACATAAGAAAAATTAATTAAACAGTATTATAGATGCCAAGTCCTGCAGGCAAACCTAAGGCATCCCGTGGGCCATTACTAATCAGCTACAGAAGAAAAATACTTTTTCCTCAAATAATTGTATTGAGTATTTTTATGATTTGGTTTACACTACTGGCCATTTTTCACCTATATTCACACAGAAACTGAATATTACCCCAGTCATTTAGGGGCAAATAAATGCATAGAACCATTCAAAGGCTGCATTTTAAAAGGTACAGATTTACACATTAAAATTTTGAATTTGGGCAAAAAAATTAACTGAAGACAGCTGGCACTGATCTAACCTTTGCGTTCTATCACTCTGACGAGCAACCTCTCCAATTTTTTAGTGATCTTCTTCCACAATAATCAGACTTCTGTAAAAGTGTCTATAAGACTTCACTCTTTATTTTACACCAACATTCTACAAATAGGCAATAAAACCCCCCAGTTTCTCCAACTGACAGATGAGGAAGAAAAAAAGGAAGGAGAAGGAAACTCAAACTTTCCCCACCCAGAAGTCACACACAATTTACAGTTGCTCTATATCAAAGAGCCTGCTGATCACTAATTAGAGCTTTTGTCACACAGAAAAATCTGAGTTCCACAAATTCTTTGAAAACAATTCAAAGACTGTAAACCTCATGGTTCCAAAACTATTATAAAAAGCAATCACTCTTATTAGATGCATATTAATTCTTGGCACAACAGTTGCGATGTGTTGTTTGGTTTTATTATAACTGGCTTTTATAGGCTATCATTGAAAATACATCATAAGCCTTGAAACAAGTGTTGTCTATATTAAAAGTAAATTTATATATAAATTAAAGTCTAGACAAGCAATAGTTTCTCTTCCACTTCTCCAAAACCACTGAAGAGGGAAGCAGAACAAACAGATTTTGCATCATCATCAGACTTCCCAGCCAGCAGTTCATACTACGGTGAAAAGTTAAATTCTGTGATCTTCAGTTCTTTAATATCCTCAAAGCAAAGGAAATGGGTGGGACAGAATCAGTGAGAATTAATGCATATATCAAAGAGTTCAGTTTATGTCGAGAACAAAAATATTTTCTGTAACATTTCAAACTATATTCTGCACTGTGCAAGCACCAGGGAAACTTCCACATACCATTTTAAATGCGATTTGCTCATTCTATTCTGCTCTTTAATACTCAGTACTGGAAGACACAAATTCCATCCGCACCTGATGATATCACAAAACTAAAGAGTTTGCACTGAAAAACACTCTTTTTGACTATTCTATGCTTATTGCAGCACGCAAGGCCAAAGAGCACACACAACAAAACAGCACATGTACTAGTATCAACAGAGAACAAGAATCTGACGTTGTGGCAAGGAAGAACAAAAGGAATGCCTTTTATCATGGCTGTATGCCCTTCGGTTCTTAAGTAACATGTTTCTCATCTGTAAAAGAAATCAAACCATTTATATCGCCACGAGTTGTTTTTTGTTTGTTTTTCATGTGATATCACTTAAAATTACAATTACTTACATAATCTATTTATTATTTCATCAAATAGTATATTTTCTCTTTAACAACAACTTTCTGCAACTGAAACTTTGTGACACTACCAAAGTGTTCCTGTCTTCTTGTCCTCTCTTCCTGAGCAACTATATTTACTCTAGAGTTGTATACATGAAAATTAACTCCCTTGATTACTTGACTATCCATCATTTAATCCCTTCTTAAGGGATCTGAGGAAAAGGGAATAAATATTCCATGACAGAAAGGATAAAAAAACAAGCAAGGAACTGCAGCTTGAACCAGAAAGATCAACATCTTGTTTACATTTCTTCAGCTAGGTGAAAACTTCTCCAATCTTTCAGGTACAGCCACGACCACTGCTGATGCCTCTAATCTATAGAGCACAGACCTAACTGCAACCAGTATGCTGGTGTATGGACAGCACAGCAGTTCCCAGTGTTTGGATTCCTAGGGCTTTTCTCTGAACATCAAACCAGCCCACGTGGACACACACAAGCTTCAAACACAGATCACAGAAGATTCCTTCTTAAGCTTTAAGGTTAAAGAAGTCTTCCATTTGGAGGAGCTTCCTATTTCTTTTGGTATTTAGAAGCCTAAGCAATGTTCAATACAAGTAGTACTATACTGGGTCAGACCACCTCTCCATCACCCTTTCCTGGCAATCACCAGTTTATTGAGTTCCTGAGGTAAAGGTTAGAGCTGCACAGTCAAATCTAATAGTCACTAATGGTCTCTGTTCTGTTAATTTCTCTAATCCCTTTCTGAACACATTTACACTTTGCCTCCACATGACATTTTGTTCCAGTAACACAGCTGTAAGCAGTTCACAGAGTATTTTCTTTTGTTTGTTGTGAAGACAGTAACCTATCTTCTCAAATTTCACTAGAGAAGAACATGGCTAAGGGTCTTCAAGGACCCAGTAATGCCTCACAGTCACCTGACTTCTACCAGCTGCTCAGCAGCTAGAGAAAATAACAGAAAATGTTTTCTTCCACCAGCCTTTGTTGTGTGCACTACCACCACAGGAACTGACAAATACAAACACTCTTCCAGCATATGAAATATTTTCTATTCAGAACACAATGCATGCAAATAAAATTACACAATTATAATAAAAATCTTTTTTAGGGTTTTCCTTAGTATTTTGTGACAAAACAATAAAAAGTAGGCTTATGGTTTTCTTCCATTATATACCATATTCCTTGAATTCAGAGGACAGAAGTGTACCAGGGAGAAAGGAAAAAGAGAGAAAACTGTTCCTGCTGGAATTGTTTGCCAATAGATTAAAGCAAACACTAGTGCTAATGTGAGATACGATGGTATCAAAAACTACTGAACAAACAAGAAAAAAAAATTTTTACAATGTATAACACTCTTCCGAAACACCAGTCTTGTAACAATCATCATGAGCACATACATTTTAGTTTGACCTAAAGGAGCTTTGCAAAGCTATTTCAGTAATTCAGTTCTACACATTAGCCCATGCACTTAAAGCTCCAGGCTGATTTGGCTGTTCCACACATGTGATAACCTAACTGCAAAGCCACTCAATAAATGAGTCTATATAGCTGATGAAACAAACTTTCATCCCTGCCAGCTAGCAAATCTTTATAATCAGATAATCTTTAAATTCTTTATTAAGGTCATTCAAGGGATTGCAATGACAGGGCACACTGAAAAATTAAGCTTGTTCAAAATTTAAGGTTCTTGGGAATTAGCCTGTTTTGCTAAGGAAGTACATTTGCCAGCTAAACAGCATCAGAAGAAACCTCTTTCAGGAAAGATAACTCCAAAGCTTTGGGGTTTCCTCAAAAACTTGCAGTGTCTATTCCTTGCAATTCTTATAAAATCCTACAAAAAAACAAGAAAACAAACAAATGAAAAAAGCCACGCCACAGGTCAGACAATTATTAACTCTTGAAGGCCTTAAACAGGATCCCTAAGGTGGGAGACCCAAAAGGATTTGCAAATTCAAAGGTCTGAAAATACATCCCAACCTTTATTGAGCAGAAACTGCAGCTCACAAAAGCCTCTACCACCAGCACATGAGATGATAGCAGCATTCCGGTAAAGCCCATAAACCTGGACTAGAAGGAACTGAAGGTGCCCCAGCACACCTTGAATGAGCCCATCTTTCTCTTCCTCACCTCCCCCCTTCCTTTTTTAAATTGTGTGCACTGCCTAAAAAAATTACTTCATAATGCTGTTTTCACAAGCTAGACCTTCTAGGTCAACATCTTCCAGGTGCTGTACAGGTATATTCCAGCTAGCTTGTTAAATTATTTTCAGATACAAGCCATTTAACATTTCACAACTGCTATTCCTGTGAGAGAACACTTTTTCTTAAATTTACAGACATACAGATATTTACTGCATATTACAATGTTATATATGAATAAGAATGTCAACATCTTGCCTCCTAAAAACCTTAGATAATCAAATCTTTACTGAAAAGTGCAAAGAGAGCTTATTGACAAACAATTACAGGCAGTAATCCCTTATTTCCTACAAGTCAAATAAATGTGAAGCCGTCCAATTTTGAGCCTTATAGAAGACCAAAACAAACTGGCTTCAGAAGAAAAACAAAAAAATGCACCTCAATCATTGAAAAATAGTTAAAACACATTAAGGCACTTGAAAGAAAAACCGTAACAAAACCTCTAAAGGAGAAAACAGTACTTATCACTTGTTGAAACATACCATTTAAGGAAGTTACATATAGTCTTTAATTAGGCTGCTGGAAGGATAACTCCACATAAACCTAACCACACAATTGTCCAGTCAGCGACATATACTACAGAGATGTCTCTCAAAGTAACACATGTGCTGTTACTCACCAACATTAAAAAGTAAAGAATAAAAGTAGCACTTGTACCACTGTATTGACTGTTTGCTTGCATGGGATTCAAACTCCCAAGCTAATTCACAGAAGGCAAATACAGCTTTGCATTGACTTGGGAAAAGCGAGCTATTATTTCACTGACCATAACTCTAAGCACTAGGAAGGGATTTTCCACTTACTAATTTTACAGTAAAGACACTAAAAGGCAAAACGTTCGCTTCCTTTCCCTTCTCTAACTTTTCTCTTTTCTGAAATACTAAGTTATGCAAAGAGAGAAACGAGTAAAATCGGTTGCACTTGATGAATTGTGACAAGAGAAGAATCAGCAAGATTTTTTTACAGTACTAATAGTCTGATGAGCAAAATAGGTAGAAAATTTATATGAAGTTTAACTATCAACATGGATAAAAACCTAAATATTCCATTTTTTCATGCCACTGTTACTTAAGGCGATACACAAGTCCAAATCTTTCATCATTTAAACAAGGCATGACTTTGCTACGAAGCACAATTACTTCAACCAGTTTAAGTTTCAAAGTCTAATTTAGCCCCCTCTTTAGTCCATTTAATTACTTTTAAAGTTACGATATATAGAAGCAGTTTGCAGAAAAAGTCAACAGCCCCATCAAGAAAGATAGAACACATTTAACACTACATAAGGTTGCTTACAAGTTTGAAATTTTGTAGTTAGTATTTCAACAGCAACGTCCCACAAGGTCTCTGAATACTTGCTGCACAGCAGATACAGCTTTATGAGTCAAGTCCAATTACCTTTCCCTGGTGACCCTAAGAAAGCCCTGGAACCACCAGCGTCACAGTTTATTGGGGTTTTTTTTTTATGTCCTCCTTGTAGCCACTCATGTCTATATGAAAACCTGAAAATACATTAGCCAATCTACACACACTATTGAGATGCTAAAAAAATTAACATTAAAAAGGGAAAAGATCCTCATCCAAAACATAAAATTAATCACTGGGAACAAATTCCCATGCACAAACAGGGAGCTGCAAATTAGAGGGTCTATAACCCTTGAGATAATGAGATAAGCCATGTTCTGTCTGTACTCAGTAATAACTTAGCCTTTGCACTCAGTTCCTTGGGGTTTTTCTGCAATAGGTTTTGAGGGTCTGCCCACTACCTGAGTACAACACTAGCTATTACATGAATAAAAATAAAGACAGACTACAGAATGGACATGAGACTCAGAGAAGCTTACATCTCCAAGCATGCAACTTTACTGTAAATATAATTTAGATTAACGACTCTTTATGCTTTTCAACATCAATTCTGAAATAGCATTGAAGCCAACAGAGAATGCAACAATTTCTAATACATTGTCATAACTATGCTATTGCAATGAACTAGTATCATTAGTTTTACACAGCACACACCAGTGGTGGTAAGATTCCAACATACAAGGCCATCCTGGAAACTACTAGGAAGACTATTGTCATCTGGCTTCTAGAGAACATCAGTTGCACCTATATACACATATAGATGTAGTCAAGACAGCTTTTACAGCTGTTGTGATACTGGATATGAAACACAGGAGAAGCTGGTATTTCCACTGATTTATCCAGTAATAATTCATTAGTATTCAATAGTATTCATTATGATGAAAAGTATATTCGACCTTCAAAACATGAAGATTTTGTATGATCTAACAGCTTCCTCCCCTCGACAGATTATAGAGCAACAAACAAAACTGGATTTATGCGAAAGGTCTGATGGAAGCCTCTGCTTAAGTTCTCTTACTTGAGAAGGAGTGTTTCCTATTAAACTCAGAATCAATTTCAACAGCACTGTTCAAGAAAAGTCACCCAAGTAGCGTTTCATCTCAAAATTTTTTTTCTAAATAAAACAGACTTCAGATATGCCACTTCTAAGATACCTCTCTGCACATGTTCCTGAAACCAAGTATCTACACTACATACATTCAGAGATGTCAACACCATATGAAAACCATTTTCAGATTCACTTCCAAAAATTTCAGCAAGCTCTATAGGATATTCCCTCCCAGATCTTTCCCGCAGACACAAATGTTCTTTACTGAAACAATTTTCAAGAAAAAGAAAATTTTTCATCCAGAGTTGGGAGAACACCCCAGAAAAACCATGTCCTTCCTCTGACAAAGTAGAAGGAGACAGAAATTGAAAGTCTTTTAATCTCAGTCTACTGAAAAACGTGATGTTTTTCAACAGCATCGGATTAGTTCATGAAGAGGTTTGTGTTCAAATCCAAACTTGTGCACTTAAATTTTCATCATTTTTAGGCCAGTCAATTCTTCTCCCTGTGCTTTATTTCTAGCTATGAAATGTGAGGTAAAGCTTCCTCTCTTTTCCAAGTGCCCCATCTCATCTAATTTGACAGACTGTCTGAAGCAGGAACAATGAGCTCACACAACACCTAGTCCTAAATCTGACATTATCCTATCATCTATAAATCCTTAATAACACCCAACATCCTGCAAAACTACAGTACACCCTATAAATACCAGCAACCAAAAATCAGCAGTTTTAATACTAGGTCTCCTTTAATTCTTGACATATTACTTGCAAACATTTCTGTGGCATATCAAATTTACACATAAAAGATAAAGAGCAACAGATGAAACCCTGAGAACAAAGCCTTCTCACCTCTGTTATTCTTCCTATGTGTTTCATAAGCTAACTGGAGCAGATCTCTATCCTGGCAATTGGATTTCAAATTCACAAGGCATATCATTGTTCCAAGGCAGCCTACTCAATTAATTGTCTTTTATGTAAGCATTTTAATAGATAATGATGCACAAAGAATATGCCTAGTTGCTCACCAGGTATTTAACTGGCATAGGAGAAAGAAAAGCCTGGACAAAATAAAAACGGCACCAAAGAGTCGTCTTCTGCCCTTCCCATCTGTAAATGCCAGCTTCCTTCTCTACATTTCAGGAGGAGGTGGGGCTGGGAAACACTTCTTTCAGAAGTTCCACCCTTCTTTACAGATGCACAGATTTCATTAATAGTTAACTGGCGACACACAACATTAACTTACTCTGGTATTCATAGCTTTCCATCCACACTTGTCCCATGGCAAGCAACAGCTTAGGGCAACTGCTTACAAATATTTTCTGCACCATGACACACTACCCCAATACTTGCTTTTCAGTCTCTGTCTCACTGACTAGCTCATTTTAAAACAGTAAAATTCCAGCCAGTTTTTCTGTAAGCAGAGAAAAAAAAAGGTGACTGACAGAGCATCGGGCTGCTAACCAACACTCACTCAAATGTCCAAAACACAACAGCCAGATCAATACTTACATGTACTTAGTTTTAACAGACTTCTGGCAAAATCACTTTTGAGTTTTACCAATATCATCTATGGACTAAAGGTTCTAGGCTTGTTGCGTGAGCAAACTGGAAAGCTCTTCAAAAGAAAAGCATTCTCCTTAAAGAGTTGACCTTACTCTTGCTCAAGTTAATAAGTCTTGACAGGTGCTCTGGAACAACCACTAGAGAGACTCTTGAGCGTAAGGTCTCCTTAACTGCAAAGGACTTGGAACAAGAGGGTGCCTATATTAACCAGGCCCTCTGGGCCATATTATCATGTATTTCAACATATAAATATTTGAAGCCATTTAACGTACAGCAGTATTCAGAGACTTCAGTGATAAAGAGCAGCTTCGTCCAACTGACTGGCACTTCAACAATAAACTCCATTTAAGACTCTGCCCAATCTCATTTTATCTGTCTAATTACTTACCTCTCTTGCAGGAATAGCATGCTATTAAGGTTTGCTGATTAAGATTTGAAGGCACTTTGAAGATTTATTGTACTATACAACTCTTAATTATTACTGTTCATACCTGCATTCGGTTGGGAGGAAAATAGCCATGCGCAAAATCACTTTTGCATGTGGAACAGAAATTAAAACATTTGCTTTGCTTTGCTCTTTAAAAAGTAAAGAGATATAAAAATTTCATTTTAACTTGCAATCCTTCATTGTGAGAGTTACTCTATAAGAACCACATGGCTGAAAAAAATCCCACCATAAATGAAAAAAAAGCAAAGAAACTCTTCCCACTGGAAGAGGCAAACACAACCCTTGTGCCTTGGTAACTTCCCACCTGCAGGAATGCAATCTCTGCCCTTTCCTAGGCTTCTTCACTACTTCACTTTGAGGCATCCAAAATGACAATGCTATGCACAAGTTATCACAGGCTCAAGATGACCAGTTACAGTGGTTATTTATGACTCATCCATAGCATGGCCCATTTCTACTTTCAAAGGCGTGTGAAGCTATGAATAGATTACTGGATCCCATCCTCTCCATACACTCTGTTATCCTGGTGAAAATATGTGCTGTGCACTCAGCCCTTAACATTCAGCCCACCCTTCTCCCACAGATACTTCCTTGTTTCATGCATGCTCTTCCATCCACTCAAGTGTCCTCAAGTCTGTGGCTCTCATAGCCTCCAACTCCACCCAACAACAGTCTCAGAATAAAGAGATTTTTTTTAATTAAGTCATTATAACAACACGCTGTGATACAGCCTATCTCCTTTTAAATCTGGTGTATTCAAAAGTATCTACTTTTACTGTACCTTTAACTTAAAAAAAAAAAAAGACTCTGAATAGAAAAAAAAAATCAATATAAAAATCCCCATCTACAGAAGGTTCAATTTTTTTAATCATGCAACAGCAAAAGAAAAAAAAAGTCACATTATGGAAGGAATGTATGTTATGTGCTTTTCCAGTTATCAGATAGGATTGTTCGGTTAAAAATAAGTAATAAAATAACTTCGACAGTTAGACTGTAGGTTTTTCTATTTCTTGCTGTCATTCTTTTCTTTCCTTAAATTACTACTTACATTTAAAAACTGTTTATGGAAAGACGTGCTTGCTGGCAGATAAAAAAGACGCTCCAGATGAAATACATATGCCCAACGTGAAAGCTGAACAGATAGGTACATTTGATAGCACTAGGAGTGGCAGCAAATTCTGTTGTAACTGCACTACCGAAAGATTCTAAGACCAGATTTACTCTTTCCTCATCAGTATTTCTTGCACAAGAACCAAACTATTTAAGTTGTTTTCCTATTTCTATCTGTATCCTGGTTGATTCTAACTCTTGTAGGAATGTCTTAAAACATATTTCTGGTCAAAGACAGACTTGCACAGGCAGAGTTATCAGTCAGATGCCTCATGCATAATTTGAGCACAGAAAGCAGTCCTGCTCTGGAGTCATTACTTTAGGTATTAAACGTCATCACTGCACTAGCCTGAGCTCAAACGAATGACCTGGGAGTCAAGACACCTAGGAACATATATATTCAATGACAGCTTTCTCATATGAGGTTCAGCCCCCAGGACAAAGTCTGCGTATTCTGACCCAGTTTCACTGCACAGTTTTGTAAAACATGTTCTCTTCCCACTGAAAAGGCTTCATGAACTGATCACGGTTACTGCCCCAGCTAGTTCCACATGCAAAGACTTTCATATTCCCTTCTCCAAAACTCACACCTTAATAAGATGGCTAGACACAGATTACCTGCAACCAACCTTACAGTTTTCATGTCCTACATTTACTTCTGATCCCACCTACAAAACCAAACCGGTTCCCGAATGTTTCCCCAATAAACAGGAGGGGTACAGAGCAGCTCCTGGCGGTTCCCTATGAAGTCACTGCCTTTGTTGTTTTAAACATGCAATTTAAAGAGAATGACACAATCTAGAATATGAGAGAGATTATCCTGCGGTCTGCGGAGGTGTCGATTGCTAGGAGATAAAAAGCTAATGAAACCTACACTATTTCTCATCACCGGCCAACATATTTATATTTAATTTCTGTTCCTCCAAAAACGTTAATAAGGCAAAAAGTCTCCCTCTTGTTAAGAGGTTCGGGGGGTTGCTTTGTGCGGTTTGCGTAAGCAAAAACCACCCCTTCGCCGCCGGCAGACACAAACCCCCACTCGTGCACTGCTGTATCTGAGATCCCAGTTCAACCCCAAAGGCGACCCGTGCAGGAAGTCCAGGGGGAGAACCCACACCACCCGCCGCGCTTTCTGCGGCCTTTCTTTCCCTCCTCCCACAGTCCGCGGCGCTACGCGGCACGGGCTGCCACCCTGTGCTAGCACTGTGCGGGCGCGGGCCCGGCACTTCACCCTGCCCGCACGCCTCCGCGGGGCCCGCCGCCCTCCCTCCCCTTCCCACCTCCCTCCCCTTCCCAGCCCGCTCCCTCGCCGTGGGAGCTGCCGCTCACCTGGCGCCACCGCACCCCCACCGCCCTGCCAGGAGTGAAGCCGCCCCGCGACAGAAGGGCCACGCGATGAAACGGCCACCAACGGTCGGCTGTCCGCGAGACTCCCCTCAGGCTCTCCCTCACCCCCCCGCCATGGCCCCACACCTCCAGAGGGGCCGCGGATGGCTCCCCAGCGCGCAGGGACGAGCGGCCGGGGACCCGCGGACCTACCGGCCGGTCTAGAGACGCCGTTCGCGCATGCAGCAGCGTGATGAAGCCGAGGAGCTCGGAGCTTCGCCCTCCCCCGCAGCAGCGCTCGCGTACGTTTGCGGTCGGTGCCTGTAAGGGCGCGCGGGGAGAAAGTCAGAACGGAGGAGCATCTCCTCCCGCGCCGGTCACCAGCCCCCGCGCCCCTTTCCCGGACGGCGCGGAGAGGGCGGGAGCTGCGGCGCTCCCCGCCCCGCGGCTCGCTCGCTCCCTCCCTCCTTCCCCCTGTGCACGGCCAGCCCGCCGCCAGCAGCCGCCCCTCCGACGCGGCCAGCGGCCGTGGGTACCTTACCGCGGCCACCCGGCCCCGCCGGCCCGGCCCTCCCGCTGCCCGCTCCGCTCCACGCCGCCCCCTCAGGGCCGCCAGCAGTGCAGGGAAGCGGCCGCGCAGCCGCCCTCCGCCCCCGACAACCGCTCCCTCGCGCCCCCGAGGCGGCGGGGAAGCTGCTGACACAGGCCCGGCCCCGCCCTCTCCCTCGGCGCCGGCGCCGGCCCCGGCCCGCCCTCAGCGTCCGGCCGGAGCTCGAAGGTAACTTGAGAATTGTCTTTCTTGGGGGTAAGCTACTTCGCTGATAAGGGCAACCTGTTCTTGGCCCCAAAGGCGTATTTTTTCGGGGATGATCTTACTTTTGGCTGCTCCCAGTCCTTGCTGCTTAAACTGGAAGTCTTGGTTCTCTATTACAGGAGTCCCGTCTTCTTCCGTACAATCACCCGTCCCTGAGGCTACTGAAAGGATGGGAAGCCAGAAGGGGAGCCCTCCATGAACAGAGGGTTCATTGCCCATCACTAGCCACATCGTTGCTACATTGTTCGGGGGCGGGGGGCAGAAAAAAAAGGTTGCACAAAGAAAAATCACACAAACAAAAGCCTTAATGGCAAAGTTTTCAAACATTGTCGATTGTTTTTAGCCTGTCAGACAAACTGTGGTGAGGAAAAGGCCTACTTGGCTCGCTGATTTTTTTTTTTTTTAAAACCATAGGGCTTTTTTTTTCATTACATTACGTTGAATGTAAGATCCACTGTGGGGACCCACTGACCGTGCCATGCGGTTGGAGCTTCTCTGGTGGGTTCCTCTGAGGTTTCTGCACGAGCTCCCCCCATTTGTGGAGACAGACTGTTAAAAGAAATAGTCATGGGGTAGGAAATAGTCATGGGGTAGGAAAAGTACTTTTCATTGCAAAGAATACAGGCACCACAGATGCGGCCCCCAAATTCAGGCTATGTGAAAATGAACTTTTTCAGAATTATAGTCCAGAAGAATCCTTTCTATTAAAAAATAATTGTGGAAACAGTTGCTTTAGAATAAATAAAAATGTTTGGCTCTAACTGTTTTGTAACTAAATACCAATTCCTTTGTACTAGCTAAAGTATTAAGGACTCAACATGAAAGTGACTCTGCCATAAGTAAGTGTCAGTGACTTTGTATGTCAGTGTAAGTCATACCAAAAATAAAGATGAGTGGTAGAACTAATTAACATTTTAAGAGGCTACAGTAATCTGAGATGTTGTTAGTTCTGTAATTTAAATATTATTTTCTTGTAATACAAGTTCCTTAAGTTGATAACTATCTACTTACATTTTAAAGTGAACTGAATATATTTGTATCCACATTTCCAAGAATTCATTTTGGTGTCTGTCCATTTATACGTTCCATAGCAAGGGCCCACCTCCTCTTTCTACAGGTTAGTGTCTTACTGAAATAAGATTTTTTTTTTTTTTTAATGGATGTTGATGATCTATAGTAGATTTTATCCTAAAACTCTGCTTCCATGTCTCCGGTCAATTTATAGTTGCTATAACCCGTGTTACTATGTATTCTGTCTTTTTTACTGTATTTGAAGATGAGGCACAGCAAGAACTCTTTGTAGGAATATGGTTGTTTTTTGGGGTTTTTTTTTCCCCCAAAGATACATTGTTAATTCAAGTAAACAGAATGAGTAAAATGGGATTTACAGATGTGTTAAAACCCAACCTACATAATACGGCAATATTGTCTTCTTGTACTAGAATATGCCTCTCAGTATAGAAGTGTCCTCCCCAAAAAGTCACCTCTCAAAAGATTGCATGTTTGATTGTAATTTACTTTCGTCTAAAGAAGATTTAGTTTCTTGTTCTTCATTCTACTAATGAGCATCTGTTCGGGACAGCATTTTCCTTAGCCTTGTAAACGTATGTGAATGCCTTAACAATTATCTCATTAGACTGATTTTTTTTTTAAAATTAAACATCTTCAACAAAGAAACTTGGAGCTTAGGATCAATTAAAAATATAATTTCCATCTTCACCTACTGTGCATTTTACAGGGATGCAAATACATGGAAAACATTGTCATAACTTTAGAAACATCTTGCATCACTGACTAAAAGAAAGACATAACACATTGTGCACAAAAACGGATGCCTTGGACTGCCTCCACTGTGCAAAAAATTAAATGGCTTTCATCAGTGTGGTACTTCTGCCATTTGTCATGAATGTAACATACATTCACTGCAAAGACTGACATGCCAATGCTTAACTTAATAGATTCCTCAGTGTGACTTTTTCCTTAGCTGTTCAGAGGCGTCTGAACAGAAGTCTGCTAACTAGACTTACAAACTTTAAATTTACTTCTGCAGAGAGCGTCTGGCAAATAAATATACTCCAGTTGCTCCATCATCAAAATCATTTACTCATAGCTTTTGCTTAATGTAGTGCAACTTTGCTTAGGGAAAAAAAAAGCCAAATTATATTATCTACTGTTTGTGTTGAAACTTCCTTAATAAACAGGTGTGCCTCTGTGTCTCAAGTGGGGGATTCAAGAGCACCTTCAAGTTCCTGGTTTGGGATGCTAGTCTGGCCACACCTTAACTGCGTATTAGGACAAAACCTGTACATAAACTAGAACCCTCCCTTAATCTCATGCTTATGGGTAACTGAGCAATCAAAAATTGTGTGGCATGCTGCAATGTACATGTAAAGGTCATTTTAGAGGAAGACTAAGTCTGATTATTCACACTTTGTGACTAAGGAAAGCCATAAAAAAAGAAAAAAGCCTAACATAACTGCATCTTAGGGCAATTCACACAGAAGTTCTTGGCCCAAAAAGCACCTTCTTTTTGATTTAGACTGTATTAGGGTATTAGGTGTTGTCCTTAAATTATCTAAAAGATGCTAAGGAAATACATGAGTTGCTCAGAAAGAAGCAGCAAAGAGAAATAGCTACCACAAAGATTAAATCTCTGAGGAAGATTAAGACTTACTACAGTGACTGTCTGGGATTTTCAAAAGCGACAACTAATTTTGGGCGTCTCCCAGTTTTGGTGCCCAAACAGGGACCATATTTTCAAAAAGTACACAATAAATGGTGTCTGAAGTTTAGCAGCTTGATTCACAAATCTGTTTAGAACTATTAGCCATTTTATGTTCTTTGGCTACATCAAGAGACAGGGAGAACACTGCCTACAAACATTTGATGAGGCTGAATGCTGCTGAATGCCAGTGAGAGGAAGTAAGTGGTTTTGGTCCACATCTGCAGTGAAATCCATTCTGGTAGGGTGATGCCAGTGAGTTTTAAAGTGTGCTTCTTGGCCCTATATCACTACAGTTGCAGAAAAGAGGCCTGAAATATGTATTTGGGAATATAGTTTCATATGTATCATGTGAAACAGAAAAAAATTAGAGATTTTACTAGGAAAATATTTCCCACACTAAGACTTACAGCTCTTGAGGATAATCTTCAAGAAAATCTAATTTGCAGAAGCTAATTAGCTTTAGATACTTAAAACCAGACTGGTTGCAATAGTAGTAAATATACAGTAGAGAACAATCTTGCCCAGACAGAAACTACTTGTTCAAACAGGTCCTTTCTGCATTTAACTTTGGAGTCTATCTTAATGAAGGTTTTGTCTGTGAGTACCACAGTCAAGAGTTAAATCAGAGCAGCGGAAGAGAGACATTAAAATGTATAGGAAGAGTAGGAGAAAAGGAGCTGTTTTTATTTGAGATTTTAAATGAGATGAAGGGTCAATGACGCTGAGAAATACACAAAGGCCGTCCCAGACTACAGCCTGTTTTGAAGAAAAGGCTCTCACATCAACAGTAGATAGATTGTGTGGAGCGACAGACCAAAGTCTAGACAAGTTGCGGGGCGGGGGGGCAGAAAAGAGAGAATTTTTTCCAAAATTGTAGTGTTTCTATAATTCTATAATTGATGACTCTCAGCTCAGAATTTTAAAGGCCAAGCAGACAATTTGGATTTTGAATATTCCTTTGTTGTAGCTCTCCAACATCTAAAAGCATTGTGAATTCATTGCTCTACTGCTGCAACACAACTTAGCATCATCCTGTGTGCCAGTGCTAGTATGACTTTTGATGAACACAGTAAGAGCTTCACAGTTCCCTTGAATGGAGAAGTCTCTGACTTGTACAAATGACAGCTTTATATTTTGCAGTGATCTTCAGTACTCACATGTCAACAGGAAATTCTGCTTATCTATTGGTAAATTCTGCAATGTGAGGGTCATCCTTTATTTCTGTTTTTAATGTCATGCAATGAAAGTTGCAAAATTATAGTTTCAGTAAGCGGATGTCTGCAGGCAAACAATTTAACATGTAGATCCAGCATTTACAGCTCGTGCACTGTTTTATTACACTTCCAGAGCTGTTGAAATTCCTAAGGCTACTCACATAAATTTTTCTGCTTAATCAAATCTCTCTTTTCTAAGGTGATAGAACTGACCGGAAACTAAGTTTTTTATACTAGTCCTTAAAGACTGCACAATTTTGCTATTTTTTACTAGTGAATATGTGCATATTCAGATGCGTGATTTTAAACCTAATTGGAAAGTATGGAAACTGAATATGCTTCTTGCCATACTTTTCATTAGAAGGTAGCAAAAACAGTAAAAGAAATACAAACCAAGTTAACATAATTTTTTTCCAGAACTTTTTTTACCACTGATTCTTTTTGTTGACATCTAAGAATTCTTTATGGTTTCTGACATTGTTAACATTCACTTGGGGATACTGGTAACAAACTCTCTGGTCCTGGAAATTGTGCTTATTATTTTCTTTATGCTTTTTATATTCCCAGTGCCATCTTTTCATGGACAAAACCTGTGTTATTTTTTGGTAGCAGCAAAGCATATATAAAGAGATGGCTGACATTACAGGTGATGAATATCTTGGTAAAGATATAATATCCATGGATGAAGAGATAATGATAAGAGACACTGATGCAAACATGTCTGTCGAATCATTAAATGCTTTGAAAACAACCAGCAATAAAAGGCTGAAGATAGACTCCAGGGTGAGAGAATCACAGAATTAAAGTAGAATCCCCATTAAAAATACTAAAAGAACTATCAAAGAGTCAAATTAAAACAAAAATAAGACAATACATGTAATGCCTTAGAAATATTGCACTCCTTTTAACGGCGCTAGAATTTATTTCCATACTCACCAAAATCTCTTCAGGGTATCATTCGCTACAAGAGTTCCACTGGAGTAATTACATTGAAAACTGCAGAATTACTCCAGATTTACATTGATGTTACAGTGACCATAATCTGACTCTACAGGGCACAATTACTATTTCCCCTACTTACTCTGTAAACTACTGTAATTTACATTTCTACTCACACTTGCCATGAAAGGCTGTGAATTAGTTTGACCAAAAAGATGCTTTTTTCCTAAGAAATACCTCTCTGCTCTTATGTAAGAATAAGGATTATTTTAATTAAAAAATATATTAAAGTTGTTGTACAAAACCGAGCTTTTAAAAAGCTATATGCTGGGATATCTGATTATGTTTTTTACCTAATCAAACAAAATTTATTTTGTCAAGCTAAAGGGACTGAGTTCCACCCCAGAAGTTACAACCTTTTCACACATGCTATGCCCACTGAAGTGGATTACTTTTAATTTTATTGGAATAACTGTACATGCTTGTGCATTTGTGCAGGCATTTTTTCCAGGACTTTACCTTGCTTTCCTAATTGCTTACTATCACCAAACTTTCATGGTAATGTTCCTTTTGTTGTAATTCATTACCAATTCGGTTTGCTCTCATGGATTTTAAATCAAGTTTCTTTAAAAAAAAGGAAAGACACTTCCTTTTGAAGAAGAGAACTCCTCACACAGAGTAAGTGGCATCCCTCTATTCTGGTAAATTTTATCTTCAGTAATACATATGTCAGCCACTCTATCTGACTTCTGTGAGAATTGCATGTGAACATCTGTAGAAGTTTCACATTTACTTTGGTGATTAGAAGAATTATATTGATTAATGTAATTATATAATCATTTTTGGACCCTTCTTTCCTACTTCTATTTAGCTGTGTCACATTGCTTCTCTTAATAACGTTTTACTGCTTTGTTAACTGGAAATTATTTTTGAAGTATAAAGCAGATGAAGCAGTATGTTGGACAGTCTTTTTTATGTTGCTACTATACTATATATTTTCACAACTGGAAATCTTAACAGAATTTATAACAGTCATTATTCCCAAAGAGAAATTTCTTTAGTATCCCCTGGCTATAAATTACTTTCAGAACAATCGGAGACGGAAAACAGTTTGCAATAGAAACACGCCCTTGGAAAAGTTTCTTGCTTCTAAAAGCCACGTCATTGTTTAATCCCTATAAAGGGAATACTTGACAATTTGGGTCTAGTGTTAATGAAGTACTTAATTTTCAATTCTGGCTTTATAATCACAATTGTATATTTTCATGTGTCATTCTATACCTGATAATATTTTGACATCTGTAACACCTGCCTCTTGAAGCTTTCAAAGCAGGTTGCTATACAGATGTGCTAAATCTCACAACACATATGGAAAGGTAATATTATTCACATTTCAAAGAAGGAGAAACTGAGGCATGACCTGATATATTCAGGGTTACACAGGAAACCTGGTGCAATGCACTGGAAGTTTTGACTTCCAGTCCCATACTCTTCCTACAGAAGAGCTGGTAGTCCAGAAGGAATCAGACTCTTGCTTAGTGTCTGGAAGGTTTTCTTCTGGCTATGCATAGCAATAGTTATTCATCTATTTTCACTTCACTGTGTTTCATAATATGTCCTGTACTATTTTGAATTTAAAACATGCCCTTTTCTCCCTGCAACTGTGGAGATTGTTAGGTAGAAGACTATCTTATTTAAATTTCAAAGAGCTTCTTTGTAAAATACTTCCTTATGGTGGAACCACTAGTTTATGCTTTTAAATAAAATCTTTACTCAGCAGGTTTAGAAATTACAGGGCATTGCACACAAGGAGCATTTCAGGCTACATTTGCAACAGAATTTCGTGTGTACAAGTGCAGCCAGAGTGTAAAAATGTTCTGATCTTTTGAGTAACTTCATTGTTCTAAAGGTTGCAACTCTTTGGCTTGACGCTACTTTAACTAATTTACCCAGGCCACCTAAAAATCAAAGAAACTGTACCTCATTCTCTTTGTTTGGCAGCTTGTATTTTTAAGAACCCAAGCATAAAATGTACCATGTCTGCTTATCACATGACTAATTACAATCCAACTACTTTGCACTCACGGAATGCATCTTATTATGTCAATGACAATCAGTCATCAACAATGCACCGATGGTTGAATCTATTCATAGGAGAAATAGCAATGCAGAGTGGACCAATCCAACAGCATTGTGGTGGTACCTTCCTTTTCATAGCATCATTAAACTCACAAGTATTTTATACATCCTCTTTTCCCAGAGAACCACAGCAGTCCATAGCAAGATATCATCAGTGAACGGAGACAGAGGTTGTACACCAGTAAAACCACAAAGTGTTCGTGTATCGTGCAGCTGAGATGGCACATACACCCTGAACAGGTAAGGAGAATTCAGGCCTTAGCTGCTCCTTCTGCCTGCTTTCCTCCTCACATAAAGGTTGTCGATTGAAAGCAAGAGCTGCTTGGGCTAGATACATAGTTAACGAACTGGATATGCATTGCAAAGGTCAGAGTGCTTAGCTGGAGTTTGAGGTGCTGGGGCTTATGGAGGGAGATGTGCATGGGAGGGCTGGGTGTAAAGCCTGTGACAGGAGAGCAGAGCTGTGTCTCTGGGGTCAGAGCGTGGGTTGGTGTGACAGGCTGAGGAGCATGTCAGCAACCTCTTAGACTCTTACTTGGTCAGGAGGCTCGAGGCACAGTGCTTGACAGGCAGGCACATCCATGATAGATGTAGAGTCAGGAATGGGAAAGTCTACTAATTTAAGTATCTGCTATGTGTCTGGACAGCACAATCTATGCCATGATATTTGAGTGATGA
The DNA here is from genome assembly GCF_964289735.1 of Phaethon aethereus. Lineage (NCBI taxonomy): Eukaryota > Metazoa > Chordata > Aves > Phaethontiformes > Phaethontidae > Phaethon > Phaethon aethereus. Next base: position 19,559,328 of record NC_138578.1, read on the forward strand.
GAAAACAGAGCCACCAGTGAGACATTATCTGTCTTTTGTTACCACTTGTGCAAAAAACAATCTCATTTTAAAATGACAGTCCTCAAAAAAGCTTTTTAAAGTGTTTAGTTCCCATTTAAGCAGAAAAGGTGTAATTCTGTTTCTTGTGCTAGGATTTGATTGTGTTGTCCACATCACTGTGTAATTTATCCCATTGCATGGAAATAGAAAATAATAGTACCCCAGGGAAGGCACACTTACCATGAATGCAAAATATGTCGAAGAGGTATATTCAAATCGTACAGCATACCATGACAGCAAATCATAACCACATTACCAGTTAAAGCTGGAGAAAAAAAATGTACAGAGGTCATCATTAATGGAGTGCTTTCATTACTTGGATTATACTATTGCACAACTACAAGTAACACTTAGTCCCCTGTGATATGTATCATAGTAGTTCTACCTGTGGTCAGAATTGGGAAACTGCCATTATTTACAGAGAAAAAGATTGGCATATGTTTTTCCACAACATATTTTCTGACCCTCATGTACCAAAATTCCATAGAGAAGTACCTTGACAACTTCAAGAAAAGCAGACTATTTCTGGGCTTGGGAATGGAGCAATAATACATTTTCTTGTTATGGAATTTTTGTGTCTTGTTGAGGAAAAAATGACTCTTCTCCATCTATAGACTTGCATAGAGATAATCCATTTCTGCAACATGTTTTGTTTTTTTCTGACTAGCTGGTATTTTATTTTTCTGCCAGTGGTTGCTCTACTTCTTCCTTCATCTCTCCCCAGCTGTGAACTTTTAAGTGAGAGATTGTTCTTCCTTAGTAGGGACACTCTCTGCCTTTCTACAGACCATCAGTAGTGAATGGTCCTCTAGAGAGCCAGCACCTAGGATTTTGGAGAACCTGAGTTCCATGCTTATGTGGTAGACAGCAGTTGTCTGGTGACAAAGAGTCTGCAGTCAGTAAAAGCAAGGTGTGAACTGTCATAACTTTGACAGCTCCCCTCGCCGAGACTGAATGGGTACATCCTTCTGTGTGACAGAATGTATTTAGCCAGGGATGAACTGGGAGAATTGAAGAAGCTTAATCTGATCATACCTGTAATTCTGTGAGACTTGCCCATTAAACAGTATTTGCCTGGCAATCCAGAAAATGCTAGTACTTTAAGGATTTGAGGGAGTCATTATAATTTAAAAACCCATGGAGATTCTTGACTTGGAAGCCTCATAGACAGAGGCAGAAGCTGGCTAGCTTTCATGTAACTATTAGGAAGAAAAAGGAAGAAAAAAACAAGGTGAAAGAAAATTAATAGAGAGTGTCTAGCACCCTCTATTAATCTCCTGTTTTAGAAAAAAAAAAAAAAACCAGGGGAATGCACCCAAATGCAGTGTGACCAAGTCTATTGCTAACTCACCTGGTTTGTATGTCAGTTTAAAATTAAGCTTAAGATTTAGCATGTACTAGTGGATCTGATGCTGGCCCAAACCCTCAGCTGGATGCGTTTGCAGGGAAGTCTCTTTTCTATTACAGGAAACTATTTGGTGTCAATTATTTCCTTTACAACTTTTAAATAGAACCATTGTCTCCAAGGCTTATCAGACAAAGATTTAAACAAGCAAACTTAACCATACGTTATGTACATGCAGGAAACAATATATGAAATAATATATTTTTCATGTCTTATTTTAATCTGAATGAAACGTAGCCGTAGGTATACACCAGAGGAAAATAACATTTTTTAGGCTGTGTAAGACTGGGACTAAAAACGTGAATTATGGAAAATGAATTGATCTGGAGATCACTGAAAAACTGAAGAACTTGTCTTTTCACGGTTCCAGGTAAATACATAAGTGTTTTTAAAAAACAGTCTTTAAGATTTGCATTTGCTGCTGGTATGACTGCCTTATACCAATATGAGCAGTGTGTTTTAGATAAGTAAGCCTGACAAGTTCCACTATTACATTGTTGTTTTTCTTTCTTCTAAAGAGAAGCAGATATGACATTACTTGATTTTAATATGAATCAATTATCTTCTTTTTGACAGTAGGCTCGTCTGTGTCAGCAATGCTCAGGAAACTTACCTGGTGAGTGGAACAAGGCTGCGAATTGAAGCTACATTAGCTCAAAAGTTTCTGAAGTATTTAGCTGGAAAAGTCTGCCCTCTCATTTATGACTCTCTGCATGTAAATCGCGAACTTATTTTTTAAGTGGTCCAATCAGTAGTGTGTGTAAATAAACATGAGCCTGCGGATAGCTCATGTTTGTTCAAAACAAGTATAGTTTGGTTATTCAGTCTTTGGAATTATTCAAGCAGAGTAAGTGACTGCACACCCAAGTCAAATGCTGTGGTTGCTCTTCCGTGAGCAGACAACTCAAATTTGGGGGCTAAAAGCAGAGATACCTCGCAATTAAGAAAAACCAAGATTTTCTTGCTTTGTTGGGCCTAAATTGGAGTTGTCCGAGTATCACTGTGCATAAAATGGTCCTCAGAAGAAAAGTACTTACAAAAAGAAAACAAGGGAGGACCAGAGCAGTCTTATGATGTAATTTGGAGAAGGCAAAAAAGAAATAATTCCTTCCAAAATTCCACTGTGTGTGCGGGTATTTTTTCTTCTCAAATCCTTTGTAGTTAAGAGTTGTCCTTGTGTTTCTTGGGAGGAAATAATAGAAAAAAAACCTGTAGGGAGATCTTCATAATTTAAAAATACTGTATACATGAACCATCAACAAATCATCAGTCATTTGAGTTACACATTAACTTCCTCTTGACCCACTCCAATCCAGAGCAGGCATTTTCTGTTACATCACTGCACTGCAGTCTTCTTCCCTGGTCTAAACTGACAGGGTACAGGGGGCTTCACTGGAGATAACTGACTCACAATTGATGTCCCACATGCGGTGACAAAGCAATCTGCCTTTGGAACTTAAACACTTGAGAAAACAAACTTAGTCCTTGCAGTAGCACATGGTAGTTTCCTCTCTTGCCTGTCTGATGCTAGCCTGCACTTAGACTCTGTCCTGACAGTACTATGTATACATTCCTTTCTTGCAGCTTTTCTAAGAATTTCCAGATTCAGGAAGGTTAGAATTATGTGGCACAACCACACTCTTACTCCAGGAGTGGGGATGAGATGACTTCATTCTTGGTTGCTGCCTTAGCCATTTCTGTGCCTAACTAAAACTTGCTGCTCATGTGTTTGTAATTCTCTATGGACTTGTTTCACCCTTTGACTTGAAACATCCTGTATGTTTTCACCGACTGGCTCACCTCTTTCCATCTCTTTTCAGTCCTGCTCTAGCTGGGAGTTGCTTTCTCCAATGGTGCAGCATCCACTTTATTTTATACCTAGAAAATCTCATTTTCAAGCAGTTTTTGTTTGTTTTAAGGGCATTAGTCTACTCCAATGCCAGTGTCATTCATCTTTCTAACTAATACTTAAAATGTTCAAATATGGTATGAAGCGTAGGAAGCATAACAACAATTATTCTGTTTTAGAAAATGGAATGCAATGTGGTTTTTCTCTTAAGGGAGATGTTGCAAATAAGATCATTTACTGATATTGTAATAAATACGCTGAAGTCAATGGACCTGCACTGATTAACTATGCCCGCTAAAGCTCAGAGTAAAGTCCTTGTTACCATTAGTTGTGTAATTATTACCCAAGAAGGGGTCCAGAGGATATTTTTTTATGACACTGCTGGAGTGCTTTCTGTTACAGAACACTAGCAAAACAATAATCCAAAAGCAGGTATTTTAGTGTACTGCCCACTGCTTAACACTGTAGATATTATTTTCTGTCTCGGAAACACACTTTTACTGCAAAGTACAGGCTATTCCATAGACACTTTAAGTCAAGTCACTTAAATGTTCAAGCAAACAAATCTGCAACTCATCTGATTTTGTTAATGTTATCTTGGCAATGCTGCAGAACCGAAATGTATTCCTTACACAAGGGACTGCTGTCTGATGCGCATCTGTTCTGCTCTGTAAAAAACAAAGCAGCTCCCTTTTCATCTTTTCTTTCATTGTTAAAGCAAATAGTGAACCAAATCAGATTGTCTAGAAATGCACTTGAAATTAGTGTGCTACTTAATCTTTCAGTGTAGTATTTTGCCATCTGCATGCTTGAGTGTTAAGCCTGGTTTATATTTTTATATTTCATATAATATGCTTCAAGTACTTGCAGCAGAGTGACACCTTCTTGGCACAGCTGGCACACCATTAGTATGGATGCTGTGACCAAAACCTCAGTCTCCTTCAAAACACCGGAACAGACAGCTTTCTGGAATAGCATGTACTGTAATGCTATTTTAATAAACAGATGGAGTGTGGCTGAAACTGTGGAATTATTTATACAAAATATTTTAATACATGTATTTTCTCTGCAATTAAATTTACCTTCTATCTCTTTCTATCTATCTCCTGCTTGCTTTAGCATTCATAGACGAGTTAGTTAATAACAAATTGCTTACCTCTGTTTCTCCATTCTGTAGGAATGCAAGTTATCTTTTTAGCAGTGATAATGAATTAATATCTGGCTTCAAAGATTCTTAAATACAGGGAGACCCAGGCAGATTTTAATTCAGACTGTGTGCAAGATAATAAAAAATTTGCATTATCAGTATATCAAAAGTTCCTTAATAGACATCTGAGTATTGTTATTTGTGATGCCTTTGACAATCTCTTATTTCTGATAAAAACAGGTGGGGAAGAAGGAAGTGATTGTTTTTCTGCACATGATTTTGAGTGGAGATGTAGCCATCCTCTGAAGTTTAGCTCCGAACAATAGGATACACTGTGGTTGTGTTGTTTGTGCCAATGGATCTGTCCTTGACTAAAAAAAAAACTATGAGAATAATTTTATAAAAATCTGATGTCAATATAGAATGAGTTTCAGGTTCCTCTCCATAAAACCTGATTTCATTTTTATCACCTGGAAGAAATTTCCTGGTGGTGGTGAAACTTTAGAACGCTGTTGGAAATGTTAGACATTTCATTTATGTCTAGTATCCTAACCAAAACTGTAAGGTAAGAAATGGCCAAGGTAAAATATAAAAAGCACTTCACTCTTTTTTTACAACCAGAGTACCTTCCTCTTTCCATTCTAAATCAATCTCTTAGTGAATGAAGGTTACAGCTTTGTATAAAAAGTGTTTATGAACAATGTCTGGAGGAAAAAAAGTTTTTTCCTCAGCACTATGGTTGTAAATGGATTTGAATTGTTAGAGAAACAGTTGTAATCAAAGCACTAAAGTAAGTATAGCTAATATTTTTATACCATTCCTGAATAACAAAGTATTAGGAAAAAAATGAACCAGAATTAACCCTGGCACTAAATTGTTTTCTAGTTCAGTATATTAGTCAATCTTTAATTCTTTTGTCAAGGAAGTGGCTGAAAATATTATATCACGTCAAATGTTTACCACCACAAGCCAGAGTATTACCACAATACGGAAGCTAACTACATCCAGTATCTCTAAATTGCAAGGCAAGGTTTTATTTGCTTCACTGTTCTCCAGAGGACAATTGCCAAACATGACTGCACTGCATTTAATAATAATAATACTCTTGAAAAGAGTTTGAGAGGTGAAAGTGTATGAAGCAGTCCACACTATACTTCTGATTTCAAAGACTTGCTTTTATTTTCACAGACATATAGTAGTTATTCATACAGAGAAACTTTAAAATCTTGAGTGTCTTTTTGGTTCTTCCTTCTAACAAAATATAATCAGTTCAGGATAGGAGACATAGGTAAGTCATTTCCTGAAATTATTATACTTTTCTGAACAGTCTGGTGGTGGATGGAGTTGAAATCCAGGGAGCAGAGAAGGGGATGGGGCTGTCAGACTCTTACACTGCACTGCTGTAGAGAAACCATGCATTTGACTCCTCCTCACACCAGAACAAAAATCAGTCACAATCAGTACAAAATAAAAATGAGCCAAAATCGCTCGAGCTGCTGTTTATTTAGTTATTTTACAGAAAATAATTACATTTAGTCTCAGCAGTTAAATAGTTTTTTTCTTCACCTCCATCCGTATTTAAGGTTTGACCTTGATTCTGACCTCCTCATTCAGCCAAATCTCCTCCTAGACAGTGAAGGAGGAGTTTTTGCCTGAACAAGAGGTACAGCCTTGGACCTGTGTGAGTGTTGTTAAGTAAAGGAGAATGTACACATGGGGTCTGTGGTGCAGGAATGACTGCAGCAAGTACCCAAGTCTCCCTTTCTCATTAAGGTCTTAACTCTAGACTGCTGTGGCATCCATGACTGAGATGAGGAGGAAACTGTAATGCATCACACCAGTAAACTCTGCTCCTACAACATTTTTGTCCTGAAAGGGGAGAACAAGATTTTTAGTGCATCAAGAACGTGGAGGGAAAGAGTTAAAAGTTTAGAGGGTACTTTAAAGGATAAGAGTACACCACCCATACTTTTATCACCATCATGTAAGTTCTTTTAATTGCTATTTTAGGTCCTGCTCAGTTGAAGAATAGTAATTTTCTTTCCCAGCCTTAGGAGCTGTCTGCCTTAATCTTTTAAGTTTGAAACTATCGAATGGGTAGGTCAGAGCCATGTGAGTGAGTTAGAAGAGCCCTCCCACGGGCAAACCAAAGACCAGTTCTTAGCCTGTGTGACAATAAACATTCCAGTTCGCATTACTGAACCTCAGGGAAAACATCACGCACCAACTGAAGCAAAACTTACAAGTCGAATTATTTGACATCAAAGGCCACAACCCACAAGCCAGCAATTGCTCTCAGAACACCATGCAGAAACAGAGAAGTCCTCCTGGCAGAGAGAGGAATGATGGGGACTCCACTGCTTCTCTGCAGTGCAAAACCAGCACGCCTGTATTCACGCAGTGGGATAATGTGCTGACCGTCCCCAGCTCTCCATTCCTCCCTATCCTGATGCACATGCATGTGTGTGTGTTTCAGGGGTAATCTTACACAAGGTTACAAAAGCCTGACACTCCAACAGCACATGTGGTATTGAACCGACTTCTGACCTGGGCTGAAGGTGAAGTTCTGATGTGGTATTATTTACAACCATTTGCCTACAGGGAGACTGTTTCCAATTAGCAGGTATTGCTTTGTTCTATTGTGCTCATTAAACCTGGTACTTCCTAAAAGAGTGATGACTGTAACCAGCATGGCTGTCAGGCATTCATTCATCAGTTCAAAATGCTGAACACAGCGTCAACAACCAAACTGCTTATAGCGTCAGAGCTGTTTCAGCCAGCTGCTCATCAGTCCAGTAGCATATCAGTTCATTAGTGTTGGTTATTCACGCGGCTTGGCTGAAACAATTGTCCCACATTCTTAACAACCTGCTTTATTTTCTTTCAACATAAAAACTCCTAAAACCATCCAATACATTCTCACATAAAGACTTCAGTAATTGCAAAAAAGCCACTACAGTAGACTAATTTGTTACTACTACTGAGACAACTGTATTCCTCAGTAGTTAAAGAATGAAAGGAAGAGAACATTTAAAAAAAAAAAAAAGCTATTATACCAAAATGTTTCCAGGGATATTTCCCCAAAACACCACACTAATTTAAATCAACTGCTGCCTATATACAGTCATTTACTTTTCCAGCTAGCCTTTGAACATATTAAGCATTGTGATATGACTTACACACACACACACGTAGCACACATAGTAGGTAATTCATACTTGAAGAAACACCTGATAGAAACTCATTGCTTGAGACAGGCCTTACTGGATTCTGTTATACAAAAAATTTGGTAAGGAAATATCTTCCATTTAGCTTGGTGAATTAATTGCAATTTTTCAGTTACTTGCTATGTTGTTATTGTTCTGACTGCTCTTCAACTTAATGGTCTTTTGTGAAGAAAAAAAAAATTTTTGTACGCACTTGTTATTTTACATAGCTGTTCCCTGCATATTAACTGTACATCACCTACACCATCAAATCAATGAAAATATTAATTCCCTGCATGCACTTCACTATGAATTGCAGTCATTAGCTCCTCACAGCAAGATTGCAGTGTTGATGCAGTAACATTTTTTTTCTTTACTTGTAGTATGCTTCTTATAGGCAATGTAGCAGTAATCATCATTTAAAGTGGCTTCTATGACATGGTGAAATGAGAGATGTGATAATTACTGAATGCTGTTATCTTTAAGAGAGCTCATTTCCTGAGCTGATGGAGTAGCCCCTAATAAATGCATGCACTAGAGCTTAAAAACAGAAGATACGAACTGTATCACTTGGTGAGATGAATTGTTTTCTAAAATGTTATAATGTTTGCTCTGTGTGGGAGCATCAGGTTCAATTGTATAGTTCTAAAGGAAAGTTTAGCCTAAAGCATTATTATTCTGAGTAGTCATGTGTGATTTCTTTCAACTTCAGTCTGCCACTACTGACTGTTTTCACTGCTAAAGAAGTTGTTAATAGAGATAAGGACTAATTAACATTATGACAAGGTTGATCTCTATAGTTTGGTACTGGTGAGACCCCACCTGGAGTACTGCATCCAGCTCTGGAGCCCTCAGCACAGGAAAAACATGGACCTGTTGGAGCGGGTCCAGAGGAGGGCCACAAAAATGATCAGACGGATGGAACACCTCTCCTGTGAGGACAGGTTGAGAGAGTTGTGATTGTTCACAGCCTGGAGAAGAGAAGGCTCCAGGGAGAGCTCACATTGCAGTTTTTCAACACTTAAAAATGGGCTTATAAGAAAGATGCGGACAAAGATTTTAGCAGGGCCTGTTGTGATAGGACATGGGGTAATGGTTTTAAACTAAGAGAGGGTAGATTCAGACTAGATAAGGAAGAAATTTTTCACAATGAGGATGGTGAAACCGTGGCACAGGTTGCCCAGAGAGGTGGTAGATGCACCAGCCCTAGAAACATTCCAGGTCAGGTTGGATGGGGCTCTGAGCAACCTGATCTAGTTGAAGCTGTCCCTGCTCACTGCAGGGGGGTTGGACTAGGTGACCTTTAAAGACTCCTTCCAACCCAAACTGTTCTATGATTGTTCCTGGATAACAAGGCAGATATTACTGCATTACATACTGTAGTGGATAGAAGACTCGTTAGTCTCCAAAGCAAGAAACACAGGAAACGGAGTCAATGACAGATTCAGATACCATGGCAATCTTTCTTTAGGAAACAGATAACATTACAGATGTGTAATTACTTTTTCTCCAGTTTCACTACGTGCCTTTCTTTTTTTAATCTATACTGCCTCAGCAAGTACAGGTGGAATGGCTGGAGAGAGCCCATATACCACGAGGGCACAGTCCACTAAAGAGGAGTTCTCAGAGAACAGGAAATAGAGATTGGCAATATCCTCCTGCTTGGTAATTGCTTTGTGTTAAATATAGTAATTTATCCAGAGAAAAGTTCTGCGCAGATTCCAAAAGGGGCTGTGGTAAATCAGAAAGCTCCATCTTGTTTTTAACATTACCAGAAATTGGAGGAAGACATATTTAATGTATGGTCTGGAGAATGCCTTTCTGTTAGAGTGGACTTAAAAAGAAAACAACTAGAGCACAGACTTGTGGAGAAAAGAACTTAACACAAAGCAATTTCCCAGCATGATACTGTTGTCCAGTTGTACTGCAGTCTGATGGCTGAGCTAATGAGAAGAGAAATCTTACATAGCATGTCTATTTGGACATATCTTTGTATGCTCTGTTATGTCACCCACACCCCAATCGGTTTAGCACTACTGTCATCTATCCCTCAATTCTGCTCATTTGACCATCTTTCTTGTCATCCCCTGCACTATAGGGCATGATTTACACACATTCATACACAAAATGTATTGGAAAATGAAGAAAAATTAACAAAAACTTACTGAAAATGTAGAATTATGCTTTGTCCAAGAAACGCTCCAGACCATCAAGTACACGATGAACTGTCCAGGGTCAGTCTGGCTGGAGAAGAAATGCAACAAGCAGATGATTTACAGGCTGACGTGTTCGCTCAATTTTGCTCTTTCTGGAGCCTTCAGCACATTTTTGCCTTTAGGTGGCACTCTTCACCTGTATCATACATCTTTCTTGCAGAAGGGAGGCTGTGTCTATACATCTCTGCAATACCACATTCAGAGGAGTAAGACGAGCGCAACATTACCCTGATGTAAAGAATCTGCTCTAGCACAGAAGAGAAGCTGGAATAACCATGGTTGCCTTCCTCCATCAGCTTTAAAAAAAACTTTGTAATGCACACTCTGGTTTTTTAATTATTTTTTTTCTCCTCAGTTACTGGATGGTCCTGTGCACTTGTTGCAACACAGTGCAAATTTCATGTGGAATCAAATCATCAATCACTGGATTCAGTGTTACATAAAAGTGGCAGTGAATTTCTGCAGTACATGTGAGTGTTTATGTTGTCTCTGTGCTAACTGCTTAAAAACCAAATGCTAAAAGCAACGGACAGCTTGGTTATCCTGTCAGTTTGCTCTGCTAATAATTATGGCCAAAAAGGAAAATAAAAACTTCCTTCGTGTATTTCAGAAGTCACATGACATTGTTAGCATATGAATTATTTCAGCAATACATGCTGTAATCTTATTGCCATGTTCACTAACTCTCTCTTGTGCTTGTGACAAAACTAAAAAAAAAGAAAAAGAAAGCTAAAATTGCTGAGTATAATTGTGCTGAAACCTGGCCAGCATTCTCCCACTGACCTACCTGCAGTCAGCAGCATGGTATTGTGTTGTAGTGTTGTTCAAGGAGATGTTACTTTTCTCCTTTCTGGTGAAAAACAAGATGAGAGGTCTGCACACTGCCAAAAATTTGTGTTTTCCTTTTATGCAGAAAATCACAATAATCACAATCCTTCAACTAACTGACATTTCAGAAAGACATACACTAATAATCTCAGAGGACTCCTGAAAACACAGCTATGCATTCTGACCTGTTACATGACATTAGGCTTTTGAAGAAGAATTTGGACAATGTTCTGGCTGCTTGGAACTCTGAAATTCGGTGGTATTCAGACATGAGATTTGATTCCTGGACTATTTCTCATCATGTTCATTAGTTGTAAAACCACAGCCTCATCCTTCAGTGCACTCAGTTACGTGTTGGCCCCTAGAGGTACTTCCAATTTTACTGAAGAGAGCTTTTGTACATACTCTGTATTCAAACCCCGTTAATTCTGGATTGAGGCTGACATAAAGAGTCTCCACTCCCCCCGAACACCTGCATCCACAAATCTTTCCCTGAAAGGCAGACTGATCTCTGGAAAGCTGGTGTGGGATGGGCACATTTAACAGCACCCTGTGGTGACATACCTCCAGGACTTTTGCTATTGAAGTACTTAGCGTAACTATTCATATAAAAAAGAAGAAAACCAAAAAGTGAACATTTATTCTAGCTGTGATTTCACATTCTGATGAGATCACTTAAAACATATCCTTTCCCTTGTAAGGTGATGCAGCTGAACTGAAAAGGTCAGACTACTCCAAGACCAGGAATATAATCTAGAGAATGCTGAGGACAAATCCAGCAAAGCATGGGCATAAACATATCTTCAGAGGCAAAAAATTCCAGAGGTAATACTTCCGAACATTTGTTGATGACAAATCAAGACCTAAAGACATTTTCATAGTATTTGCCATCAATTTCTTAATCACTAACACAGCATAATGTTGTAACATTAGATATGTCTTTAGCTAGGGTTAACAGCAAGAAGGGGTCATTGTACAGCTTTTTCCCTCATCCACACATTAAACCATTAATTGTTCTGGTAAATGGAAGGGGTATTTTGTTGCAGCAGCTACTTCTTTGTAATTTCTGCCTCATGAGTTTGTAAGAATCAAAGATAATTCCCCTTATCCTCCAATGTTAGATGTAAAGTAGAGGTGGGAATAATTTCACGTGTTTCAAATTCAGCCTAGAAAAACATTAAATGCCCCCGTTGTTAGTTCCAGGCTTATGATGCCAGAAAGGCTAAAATCGCCCAGACAGCAAGTCAGCCACTCCCCGTAATGGGACTTACTTAACAAAAGCCCCAGTCTACCCATTAAATAGACATAAATAGATTCAGAGAGTGTACTATTTTCTCCAGCACCCTAATTACTATTCCATGTATAAGTGCTCCTGGAATGTGGACAGAACAGCGTATGGAAACATCAAGAGACAAAACAACACTTACTCCTTCCCAGCAGTTGATTACAAATACATTAGGAAATCAGTATTAATTTAACCAGCTAAACTTCCTCCCTGGCTCCTTACACTATACCAATAATCATGTTTTCTTGGAGGCACAGCAGATTTGCAATTCAGGCCTCAAGCTATACCATTACCAGAGGGTTTGGGAGAGCAGCGTTGAAAAGCAAGATAATCTCGGTCTTTATATGTACGTACTTGAAGAGAGTCCCCGCCACAGGGCAGTGAATAGAGCCTGTAGGATTGTTGCTTTCTAAGCATCAGCACATACATAGAAACAGCACCAAAACTGAACAGCCTCCAGCAGAGGGTTCCACAGGAGAAGTGAAACTTCGACTCTGCCATCAAACTAGAAAGTGACTCCCACATGCAGATCACCAGAATCATGCATACTGTAAGGGGACTGTGAACTCGGTCTCGCTGCGTTTAAATGGGCCTCACAACACCATAGTGAATGTTCATCAGTTTGAGCACAAAGGTTGTTCACTGACCTTCATCCCATTTGTTTGCCTCAAGCGGGGAGGGAGAGGGAGTTTTGCAGAGGCGCTCTGATCCCCTTCCTTCAGCTCTCCTTCAACGCAGATGATTCCATTGATTTGCTACAGCTCATCATCGTGCAACACATACTCCCCCTTACTGAACAAGAGAAGTTTAGACCATCATGCAAGCTGACTGAAAAAAGATTCCAAGGCTGGTCTGTTGCTACAAAAGATACTTCCATTGAATACTAAGGAGCGTTATAGAAGATAGACCCCTCCTGTTCAAATACAACTTCAGATTTTCTGGAATTTAGAACTTTGGGTTGTGTGATGTTAAATCACAATTACAGCTGGATTCAATGGATGTGTAAATCACTGAAATATGGTTGTAAAAATTCTGACTTCTGAAAAGGGCAAATGTCTCCAGAAAAGATGAATCTTCAATTATCTTAAAGGTACCCAGTAAAACAAAAAAGCTGGTCCCTACCCTTCCCATTTTGCAATAAGAGTCACAAAGCCAAAATTCCCCAGCCACTGCAAATCAGGGGTTTGTATTATATGTTGTAGCTTAGCCAATCTCTGCACATACAAACTGGGAGAAGAATAGACCTTGGAAATTGTCCTGGTTTAGCAAATCAGAGCAAGAGTACCAGCTCTGCACAGTATGTTTGAAATGGCATTTAAGTACGAACAACTGTAAGAATTTCTTTCTTTACAGTGCTTACAAGGTGCTTTAATAATTCTTTTCTATAGCTCCCCCCTTCAAATTGTTTCGACAGAAGGCCATTTGTGGTTTTTCTTTTCATCTCTACACATGATAAATACAAACATAAAAATGTCCTTTGTGTATTATGGTTTGACTTGCTTGGAAATATAATGGGCGCAGATAGCTTGTGCAAGAATTGAGAAAAACAGCAACGTTTTCCAAAAGGCAGCACCTCTCTCCTTTTTGTTCTTTTTTCACTTGGAGTGAAGTGTGTTCAACTTCGTGAAAAATCAGTCCCCAAACAGTAACTGCAGTTGGTATGGTGATTTTCTTTGTTTTGGATTTTTGTTGTTGTTGGCTTGATTTTATTTTACATTTTTTAATGGGGCAAGAGATGGGAGAGGGACTAGCTTTCACTTGGCAGTTCTTCTTCATTCTGTCCAGTCATGTGGTCATTTTTTCCCCAATGTTTTTAGGCAGTCAACCAGAGGAATAAACTCTTAAGATACTTAAAGACAAAAAGTCTGAGTCTCATATGCATTAAGATCCCTTTACATTTCTGTAGCACTGTAAATGCTTCTTAAATGAATGGTGGTATACAGGGTTAAGCCTATGAAGCACATCAGAAAGAGCACTAACTGGATTTTGTAAACCTGGCAACTTCCACATGTTTACAGCTTTATCTGTGTCCTCTAGCGAGGGCTGAAGGAAAAGGAACAAGAAGCCAGGAAAGCTGTACGAGCATACCTTGTATCTTCTTCATTGATACCCTTCATGCCATTCAAACAGGACTCCAGAATACACTATTTTAATTAGCAAAGCTTGTTTTAAAGTAAACAACACAAACACTCCGTATGGAACAGTCACAGTCTCCCCTGCTAGACATACAGGCTTTTTGGCAAGATCACATTCAAACAGCATGAAATTCACCCCTGTGCACGGCCCCCCCAGAAGGCCCTTGCACCACTTTAACTTCCACTTAGCTGCTCTGGATAGGAGCGAGTGGTTTGTGGGATAAGGACCGAAGTTCACGACAACTTTCCTCCAAAAAAAAGGCGGTCCACATCCACATCTGTAAAGATCAGCAGTTTTACCACTATAAGGTCATAAAGGTGTAATACAGGCGTCATGCATAGAGTACATACCATATTTTGATTGAGTCCTGTCCCTGCATGACTTTGAGCCCCTGTGAAAGTACAGATGCACAACACACATGTAATGAAGCCCTCAATCAATATGGTTTGCTGTGTTGTGCTATTTATTGGGAACACTGCAAAGTCATTCAACCGACAGGAGTCAAGACAGCAGTGAGAGAGTATCTCATGAGGAAGCTCTGACAGGATTCCTTTTGACACATGGGATAACACAAGATTCCCATCTTAATTCAGTAATTGCTAAACAAACAGAAATAATTGATGACCCATAAAACACTGATGACTGAGGCCCTGCTCTCCCCTGTACTACACACAGGGAACAACAGATGGTCAAAGGAAAAGAGAGTAAGAACAAACAATATGGAAATAAGGTTGGTTCTTTAACAAATGTCACTACAGCAGTCCATTTATGCTGACTGACACTGGTTGTTCCTTTCAGCTATAACTGTGCAACAAAATCGGACATGTCTCAACTCCCAGTCTTGATACTGAACTGTTGCTGTTGTTGATTTTCTTTTGTTGGTCAAGTTTTTAATTTTTCTTTTTTTTTTTTTTTTTAACATCTACGTTTATCAACACTGATACATTACAGATCTTGTTAGTTATACTTTGAAGTCTGATCATGCAGAACTACAGGCAGGTGCAACGTAGATCTTATTACAGGATGGACATGGCAAGGTGAACAGTTGTTTTTGCTAGTTAAGATCTGGAGCTTTGTTACTGTTGTGGCTTAATGTATACTGGCCATAAGTCCCACTTACTCAATTTACTAAATATACATGATTCTATATGTACACTGAAACCTCCAGCATCCTCCTTTTCAGCATGACTGACTGAGGAAAATGTCAGAGGTCAACCATATTTAGGCATACAGAGGCCTTATTTGTAAAAGATTTAACAGAAATAGTGTGTTGGATTATTACATATTAGTTACAGAGGAAGGAAAAAAAGAATCAATACAACTATTTACATTTTAAGTATCTTACTTTCCAGAAGACAAGAATGGCCCTGTTCAGTGAAAATTAGCAAGAGAGACAGGCTTACCTGTCTAAAATGGTAAGCATGGTAGGGATACATTTATTTCCCAAATTGACTGTGTCTTCCTTCATTATGTGCTTTTCAGCTTTTCGCTCTCAAGCAAAAAGGCACCATTAGCCTCAGTCGAAGTTTTTCAACATTCTTTTGCCAAATCTAACCCTCTTTAAAACTCAAACTTGCCATTGGTCAATGAGCCTGAACAGAAATTAAGTTAGACAGTTCACCTTTTGCAATCAATAGTTAATTAAAAAAAAAAAAGAAAAACAAAAAGAAAAGAAAAAATAATCAGGCCACACTGGCAAGTTCCTAATACACTAAATCAGATCCCACTAAATTCCACTGGACAGGTCTGTTTTCCAGCTCATCGGTGAATATGACAGATTCACCATTCCCCTGCCTCCCCCAAGCATCTTACTAATTATGACATTACATATTTGTGGAATATTCAAACTTACTGCACAATGATTTTCTTTGTGTGTGTGTGTGAAAAGGATCACTTTGAGCTTGCAATTTGTTAACCGTGACCTTTGTGGTGGAAGTTCAAATAAGCACAGCCATCAGATTCTTGAAGATGCGTGATTATGTTACAATTGCGTTCTTCATCCACACTGAGAACTTGGATCAAATATGAATAGAACACAGGTTCTAAAAATCACATCTATATGCACTCCCTCTTGTTCCTACACACACATACGGAAGCAAAGAAACACAAAAGCCTAAACTTAAAGTGAACCACTAACTCAGGTGTTTTTGCCAGACTATTAAATGAAAAGTCTCATTCTTCCCTGCAGGTTTTCTTTCATATTGCTCTCCCTGGAAGCACATAGAGTTTGTTGCAAAATGCCTTTTTTTGTTGTTTTTGCATGTTAGAATTTACACAAAATTTTAAAATCTCAATAAGCATGAAAAAAGAAATATAGATAGAGCTGAAACTAAAATAATTTGTGATCCTTTGATTGTAATATAAGTTAACATTGGCTATTAAAAGTTATTTTGAATTAAAATATTCCAATTACATTTTACGATTATTTCAGGATACTCAAACTACATTTTTCCTTTTTTTTTTTTTTAAATAAAACATTTGGGAGATTTGCTGAAACTGACTCTCTCAGGCAGTTCTAAAATTGACTGTTAGCATATTTTTCATGAGAAAATATGTTGGTGGAAAAGAAATCACTGGTGCCCACTGAGAAACATTAGAATACAATCCCAATCAGTTGAGTAGCACTACTTTAGAAAACTTCCTAAAGGCACTGCAACAAGTCTAATTTCTTCAGTATCGTTAGCCCAAAGCTTGAAAGTAAAGCAATATATATGAAGATAAAGCCATATATGTGAATCTATTCTTGGTTATAAGTTTAGAAGAGTGATACAGCGACATGATCATCTGTCTTCTGTTATCTCAGGAGGCCAGTATCATGCAGGAACTGGTGATTTCCAGAGGAAGACCATCACTGCATTGGGGAAACACCTGATAAGGCTTTCTATAGCTTTTTTTTTTTTTTTTTTTTTTGACATATTACCATACTTGCACTCCAATTTAAGCTCTGCTTTATAAACTGCAAGCTTGCTAAGATTCCTGACTCTACCCGTGCTATGAAATTCTAGATAGTATGGGAGGATTATAAACCACAATGCAATTCGAATAAATCAGCGTGTGACAAACTCAAATATCTGAACTGTCTAAAGAGCTATTACCTTGTAATGAAATATAGTCAAAACACACAAGATACTATTCCAGCTACCAAGTCAGTATCTGAAGACTGATTTCAAAAGTTACAGAAAATTTTGGATTGAAAACATGCATATCCTTGCATCAACTTGAAGTAAATCAGTACCTCATGCTCATTTAAACTCATCAGTGAGAAGGAAAATGGAGGAAGGGTCTTTTAAGAGCAATTCTGACTTTTTTTCCCCTTGTTTTAGTTTCACATACTACCCAGAAGTATTCCATCTGAAAATAAAGGAGGAATGTTTTGCAGCAACTTTCCTCTCTACCTTCTCAATGCTATTTTTTGCAGCTAGTGCTCTGAGCAGCTACTGATAGTTAAGATGCTTCTGCCATTTTCCTCACCCTGCTGATAGCTACCTACATGATTTAAGCTACTTGAGACAGAATTTCTTCAGGTATTCAGGCACTTAAGATATCAACAGGGTCTTAGGCATATTTTCAGAAATACCAAGGTGTCCAATCTGTCATTTATGCTGATGGATGATATGCCACTTCTCGCGTAGGCTCTCTGATTGCCCCTTTAGTGCCCAAATACCTTGGAATATCTGTCATAGATCTCTGGCTTCCCAATTTCCTATATCTCCGCAGTGGTGCCAATTACGCTTACAGCTGCAAACTTCAGAGAATGAGGTGAAAATTGTTACTGAAGTGCTATTTAGTAACATTTTACACATTTAAAAGACCACTGTCAAGAAAAATAAGAAAAGCATCTATCATTACCAAACTGAACAGAATACTGGAATAAAGGTGAATAGACTTGAAGAGAAAGGTACCAGCACTTCTACAATCTGAAAGAAAAACTTTGTTTACCTTAAGACAGCTACAGAACATCATCACTGCAATCTTTTGTTCAAGAGTACATCCATTCTTGAAAGGTATCACCTGACAGCACCAACTTCCTGACACAAAGCAAACCAAAGGATATTATTCCTGTTCAGTGGTCGCTACTTCAGTTTGGACATACAAGGACCAGAACTGTAAAGAACTATTGCTTTTCTTCATTGATGGCTTTTTTTCTAGTGTCCAATGTGGACAGCCCCAAGTATCCTCCTCCAGGTAGAGATTATCACAAAGGAGACTACTTAATTTGAGGACAAAGAGATGCTGTAATTCTTTTAGGCCCCATTTCAGCAAGGCACTTAAGCACATGCTGATGTTGACCGCTGCTGCGAGGACAAAAGCACATGCTAGTTAAAATTGTGTATGCATCACTCTGGTCTCCATTAAGTGTTTGTACAAGCACTGGTGCTTAGCAGAATCAGGGCTGGTGGGAATAAAGCTATGTAACTTCTACGCTGTGGGTTCATTTAGCGCCGATCACTAGGACATCTTCTGTGGTGGCCGATTCTCCACCCAGCACTTATGAACCCAAACAAGACTGAATTATACCATAGGACTAAGAGCACGTTTTTTGGCTTCTGTAGATGAAACACGCGAGATTTGTAAGCATCCATAAATGGCTTCTCTGCTATTGCCTATGCCACATCTCCATAGTATCACTGGCAAGGAACTGTCATTGTTCCAAGTTTCTACGGCCTACTTTTGTGGTGTTTTTGCAGTTTCTCTTACGTACAAGCTTTGCCTCTTTGAGACACTTGTTTAAACAACACACCCACATGGTGCATGCTAAGGAATGTAAAGCAGATACTAGTTACCTGAATATTATTAATGTATATCTATGGTGAATTATATCTGGAGGTGATACATTTCATTATTGCTAAGAAGTCACCCTTGGTGTTATTGCCTTCATACCTACAGAGCATTGCTGTTTACCTTTCAATACTTTTATGATCAGTGGCTTTGAAGTAGGAGTTACATCACTCAACAATGACTTGGTGTTTCATGGCTTAAGAGACAATATTGCTAAATATTTTTAGCAGTAGTAAATTATTGCTTTTACAATCACTGCTCAGAGTTTTTAGAATATTATCGACCTAATTTTATTCTCAAAAAAATTTCCATTAAAGTCTACCGAAAATACACTTGGGAAAAAAAAAATTCCTACAGCAATTTTGAGACACTCAGACCTACCAAGCCTGCAATTATTTTATATCCACTTAATTTTTCTCTCCCCCCTCCTCCTGGACAGAAGTTTTTTTCTTTGCTTTCTTCCCTTTGAACAATATCTGGCTTGATACTAATTTTTTTTTCCTACCACAGAATGGCAGGCTTGTATAGAAATAGAACAGTCCTATTTTGGTAGAATTTTGAATACATAAGAATTAGTGAATTTAAAATATCCAGTAATATATTCTAAACAGTTTCTCTCTGACAATTGGAAAAGCATTAGTGTGATTTAGCTCATTTCAGTTTACATGGCTCACTTTCTAAGAGGAAAGATGACTCAGATTTTAGCTGATTTCCAACTCTGGTAATGACGACCTTGCAGTGGAAAATGCTAATTGCTATTTTGGCTGAAAAAAATGTTCAGTTGTTCTGAAATTCTCTGTGCAGTTTTGCCACTCTCTAGTAAAAACGCTTGCTGTTACTTACCACTGTGAATCGTACGTATTATTACCTGGTAAAATCAATTTGATATTCAGTCACTATTGGGTTCCTCAGAACTTGTCAAAACTGCCCAAGACCTCTGACTGCGACCCTTTCAGCCCAGCACGCTAGCTGATTGATATCCTCTGCTATTACTTAGAATATGGGAATACTAAACCCATGCACCCTGTGGTTCTTTTCCATGTAACGCAGCTGATAAAACTTCCTAGGGAGCCAGATGATTTGTCACGAGCAAATGAACAGCCAAAAGCACCTAGAGAGGGCCTGTTCTCTTAGTAGCAGAGATCCCTGCAAGGGAATGATTTGAAGGGCAAACAACCTCTAAGCTGCAAGCATACACTGAGAGGGAGTGGGCCGCAAATATCCTTTTCTCTATTTAACCTAGGAAAGATCTAGACATAAAATAAAACCCAAGTTGTTGTGTGTCCTTTTGATCATAATCTGCCTGTCCCCCAACCTTGTCACACCTCCTAACATACAAGCATACGTGTAATTCATAATAGAGAGCCTATCTATGAACTAAGATGATAACTCACTTAACATTGACAAGAAAAGTTGCTTACTGAGATAAATCTTTCTGGGCTTAGACATGCATAAAAAGCTTTCATTCTTGTTCCCTGTAGCTTGCAAAGATACATGTGCTTCCTTCTAACCTGGTCTTAGCTTGGCATATCTGCTCTAAAAATCAGAACAACAAGTCTTAACATTCACAAATAAACATTTTTCTATGAAGCTCTGTGGCTTCTTCTTTCTATACAAACTGGTTATTATTTCAAAATATATGTACAACTCTCAGCAGAAATTTTGGTGCTACATCTTCAAGTGTCTGAGGGAGCCACAGTTCGATGTGGTTATTTACACTTCCACAAATCCTCATACAAGATATGCAACCTCATCAATGAACAAACAAATAGAATATATACTGGTAATATCACATGTGTAATTACGCAGTTCACCTGAAATGGGCCATTTATTAGTGGAGTGCACACTAAGTATGTGTGCAGATGTGTGTACTCCTGTAGGCACACAGCTGCACACACTGCCAGAATCCTATTGGCACGTGTGTATGTGCTATTCATACACCAAGAAAAATGCATGTATATCCCTATCCGCCTCACTGGGCAGAAGATGATGGAACAGAGAATGAAGGCAGATACACACTCGTACGTTTGAGAGTGGCTACTGCACACCTTGTCATGCCAGTGTGAAAAGGACAGTTGCAGGTTGCTGGTTTTGCAGCCATTAATTTTACATCTTATGGGGAGGGGGTGAAGAAAAAAGGATTTTTCAGTTCCTTTTTTTCCCCCCCCAGTAAGCATCATTGGAAGAAGACCAAAGCAGAGCAACTATAAGTTAAATATACACTTGAGCTTAGCTGCATTACATAACTCTGTAGGAGAAGCAGGCTGAAAATATTTTTTGTTTTGTTTAAATCTTTGTATTTTATTTCTCTTCCTTTTCATCTCTTAACTCCTGTTAATTTTTCCTCCTAAATTACATCATCCTCTGAAGAACGCTGGGTTTCGCAGGCAGGCGGCTAGTCACCTGCAACAACCGAGGGGTCCCGCAGAAGCTTCCAGGCTGCTGTCCGTGTCAGACGCCAGTGTTTGATCCGTGGACATGGATGAGATGTCATTGACAGATGAGGATGGAGGGAGGCTTTCACTGCTGTTCACTGCTGCACCTGTGCTACGAAAATGAACACCAACGTGATTAAACCTGAAACCCCAGAACTTCTCACAGTTTAAAAAGCAAAGGACACTTACCCTGTGGCAACAGACATGCAAGTACACAGACGATTCTAAACAATGGCAAAAATTAGCAGAAAACGGGCCATACAAACTTTAGGCATTGGATCATATTAAATATTTTACCAGGAAATTCTCTCCCTCAACAGTCTGTTTTGAAGAAGTATAGCTCATGTTGTGTCTATCGCTCTATGTCGTTCTAGCCTTCTTAGAGCTACTAAACACCCAACAATCAGATGCCTGCTAGAATCACACAGGCACCAACAAGATGACTAAAAAACCAACCCAATTCTCCATACTCTCTCATCAAATCTCAGCTTTCTTGTATGTAGTTTAGTAGAATGCATCGAATCACCTAGTGGCAATGCAGAGAAGATGAGGGAGGCACGGCTGGTTTCTTCCTCTTAGTTAAGGACTAGTCAACTAAGCCCAGGATTTCAGTTGTGACGTATTTTTGTACATCCAAGTTTACCTGTCCTCTGTAAAATGATCATAGTACCAGGTATTATCCAAAAAATCACTTTGACTTTGTGAAATGAAGAACATACCTTCATGAGATCATCATTAACGTGACTGAACATTTATCACATCCCTGAATATTATTAGAACTTATCTGTCCTATAAATGTGGATGACTGTGTGATAAATATAGAGCCACTTGAAGAATGCATTTATGGTGCACCTGTGACTGCTCAACCGTCATTCTGCACATTAACTTCAGCTCATACTTAAGTTCTCAGAGTAGAAAACAACAGTGTGATTGGATTTTTTTTTTTTCCACTGAACTTTCAGGCAATGTTTTGTTGTCCTCTTTCCACCAAAATTAACAGTTGTCTGTAGTTTGAGAGGGATACATTAATTTTCATTAAATATTCATGACAATAAAATATGTGATTTTGTGTGATATTGCACAGCTGGAAATCATAGCTAGTCACTGTGACACACAGATCTGTTCTGCAGATAAATGCCATTTCATTCTTATGGCCAAAAAGTTCTCTTGGCTAACTTTTACAGGTTTTCATTTCCTCGAAATGGACAGAAATTAACATCTATTGCCTTGAAAAGCAAGGGAACACACCTAATATAAAACACATCTAGTAGAATTACAAAACTCATGTATTAATACAGAAATTAATAGCCATCTATATAGCCTAGGCACAATATACGACGCTATGGGCAAAAGGAGAGGATTTCTGTCAGTTTGCAGTGAAAACGTTACTTTGAGAAAACGAGCCACTATACTATACCTCCAATCACTCTTCTATTTTCCTAAACTTTTTCTTCCCTTTTTACATATCCACTATAAATATGCACAAAACAGAGACAGATATGCTCACGTTCAGAGCTCCAGACAGGAACTGCTTTCTGCTGCTGTAGTAGAACAAAGATATTCTGTCATCAGAAGAACTCTTAAATTACTTTAGTCTTCTGATACATTTGGAAAATAAGTTAGTTAATTTTGTAAATGCAGACAGAGCAATCTCAGTGACATCTCATTGGCGACTGCAGACAGCAATCATCCATCTTTCCTGACAGACGACTTGTTTTTCTAAGAGTTATTTACATGTACCTCATTCATATTGATCAGTAATCACTCAGTACAATACTGTTACTTCATGTTTACATGTTATTAAACCATGTGGCATTTTATGAAAATACTAATCAGTCAAGACAAATGCATTTAGAAATAGTCAAAATATGACTGAGTTTAATTATATTAATGCCTAAACAATATATTACCTTTCTACATGTTTACAGTGCGGGACAGAAGCCTGCCATTAAGTCATGGATACTGTCCCAGGAATCAAACTGAAAGAATTCCAGGAGGTTCAATCGGCTTTTGATCAACCTGTTGCTGTGCAGCTTGCTTTGATGAACGTGAGAGCAACTTAGCTAGGCAAAGTAACCGAAGAAGTAGCTGCAGAAATCGTATGGGTGAAGATTTTGTTACACGCTCCCTGATTCAGCACCACTGAATTCAATAAACCCTGCTATGTTCATTTCAGCAAGTATCAACTCAGCCCGTAAGTTTCTGCAAAGCGCGTTTTTATGGTTATTCCCAGCTTTCAGCACAGTCCCACGGGACACAACACACAGACCTGATAGTTACTGTTGCAGCCCCGAAGCACCCAGACTCACAAAATACCCACAAAACCCAATGACACCACACCAAGCCGAAGTGACAGAATTAAGGAATTCAGCAGCACAAAGCAGCACGTACGCAGCGCCACGCAGAAACCCGACCAAAAGCTGTCCTCGTCAGTAAGTAATGCTTCATTCGCTACGCTCAGCTTGTTCCTGAAGGGATGGGTGCCAGGTGGAACAGTGCAGAAATGACAGAGGTGCACTCGAAAGAGAGAATGAGCCCCATTTATGAACTTGCCCTTTGGCAAGAATCTTCTCGGTGGCTGCAGGGTCAAGGAAAAGAGCAAAAGGTTAAAGCAGGTGAGGAACAGCTGCTGGGATCTGTTCCTGGCTCTGCCATTGGCTTGACAGCTACTCTTTTAACCCAAACATCAGCTTCCCTGCTGTAAAGCAGGGATTCCTTCCTCAGAGGGCTCCTGTGAAGCCCTATTTAATTAGCACCTATGGAAGTGCCTTTAAGAGTTCAGCTGCAAAGTGGCACAGGTGCGGGGCGGGCGGGGGAACTGAAAGGAGAACTGCAGCTTTTGCTGTTTCCAAAAAACACCTTGTGTCTGTACTCAGCTTCCTCTAAATCATGTAATCAGTGATTCATGATATCCAATGTCGCAATGCTTGGCGAGTCCATCAGCTGCTTATTTTAGGCTCTGCACGTGACAGAGGAGGGCTACTGCAGGTATCCAGTAGTTCTTGGGTGGTAGCAACAAAACTGACCAAATCAGACAGCAGCTGAAAGGCAGGAAGGGAAGAATAGAAGAGCACTTTTCAGCAAGGGAACTGCGAAGTATAAGCTGCACTAAGATCAGGGCTATTTGCTATATTCCGTATCCAGAAACGAGAAGACAGTTGAAAATGTTAGGTATCAAACTACGGCTGGGTAGTGAAGACGAGGGGAGAGTGTGAGAGGAGGTTAGATAGTATGCAGCGTCAGAGCAGAGGAGATTGCAAACAGCAGCGAGGTTATTTACTTTGGACAGAACTTAAGTTTAATTCTAAATAATCTAGAGCCTTGTTTTAAGTTTTTTATTCAATGAAAATACCTACTGTTTGATAATACCAGTCAGAAACACTTTTTAAATAAAAAAAGCATTAACCAAATAGAAAACAGTATTGGTAAATTCCTCCCATATCTTTGCATAAAACAATTTATGTCCTTTGCTTCTCTGCTTCAGAAGTAACAGAGCAGAAGTGTCCCGAGACAGCTAGTGAAAAGTTCTACTGCACTTCTTGTGAAAGCGAGTAATTTAAAATAAATAATACATCTTCTGTGCAACCCAGAAGGAGACCTCAACAGAAGATGCACATATGCATGTGTGATAGCCACAGAGAGAGAGAGATGTGTATTTTGGAGAAGATACAGATTTATAAAAGGTATATATCTTCATGCTGTAAGGATGTGAATTAGTCAGCAATCCTGAAGTTGATTAAATTTAGTGGCTATTTCTCACATGTATTCTTGTGATTGAGTTTCACTGACAAAACATTTTATTCTAATCACTTTTATTCTCCCATCCACGTAAAGACAGGGCATACGCCCTTTGAATAGTGAGCATGTTGGTAAGGGATACAGCATCTGAATTTATAAATAAACCAGAACTGTTTAGCAATTCTGTGACATAGAAAGAATAGAAAAGCAAAAACTACCATCTAAGATTAAATCCAATGTATATGTGTACCTGTGGACATGCATATGTTGTTTGCACGTGTTGCTTACATACTCATATAACACACATTTACACACCTACACGCAAATCTTTCCACTCAATTCAGTACTACTAGTGCCTTAAGCAGATAGGTTTGGACACTGTAATCTATGAAAGATAGAAGTCAGCTAGATAAAGTGTAGAGAAAAAGCAGTAAGTTTGAAGGATTGAAAGATGCGGGTAGTGAAGTTCAAAGAAAGGAAGACTGATTAGGGATGCGATAATGGAATTTATGTGGGCTAAAAGCTGCCCGAAAGAAAGATGGAAGAAACTGTTCTCTGGAGACAGGGCAAGAATTAACACAGTTAAACTGCAGCAAGAAAAGATTTAGGCAAGGCAATACAGAAAGCTTTTTGAAAATAAACAAAATAGCCTACATAGCTTTTTTTGAACAGGCAGCAGAAGTGTCTGTTGGGAACAGTTTTAGAAGCGGTTGATTTTGTTTGTTGGACGTGAACTCGAGGGACACTTGATGTTCCCCCCAAGCCCCACATTTCAAGCTTGTATGTTGTATTAAATAATTCTTCACAGGACAAGAAGAAGCACTAAGTGACTGACACCCTGATACACAGGCACTCTAAGTAGCCTGCACTATGGATGGGCAACTATTATCCCCGGTCAACTTCAGCAGTGTCCCCAAAAGCTCTGATCAAGTAATCATGGAAACTCATCTCCATTTTGCTTGCTATGATTATTGATAGAGCGTGAAATCTTAGCCTTCTGAATTCTTGCCAAGAACCTGACCAAAGAGCAACGTGTGCGCAGCGTCTCCCTCATTTCCCTTATGCTCGGAACTGGTGACTCGTTTTCCCTCATTCTTTCAGTTGAAAAAAAATTAAATCACGTGCACAAAGTGATGAAAAAACAGGAAATCTACTTTTTCATAAAACAACCTCATCTCAGAGGCATTTTTAAATAGTTGCTGTACTCGTTGGTGCCTAGCAATCCAAGAACAGTCAAAAGGGAACAGCAAAAGAAAGGTAAGAAATTACAACTTTGTATGTTCAGAAACGTTTTACATAAACAATAAAAACCTTCCACATAGGAAAACTAGAACATAGGAATACATAAAGAAACCCCTGGGTAGTTTATTCCTGAAACGAGCAACTACAATGTTTCTTGATCATAAATCAGACTGCAACCACCGTTCTGTAGGGCAGAGAGGTTTAAGGGTGAGGATTTATCAGATACTTGTCAGGGCCCCAGATTTCTTTTCAGTGGTGGTTACAGTAGTTTGTTAAATTAAATCTGCAAGTCCTGTATTTTGTTTGCTACTCGGCAAGAACACAGTGGATTATTTTCACTATCTTACTTCATCGATGTCAAAATCCAGGTGCAGTGCTAGTGCTGTAATATTACCATCCAGCATTCTATTCACTTCCTCCATTTTTGACATGTTTCCACTTGTCCTGTTAGTTACTAATGATGCATTCTTGTTCTAACATTAAGTTAGCTCAGCAGCAAGTGAAAAGTGAGAATGCAAAAAAAAAATCTCTCTGAAAATAGACAGAGAACACTGAAATAAATGATTTTACTTTGAGGAAAGGCTCTGCAGAAGGTAGTTTTACCCATAAACGCTACTGGAACAGTGTGCTCAAAATCTGGGCACTTCAAGTCTGCCAGTGAAAGCGTACCTTCACAAATATGTATTTCTGTATAGCGGCAGTCGCGGTTTGTATTTCTGTGGAAAGACTGCTGATGTGAATTTTCCTCAGATAAAATTCAGTTGTTTTTTTTTTTTTTTTTGTGACAGGACTTTAAGAATCTGTGTTTGAAAACAACTTTCCCTTGTCATGGAAGTGTAACCAGGCTTGTCAGCAAGACGTTCTAATGTTACCAGACTTCTGAAAGGATCGACTACCAGAGTGGGTACCAAATGCTTACATGGGAGGGGTGCAGTGTCATGTGTCCGACAGATGGGTACATGTTAACATCACCAGTTTTGCTTCCATCAGCTAGCAGAGTATTAGTTCAGTTATCCATCCATAAGCAGCATAATAATAATAGTGTGAGATAAGCCTTCCCACCCACACGAATATAATCTGTAACCACAGCTCCTTCCATAGAAAATACCAGAACAACTATATCTCAAATAGCGAGCAGACCAGTTTTTAAGTATCAACAACATGACGCTGGGAGCGCAGCTAATCCAAGTCAACCCATTAGAAGTGCTGGATTTCATAAAAACTTCTTAATTGGTCTACATAACTGCAAGCGTAGCCCAAGTGCTTCATCTACGTCCGCTCTCTTTTTGTCAGTACAGAAAACACATTGAAGTTATTCAATGGGGCCGAGTACCTGAAGGAGAAGGCTGTCCTTTTACTACGCCATTTTTAGTCTTTTCTTCAGAATTCATTACTTCTTTGTAGATGAGTTCTGGAAGAGAGAATTGCAACAGTTACAAACAGGAGCCAGTGCCTGTCATCAGGAACAAAACAACTATCGTGAAACACAGTGTCATGGCCCTGTCACGAGCTCCCTAGGTCTGCCCTACCTTGTTTTCATGAGTCTGACAACTCTACTCACCTAAGACCTTCCTAAGACCTAAGTCTTCCATTCCCCTCCTCTCCTATCATCTCTTTTCGGAGCTGAGTTGAGACAAATAGGGTTAAACTAGAACACTATCTAGAAATGAAGCAGCACAGTAATACAGTGCTTTTTACTCTGGGTAAAATTCTGGTGCCTCGTCCTGCTGAACAGTATTCTGTTCTCCAGATGATATCTTTAGATTTCAATAACGCACTGGAATTTGCACCTCCTGTGTTAACATTAACTTGTGTAGATAATGATAGTCCTCAAGACATTTCTTGTATTTTCGGTACCAAAGCTACAGCTCGTAGGGATAGTGTCAGTTCTTCATGTCAAAGGAATACTTTTAGTTTTCCACAGACGCGCTTGGTGGTGGGATGTGGCCATTTTGCCACTGAAACATCCCTTCATATATAATTCTAAACTGCAATTACCTTTCCACTCCTCAATTGTATGTTCCCTTTCATCCAGCTGTTTATCATATATCTGAGGAGGAGGCTGCAGGAGGGAAACAAAGCTTATTTAGTCCATCGTCTGTTATATTGTAAATAATCAGGAGTAATTATTCAAGTAAAGATAAATTCTCTTCTCTCTCTATTATCCATCCCTGTACATGCAAAAACACATTAAACACATTTGAATATTAAATTAACGCTTCTGGAATTCAGCTCTTTGTGTAGAAGAAATCAATATACTCCTCCCTTTTCCTCTTATAAACAAGAGGCATAGTTGCAGTTGAAATCGCACCCAGGTCAACAATGCCATTGTGCTTATACTGAGCCCGGAACCTCCACACACAGATTGTTTGCACTGGCAGAGAAAGTACTGACAGAGTACCAGAAAAATACCAATCCTGATTAATTAGTAGTAATATTACTATATTAATCTTTAAGTTGCGCTTTAGACATCATACTTGCTGTTATACAAACTTCTCAGAGTAACTCTAATTTTGAGGTAAATCTCCCTGCCAGAATTTCGGATCCATGTTCCAAATTCCCAAGCTTTCCAGTATACATATTTTTAAGTAACTTTGCTTTGACCAGAAAGGTGGGGTTTTGTTTGGGGTGTTTTTTTTTTTTTTTTTACTTCATTTTTTAGTTGATCAGAATGTCACAGAAGTAGCAGATCCTGGAATTTATGGAGACAAAGGCAAGTAGGGTTTCCAAGAACCTGAATACCTGCTTTCATTGGGCAACTAAACCATGTGTTCATTATCTCTCCTCATGTTAGCTGCCAAATACAGCAGCCAGCAAGGCAGAGGACTCTCTCCTCCTTCCTTCTACCGAGAAGCTTCAGCATCCAAGGTAAGACTATCTAATGAAGATGGAAACAAGATCCACAATACTTTTGTTGCTTCTAGGTATTTCCTCTGACCTTCATCTTGGGCACTCGGCCATTGCATCCCTTTCAAAATATCCTACTATTAAATGCACATTTACCAAGCTGTTTTCTGATTCACTAAGAAGTTGAGAATTTGCTCTTAGGACTCATAACACCATCAGTCCATTAAGCTATTTACACGCTACAGATACAACTTGGAAAGTAATAGCTCAGTGACGTAATATGGACCAGGAAAATTATGATAGCTGGACTGGGCAAGTCCACTGAAAACAAGAGACATTCCTGCAGAGTGACATTTGTACTGGGGCTAAAAACAAGGGAATTAGGTGAGGTCCCAGACCGCCAAGTCTCATATTTGAGAAGGTGCCGAGAGGGAACCTGAAACACATGCCATGAGTTAAAGTGAGTGCCAGGCCTCAGCAGGGGTACCTGAGGTTTCACTACATCAGCAAGGTGAGACACAACCACATAGTCTGAGTCCAAAACCAGTGCAGCTGTTCTCACACTCAGCATAACTACCCTTCTTGGTCCTTTCATGTCAGTCCTGAAGCTGAAGATAGATGCAACCAAAATCGATGCAATGTCCGTGGGGACTCATGTTTCTGCTGATTGTGACATCAGGGAGCTGAACACTACGAAAGAGTGCAGGTGAGCCTCGCCATCGACCCCCAGGACGCGGTAAGTAAGCTCAGCTCCTCCAGCTGAGCCTGCTGGACTGCTGCTCAGCCAGCCCTGCAGCACGCACGTCCTACCAGCAGAGAAAGCTGGTGAAGACGAGGAAGCTGTGGGGGGTTAGGAATTTACAGGAGACTTACAGGTCAGCTCACTACATAGCTGGCTCTTGGCTTTTATGGTAGCAGCAGGGGAGGCATTTGGCTGAGCCGTAGTCTGAATCACAGCAACAGACCCACTGCTGCTGTCAGGTGGAAGGAAAGCAGGTAAACCAAGCTGGTCAAGAATATCCAGCAAATACCTTTCTTCCTAAAAGCTTCGGGAAGGGTCTTACAAAAAGCACAGGCTGTGGGTAAAAATTGCTCCTACCAAGTGTAAACACTCTTTTTACAGCTTCCATAGAAAAACAGGGGTACTTCTCCCCCAGCCAGAAATAAGAGGATAGATTCCTTCACTACTTCAATTCCTAAACACAAATTACAGAATCAAAAGGAACGAGTGATCAGATGCACATTCCTGGCCTCTGTTCACACAACCACAAAATCTTTGGCTTATGTCACTTCTAATTTATTTCGACTATGTCTTAAACAGGCAGAATTGGCTAAACGGCAACCAGAAAAGCAGCAGTAATTATTTCCTAGATTAACACATTCTGGAAATGAAGACATTTTCCAGGACGAGCACCCAGAATAATCTCTGTTGTTACCAAACTCCTGTTTTGCTATGAAGACAATCAAGGGAGAGCAACCAAACTCTGTACTTCACACACCGCAGGATGCCAGAAACTGCTCCTGCACAGCATCCTCCTGCTGTACCAGTGTTTATACTGCAGACCTTTATTTCTGAGCTAGCAGAACCCACAGCTAGAAAACATGGCTCTCGGCAGGAACCTGAGTGTCAAGGGTAACAAATATTTAGCATGATAATGACATGAATATATCCCTCCTCTTCACACAGGCAGGATCTACAACCTCTAAAGCCTGTGCAGAACACAGGTGAATGGAGCTCTGCTGAGGGGCCAGGCCACCACTCTCACTCAGGGGGAGATGAAGTTTTCCCATCTAAATTCCCTGATATAAGGAAATGGGCCCTTATGACATATTTTCATTGATTCAAGGCACAGAGCTGAGAATGCCACAACAGTTTCAGGAATGAATTTATTTTCCCATGATCCTCATTAATCTTAATGAGAACCACAAAGCTTAATACACTGTTACCAACCTAGATAATTCCCTCCAGGCTGACCACCCATTTTCTGCTACCTAGTTTGTGGTTTTTGTTTTTGTTTTTTTTTTTAAAAACAGTCTCTAAAATTAGAGAGAGGAAGAGAGGTTTTTAACAGAAGTATTGTCACAGCAATGGAGCAGACAGAGCAGCTGACATACCTGGGTCGTCCTGGGCACCTGATTTCAGTCTTGGTGCAAAGGTTGGCCTAAAAACCTACTTTGCTGCCTAAGTCAAATGCCTTAGAAAATGATTAAGTTCATAATTATTAATTTTCTATGTGGATGCAGCTGCAGTATTATAGACAATCTCACAAATCCTTCATACAGCACACCCCAGCTGGGAGCTATATGATTTAGTATGTACAGGTTTCAGAAAACATATAGTTAAACTACCATTAAATCAAAAAGCAGAGTGTAGCTCAAGCCGATGGGTGGCAGCATCTAGCTTCAGTTTAAGGTAGCCATTTTCTCCCCAAATCAGATTGATTTGTAAGCAATTGCATTGGCAACAATAACAAAGAATAGAATCTATTTTAGGATGGAATCTATTTTAGGATGGAATAAATTAAATCTTTCTCGTAGATATTAAAATAATACCTTGTTGTTTTAGTGGTTCTTGGCTTTTACATTTTATAAATGGATTTGTAAAATGTTTTTGTATTAAATTTAACATTCATTGAACGTTACAAATTGCAAAAAAAAAACCCCAGAAAATATCCACACAGACCTTTTTCTAAAACAGACGAACAAACAGAAGACCAAAACAAAAAAAAAACAACCAAACAAAACCCACAAAAGATCTTTTTATTCATGTGGTCAGATAAACATCAGGAGACTACTGTATTTGTTCAATACCTTGCTAATACCCAGGAAGGAAAAGTATTTCACTAAGGAAAAAAGCAAAACATATGTTGAGGCTGATATACTCTCACTTTCCCAAACCAACACGGGTTGGTTTGTATGTCACTGCTAGAAAGCAAAGGGAATGGGCTGGAGCTCACACTTGAATAAATCCTGCCATCTCTGTCCCTGCCTCTGCGGAGCTGGTGCCAGCACAGTGGAGACCTTGGGATGAACTGCTTTTAGAAAGCTTGGCAGGAGCAAGGCTTAGATCCTGCATCTGTCCCCAGAATCGCAGGGTCTGGAGCAGTAGCTGTGGAGTGGCGTACAAGGCAACGGTAGAATTAGCAATATACAAACAACAGAGGCAATGGAGGCTGTAAAAATTAATGGTGTGAGGTTATAAAATTTGTTGAATGCCTTAGATCCTCATAACAGGTGAATATAAAAATTCCTTCTGTTTTGCTACAACCTAGACTGTGTTACTGATACTTATTTATTGTCGTAGTGCAAGGCAAAGTACACCAGCGCCAGAAGCCCGAGGTCTCTAGCTAGACAGGAGAGTGTCAAGGGCCTTGGACTTCACCCTGTATTGCCCAGGGACTCCATAGTGGGCTGAGCGTGATCTCAACTACGGATATGGAAGAAGAGATGCCTCTGTGCCCATTCGTTCCTGCATGCATCAAAGAAACTGTGGTCTAAGCTCTTTCTGAACAGCTGGACTGTCAGGATACCATGCAGCAGGAGTCAAGATTATTTGGCTACACACAGATGACTGAACAGCTTGCAGATACGCACAACAGCAAGCTGGAAAAAGCTTCAGTTTGGTTTGGAAAAGAGAAAGAAGAAAAGAAATGCCTTTTCTCTAACTGCTACTTCTCACTGACATGAGCAAAGATTGCTGCAGGAGCTGTGTTCAGCTTCCATAATTAACCAGCTATAAATGGGTAGATGTTGCTGATGAGAGGAAGTATCCGTGCCTGTGTACAAAGCAGAGCTGCAGACTTCTTTTGTGAGACAACAGATGTGCACCATCAACCTCTAAGCAGAAAACCCTGTAACTGATTGCTAAAAAAGCTCTGTGGCAGATCACCAAAGAGTTTAGATACAACATCTATCCACACAGAGCTGAGCCAGAGGAAAGAATACCAGAAAAGATGCACAACCTGACAGCCTCCATTTTGCCATGAAGTGTCATGTGTAGTGAAGGTGACACCTTCTTTGAAGTGTTATTTGCCAAGGTCGCAGAGCTCTCCAGAAGCGCTTCTCTGCCATCATGGGTGCTCAGCCCTCACAGGTAAAACAAGACATGAGTGATTTTTTTTTTTTCTTTTACGATAAACTATGAAACTTGAAATTCATCTGAACAGATTGTATTTAACATCTGGTCATAGGTAGTTTATACAGGGCTAAGAAAATATAGCAGCAGTTTCCATCCTGGACAGGACCTCAGACTGAGAACCGCAAACCAAGCTCTCTTCCTTTTATTGTAAGAAACAGCACCGCATTAATAAAAGGTAACAAACAGGTTGTCAAGCACAGAAAAATGAATGATAATTCACAGCTCAGCCCCTTGTGGGTGGTCCTAGGTGCAGAGATACCCCAGTGAAATATAAATCCTATGAAAACAAAACCAATAACAAAAGCAGTGTGCGTTACAGCAAATAAAACCCCACAAAATCTATCACTGCTGTGAAATTCTGTCAACATAGAGAAATGCTTAAAAAGAATATTTTTAACTTCTGACCTTTCCATTTCCTGAGAAATTTGCTGCCTAAGTCAAATGCCTTAGAAAATGATCAAGTTCATAATTATTAATTTTCTATGTGGATGCAGCTGCAGTATTATAGACAATCTCACAAATCCTTCATACAGCACACCCCAGCTGGGAGCTATATGATTTAGTATGTACAGGTTTCAGAAAACATATAGTTAAACTACCATTAAATCAAAAAACAGAGTGTAGATCAAGCCGATCTCTCTTCTAATGGATGGCATATGTCAGCTAATATGCAATAACTACAGGTACAGTAAAACCTAAGATCAATTTTGAAACCAGTTAACAGAAAACATCATATAATAATCTGTGGCAAATTTTTCTACTAGATTTGTTCCCATGGAACAGAACAATACTGTTCCCAAGCAGGAACCAATATGAGATCAAACGGATATTCAAAAGATTCCAAACCAAAGTCATTTATAGGTGAACGAAACACATGCAATATTAAGTCCTAAACAATTGCCCCTAAAAAGCAAAAATTCTTCTAACATAGCATCTTCCAGAAATGTGCAAACAAATCTTTACTTGATTATTTTTTTATGAAATGACATAATAATTGAGAAATTAAGGGGAGGAGTAGAAAGCAGCCAGAGTCTTGCATAAGAATGTGACTTGGATACCAGTAAGTAGGTATCTCTCCCATTCAAAATTATTTCTAATGCCAACAATATGGAGGGAATTAGACTGGTGACCAGGCAGCTCAAGCCAACACAGTCCTAGAGAACAATCAGCACAAGTGTTCTGAAATTTGATTTCAGAGCCACATAGATGGCAATGCTAAAGCTACTCTAAAGCACGTGTCTAGGAATCCATTCTGTTCACAAACAATTTAAACATTTGGGGATAAAACCAGTGACATGCATATAGGCAGCATCACATAAACATTAGGAGAGACATGAAAAATTAAATATCAGATTTGGGATTTATTCACAGAACATCCCAATGAAGGATAAGAAAGCATAGGAACTTCAAAAAGGCAGCTGTGTAAATGAAAACAAAGTCTCAAGCACAGTGTTTTCAGCCAAGAAAACAGAGAAGCTAGTATGTCATCAGGAAGATATTAAGGTTACCTAAAATAAACGGGATAGACTACATGTGGAGGCAAGAGATGCTGGAAATGTCTTCTTTCCTAAAAATAGAACAAGAGCACTTTGAGGGAGAAAGAGTATCGTATGCCTCATTTATTAATGATAATAGTCCAAAGGCTGTTACGTAGATAAAGTAAATATCATAACACGAGAGTAATAAACATAGTATTTGTTTAAAAGTGGAACCAAGGCAGTCTCTGCATGTAACATACAGGAAGAAGGAACCTTTAACTTAGATATAAAACAGATAAGTAAGATCTGTATGTTCCTATTCTGATTTTACAATAGATTTCCTGTGTAATATTAGAAAATAATACTTTCTCCCTTTGAAATCTGGATTCCTTAGATATATATTAGGTGTGAAGACAGACAACAGATTTCAACAGTTCCTAAAATTTGGGGAATTCTATATAATCATAAACACACATTATCTGTATGTTTTCCTATTTTTTAAAAACACGTATGTTAGTTATAAATGGTTGAATACAGAAATTATCTTACCTGTGAGTAACACTTCAAATGAATTTCAGAGCAATGATGTATGCTCTGGAGAACTTAACACTGTGACTTTATTATCAAAGATATTGCAACAAGCTGAGTGGGCTCAAAAGAAGCTAACTAGGTTAGTATGTTAGACATATGAATTTCCTCTAAATCCAAAATCTAGCTTACCCACTCACTCCACAGGTAAGCTTAAAAACTGTCAAAGGCCTGTTTCTAAATGTGACCATGATGAATATTTCAGAGCTATTGAGGGCTTTGGGTGTGGTTTATTTTTATGCAGAAGCCTGCGGGAGAGTCACAGTGCTGCTGGTGTAGCCTCCTGCTTTAGTGAATAGCAAGTGCCACATCTAATAATTGTGTTCCTCTCTGTATCAGGGAATCACAACATGGCATTTAAGGCTGACCAGAAGAGTTTAATCCTATTACACGTCACGGGGGGGAAAGGGTATTGCGTTTCTTACCACTTCCCATTTGTGGTATAGTCTGTGCCCATTAGAATGGGACATAACAGTTTTATTGCCCCCATACAGCCTGTGGAAGACCATAAACTTTTAATTGACTTATAAAAAGGGACTGTAATTGTCTCACTAGTCTGCTTTTTAACTGGACAGGGCTATTTTATCTATTCCACTCACATTCATAATGCTGTAAATCTGGGCAGACGGAGAGGGTCGTTACTTCCAGGTTAAACTTTGACACCAAATTCTCTCTACTTACTCCCTGAGCTGCCTTCAGTGCTCTTCACGGTCTACTCCAGCAAACGCTGACATCTTATGGTATCGCGACAGCTCACTTCAAAATTCCTGTCCCATTAAATGCTTTCAGGTACCTGTCCTCCCAGGCCTCTGAACCAAATGAATACTGTACAACAGATGCCTAGCTGCTTCTGATTTACTGGGGCAAAGGAGTAATCTAACTAGATAGCTAAATTAACTAAATCCCCCCCAGTGCTATACTGGTTGAAAAGGCCATCTTGTTTAACACCTCTGTATCCTAACTTCTGTGTTATCCCTACTGTACAGGGTTCGTGACAGTGGAAGGAATCCTGGCTCATATTACACACTGTGGGAGGAGGACGACTCAAAGAAAACCCCCAACCAACACCCCACCACCAAACTTTTAGTCTCATGATGAAAGATCTCACTCTGTGGAAAAGTGCTTATCAAGTGCTACGAAAGAGAGAGTGCAGGGAGTGCGGGCAGATGCAACACACTGCACGCTTCTAAGCCCCAGTGGGGCAATCAGGAAAAATAGTGGGATGTTAAGCACAATACACGTGACCAAAAGCATCTCCATCACTCATTTTCCTATCGCTCTCTTGTCAAGTTCCCTGAACTGCACATTTGCAGGGCAGTCTGTGAAAAAGCAGGGTTGCTTCATAGAGCCTCGTCATGCTGCAAATCCTAAAGCAGAATTCATTAAGGTGCCAGCTAGTCCTCTGCAAACTCTCCCTAATGAAGTGGCAGAATATTCGTCTTTGCTAGCCCATCTTTTCTTTC
Source organism: Phaethon aethereus (assembly GCF_964289735.1). Lineage (NCBI taxonomy): Eukaryota > Metazoa > Chordata > Aves > Phaethontiformes > Phaethontidae > Phaethon > Phaethon aethereus. The sequence continues at coordinate 19,596,168 of NC_138578.1, forward strand.
TCCCACTCCTCCCTCCACTCCGTCCTTGCCTGCTCCTTTTGCAGTCAATAGCTAAGGCTCCTATCGTACTCTTTAGCTCCTCGCCCATGAAATAGGTGCAAATCTCAGAAGCTGTGGGCTAGTGGGGTGAAGTGCTCATCTAGGAAGAGCCAAGGGGAAGGCAAAGTGAAAACTGCAGTTAGTACCTGTTGTCTGTGATATAGAAAGAACGTAAAATCCGGCTTACAGCTTTTCTTCTCCCTTGGCCAGCGTTGAAATGTAGTAGACATCCCCAAATACAATGTACTTGCTTGTGTAAAGGAAAAGAGGAAAAGATGAAGAACACCGCAGTGCCTAGTAAGCTTCTGTAAAGTGCTCCCGAGTCCTCTGCCTGATCTGCTTGTTCATCACACCTGGACTGGTATAATTCAGCTTGGGTCAGAATCCAGAAAACAAAGAATTGAAGCATCGAGCTTTTACTGAGTCAAAGACAAACAGGCTTTTCTTAAATTTCTGTCTCTAAAACTTTGTTCTCAGACAGGAAAAAGAAATTTACGCATCTTGGATGAGACCAGTTGCAGAAGCCAGATTCTGACACAAGAGAAGACTCACTGAATGCAATTGTAAAAGAAGAAAATTCAGAGGCTCCAAAACAGTATGTTTGTAAAACGCAGGAGCAAGCAATTGCAAACTAGTAAGGCTCATCATTACCTCAAGGAAAATCCACAAAAAGGGTGAAAAAAGGATGAAATCTGATGCTGACTACCTGTGGCATTTCTAGTGAAATACAAAACACAAATGCCCACCTAAAACCTGTTTTAACAAAAGATCAAATACTTCAAAAATGGCCAACATAGTAAAAATAGCACTTCTGAATTTCAACATGAACTAAGCAAAGAGAATAAAAAAAAAGAGCAAAACTGAATACTCAGAGAGTGCAAATGCAAAATCCATTAACTGGTTTGTCAGCTAACTGAAGCAGTGAAGCATTAGAATAGCCAGTCTCCTGATAATCAAAATAGGAAACAATACCTTTAAGAGACAGAGAAGAGTTGAATAAATGTTGCAAAGGACATCAGTTTGAATAAGAATGGCTACTGTGCTCCACATAGGCTCAATCTCTTTCCACCACTGTACTATATCTAAGACTGTCACGGAAAGAGAAAATATCACCAGCTCTTCCTTGGGTTGGAAATCTTCCAGACAGGGAACAAAAACAATTTCATGCAACTTATTACATACTGAGAACGGACACTTTGTCAATCTATACCAATCATGAACACAGGTCCTAAATCTGTACATGAATAATCATAAGGAAAAATGGGGCTAGATTGTTTGAAAAAACTATTTAGATTGTAGTCTTTCATTTGCTTTTGTCCTTCATTTATAGAAGATGGCTCCCAAACACAACTAAGATGGGGAGGCACAAAAAGCTGAGACCACACCAGAACAAACTCTTAACTGCATTCAGTGGAACAGTTAATGATCAGTACACATTTCTCTACATTTCCCACGAGGCGTTTTTATAAGCTTCTCAAACTACGGCATAGTCTGTGGACAAAAAGGACCTAGACTAGTAGTGTGAGGATTTCAACACACTTCAACTGCGCTTTCATCTAGAATCGTCTTCTGGTTTACAAATAGAAACAGGTTCAGCTGCAGAACTGAGGTCCAGTGGCAGATGTAAATTCCATTTCCACCTTCCAAAATTCAGTGGGATAGATCCAGAGATCCATTAGAAAAATCACTGATGAAAGATGGTGGTGCAGTTGTTTCATAGCACACATTAATAAAATAGCTTACCAAAGCAGGGCCTGTTGCAACAGGACAAGGGGTAATGGTTTAAAACTAAAAGAGAAGAGATTTAAACTAGACATAAGGGAGAAATTTTTCACATTGAGGGTGGCAAAACCCTGGTCCAGGTTGCCCAGAGAGGAGGCAGATATCCCATTCCCAGAAACATTCAAGGTCAGGCTGGACAGGGCTCTGAGCAACCTGATCTAGTTGAAGATGTCCCTGCTCATGGCAGGGGGGTTGGACTAGATGACCTTTAAAGGTCCCTTCCAACCCAAACGATTCTATGATTCTATGACAGGGAAAAACTACTTGTTCCATTCAAATTGGAATGGGAAACCTGAGATGTACACAACCTGGAAGAATCAGACTGCAATCTGTTCTTCACAGGTTTTTTTGTTGCAAAAAATAACATTATTGAGCCAGAAAACCATTTTTAGGTTTTTACATGTCATTCGAATACTACTTCTCCATGCAATTGAACCCTATTATAACTTCTACACTTTAGTTCAGTATAGACATATTCGCAGAGTCACATTACTAAATGAATCAGTAAAAGTACCTACCTCTCAAAGAGCTCATTTGCTGGATGTTTTTAGATGAGTACCAACTCCCACCCCTGCTACAAAGCTGGCAAGTTCTAACAAAATACGTAAGATGACAGCTTAATGCGTGGCATTAGGAAATATTTACTGAATTTGATCCTAACTCTTCTGCAATGGTAACAAGGCAGATATTTCAGTCAAGTATTTGAGAGCAATGCAAAGACTCTTATGATAGTAATTCAATTCTTTATCCAATACCCTTAATAACACAAAACTGCAACAACAAGTAGAACAAGGGAATTCACATAATGCAGAGGCTGGGGCTTAGGGCATAATATAAACTACTGCACGAAACTGTAATCATTTAAGACATCAGATGTCAGTGTAGTGTTAACAGACACTCCAAAAGGTATTCTGGATGTTACACTAGGTTCCCCTAGTCCATGTCTGAGGTCACAGACAGATGGACACAGCCCGTCGCGCACACCAACACAGCTTTTTCCAAGAGGAAACAAGTTACTTCATGCTTGAAGCACTAAATCACTCATGTTACCAAATTTATCACATACAGGCACCTTGCTGTCTTATAAAGAACTAATAGCCCATCAGATATCAAGTGGCACGTTGTAACACGGATGCACAAGTAAAACTTTCTCTCCAGTGTCGCAACAAGTACTCTTCGTAGAGGCACTGCCAGTTAGTAGTAGTCCCAGAACCTCCAGACACTCTTTTGAGAAAGAACAGAAAGCCACCAATATCCCATGAATGAGAAACTTATTCCAACATCGAGATAACGCTGATGAAAAGCACAGATGGACTGCACATCAACAGTTGAATCAAAAGGCAAAGAAAATCCAACTGAGTTAAGTTTTCTCCAGAAAATAATTAGTAAATGATTCACAGCTAGCCACTAAAGGTGTGTCAGCATGAATAGATGGAAATTTAGAATTTAATAAACTGTTAAATGCAAAAAGAAAGTCCTCCAGTTTAACTTTCCCTCTGAAAATGAGATTGGAAAAATAATGGCTGTTAAGTGAAGCCAGATCCTTTTGAGAATTTCTAGCACTCTGACAAAATACAATGAATATTTATTAATCCCATGTTCTTCTATTTAGGTTACACTGCACACAGCCTGAACCTTCCTGGTTTTTAACCTGCTGGGATCCCAAGAAAAGATGGGTCTCCGTACCATAGAGTGACTGGTGTCAAAGCAATTCAATAACACTTCACTGTCAAAGTACTCATGACAAAAGTATTAGTATGATGCTATAGTATATTATTGACAAGATATAGCATATTTTGGAAGAGAAAACTTTGAAGCTAAGAGAGACAGAGAAAGCAGCTGGGGACACTGGTGTTCAGCTCATGTTAACGACACAATAACTGTGCAAAGAACCAGGTGGGTGAAGAGAACAGAGGGTTATCTAAAAAAATGCAATTCAGACAAAGATGCAAACTACAAATAACTGGGGACAACATCGAGTATTTGAAGTTGAACATTTAAAGGCTCTGTTCCTTCCTCTCAGGAGGTCCCCTGTTCTTTGAGGTGCTATGGGAGCAATCAGAGTTCGGTTTTCCATTTCTTTCCACCTTCTGTAGTCATTTACTGAGCAATGAAATGCAGCCAACAGTGAAAATGCAAGGAATGTGATTTGATAGTGTGTGGCACCACATTTGTACAGGTATCTATGGTGATAGGAGGTGCGTGCAAGAGACTGATGCCTCAGTGAACTAGAATGTAACCACTGTAGGCTTTTGAGAGCTAGTGGGCTCCTTAGATTCAAGGTAATTCACCTGGCAGACAAAACAAGTAATTATTATTTTTTTTACAGTCACAATCTAGAGAAAGGATGTGGTTTGCTCTAGATCACGTGAGGACTTCATGGTACAATCAAACATCATTGCCTCTCCAGCCATAGACGCACCCCTGATCTCTCTCTGCGTGAGAGGACAGTAATACAAGGTTCAATATCCGCTGTGTGGCGAGTTTTTCCTTCTAAAAAGGCAACTTCACTGTGACAAAAATTCAACCTCCTCTTCAATCTGAAATACAACTAAGAGCATACATTTGGAAATTGGGCAAATCATTACATTGAAATATCCACTGTACCAAATTCCCCTCCTGTTCTGCATCAGAAGTGGCTCTCCATGCTTAGATTCACAGGCAAAGCACATCTAAAGAGGGACCCAAATCTGAGTTCTGACATCAGAGTAGTTCCATAAAATGGAGTTAGGAGATGCATGGAAACACAGCAAAAGTATCTGACAATGGAGGGAGATCTTCAAGAGGGATGTGAAATGAAAACGTACATGCCAGGAGGTAAAATACTGCAGGGTATCAAATGTTTATGCTTCAAAGTGATAAACTTTATTCTTGAATAAAACTAAACAAGACACAAAACCTAAAGGCTCTCTAGATAGCAGAACCATCCCCTATAAAGCACTCCTGAGTAACATACTCTGCAAAAATCTTATGCGCGTAAAATTTGATGGGGTTTTGTGCATTCTGTTTACTTTTGAAGTTTGCGGCACTTTCCAGAACACACACTGAATTGGAGCATATTGCTAAACAGCAGTGACTTAATTTTGCAAGGTTCAGGGTCTTAGTTTCCTGCGGTGGTTAAATAAGATTTCTAAACCTCTTGAAATATTGACCTCTGCTTTCATGCATTTTATACATATTATTACAGAAAACATCTCTGAATTTATACCTATACCTATTACACCATGTCATTGAAGTGCCTGCAAATTGCACTTATTCCTGTTAACACCAGCCTCATCAAGGTATACAGAAAGGTGTCTACAGCGTGGCAGGATTATAAGAAAAATTCCATCTGTTTGCACACAGTGTACGTGATACTGAACATTGGACCGTGGCCCAGGAAAACACACAAGCCCCTGCTTCATTTTAAGAAATTTGTCCTGCTAAGATTTTTCCGAATCCTGACTTCAGGATTTTGTATTATTTTGTTTAATTCTCCTCTCCACATATATCCTTGAACACAAACATAAGAAGTGATGCTTGCTGTTTTCCACAAGGAAAGGTTTAGAGAGAAAGGTAGTATCTTTTGCCAGACTGATTATAACTAGAAAAACCAGGTGAGCTACTGGGTTCAAAATCCTTTCTTCCCGTTGTCTAGAAGACAATGAAAAGAAAGAAAATGGCTTCACATGCTTGAAGTGTTTTTGCTTCTCCCATCTATTACCAGTTAATCTAACAGACAGATATATCTTGTCCCTATAGATCCCATTTCACATAAATACGAAGACCACCACAGTCACAACATTGTTTCTTTATAACATGCTCGTTATCAGGCTGCTGTAAAGCAGCAGGAATGTATGAATCGTATCTGCATTTAGCAGTCTGAAGTAAGGAGTCACGCCTCACTTACCGCCTCCACTTCTGCTGGGTCATACCAGACATTAATGTATGGATGCTGTAAGGCTTCGTCTACTGATATTCGCTTGGCCGGATCAATGACTAGCATCTTTGATAAAAGGTCCCTGGCTTGGCTGGCTAGAACAATGAAATCAGATAAACATAGCATTAGTACAAAATAATCTCTGCCTGCAGAGGAGGGTTAATTGGGTTAGGAAAGTAACAGTGACACGGTTCTTTTAGAAATTGTTTGTGTGTACTTCCGCCCCTTGCCTTGCTACAGCAAGAGTTCTTCAGTAATCATTTTGGGTTGGATTCATTAGGAAGGTGCCAACACCTGCGTAAGTCCCCTCACCAGCTTCAGTGAGATTTTACATGTTGTATGCAGATTCCATATAGAGGGCTGAATGCGCCAAGAAAAATGTGCTTGAGGTATCTGTATTATTGCCAGGATCAGAAAACAAAAGCTTGCACAATGAAGTCTAAAATCATGGCATTACTAAATCAAAGCCTGAAACGTACAGGTACTCTTACAGTGGCTCAGAAAAACATCAAACTTTTCTGTATGTTTTAAAGTTTTTCACCTGGCTTGCCGAGAGGCATCAAATATTTTAGTGAAGCATAGGTACAAGGCTTGTCTTAGGGCATGCCATTAGAAGCAATGGCAAATCTGTAGCCTGGGATCAGCACATAATGGTGTGGAAGTGCCTTGGAACTTCTTCAGCCTTGTTTGTCCCACATAACAAAATTTAAATCAGTGGGACACATCATCCTCCACTACAAAAATACACAATGTATATATACATTGAGGTTTGTGTTGCAACATTGATTTATTTTACCTGATAATACAGCCCATTGTGCCTATCAGGCCACAAATTCATCCTTCTATTACCCAAATTGTTTTTTACTGTTTAGAGTTTGTAACAAATACCATCTAAACCCATTTAAAAAAAAAAATATAACAACATATATTTCTAGTATTATTATCAATGTGGTGTTCTAAGCTCTTCCATGCTCAAAATTATTTCCTGTGTAAATGTAAAAGAAAATTAAAGGAAAAAGAAGGTAAAGAGATATAACTGCAAAAGTATTATTAAGTATCTCATCAGACATGGATGAGTAAAAGTAATATCTAATTAAATCATTAACATTACATTATGGTGAAATATTTAGGCTGGGCTTGGGATGATACTGTGATGCACAAGCAGATTTTTTTTAATGCACTGGTTTTTGTTCTGTGACTATATCTTAAAAACTGGCATTCAGTACGCTCAAATGCATGTGCTTCCTGTATCCAAAAGATAACAGCACTGTTTTACAGTCATTTCTGTACATTAACTCCAAACCTGAGAAAATCCCATTATCCAATTTTATTGTAGTAGGAGTTTAAAATTCCCTGTATCTAAAAGCATCTGCTCAGACCTTTCACTTTGCTCCCACAGCTGAGACAGCAGCCTTGCTATGAAACAGTTCTTAACTGGGAGAGTATTCTGGGTAATGTAATGAGATGCAAATTGCAAGCAGTTTAAAACCATTATGTGCCACTGTATTAAGCATCCCCAGGTACTTAAGTGGTGCAGAACTGGTACACAGGACTAGCTTCCAGGGATTCGAGAGCTGTGGCAAGAAATCCTGTCTATACTAAACACACATTAATCACTCTTTCCAATTGAAAAGTCAATGTCCTGTTCAAGTAAAACAAGATTTCGATATATGATTAAAATCATTGCAACTGATATTTTACAGGGGTATATCTAGCCACACTGAAATTAAGTTAGCGCTCTACTTCACATATCCAAACCGACTCACAGCATTTTTCAAAAGAAGAAATCCACCCATAGCAGATATTAAACCGCAGTTACATCAAGACCGTTTTGGCTGACGTTGCTAATATCTTTCTATTGTCTAGTAAAGGTAGAGCTATGAGGCAGGCATCTCGCTCAACTGGTGTTTTTCACCTAAAACAAAACAGTGCAAGCGCCGAGATCTTCTGATGGAAGTTCTACTGTTTCTTTGTGTTACAGGATTAAGAATAAAAGTAAAAGAACACCTCAGTTCCTCATGGTACAGAAACATCACAGAGAACATGGGGATATGCTCAATACATCAGTGATAATGTATGTTCCCTTGGCTGCCCAAGCACCAGGGTCTCCAAAAATCATTTCCAAAAGCTGCCTCTCAGCTGAACAAAACCCATGCAGTCATTCACCTCTGCAACTAGCTGCATTAAAAAGGAGTGCAACTCGAGAGAAGAAAAATTGAAAAAAACCTTTCATTGCATTGTAGCTGTTGACATGTGAACCATGTCCCTGTGTCAGACATACCTTTGAGTTTGTTGTGTTCCGAGTCAGCTGGGAAGAGAGAGTCTGGAAAAAGTTTGGGGAAAGTGAGGCCAGCGTACTTGGGTCTGTTCTCAACATAGTTCCGTACCGTAGGCTGCAGCTTCTTCATGAATTCTGGACAGGGTGTTCCCAGCTGCTCAATAACTTTATTCCACTGATCAATATCTGAACGTCAGTAGTTAAGGAAAACAAAAACACAAATCCCAGTGTAGTCTCCTGACACTTTTGTTTGAGTGTTCTACGGGAATCCTCAGAGGTGTTTATCTCCCTTCATAACATCTTTACAGTCACTATCTTTTTTCATCATTACGCCTCCAGGTCCTACAGGCTGGGAGGGCAAAACTCTCTCACATCTAAGCTTTACTTGAGGGCATTGTGCAATCCTAAAACCACCATGGGAAAACACACAGCTTCTTCTCTTTGGGTCAACATTCGTTACCACTTTTATTTTTAACTTGCAGTCCAATGGCTTGGACTCCCTTTTTTTTACAGGTAGGTAGTTTCCTCTATGCCACCTCAGCTACGCGGGCACAGCAGGGACGAAGGCGCCTTCACCTGCCCTCTCCATGCAGCCCGTGGAGCATGAGGCCCAGCTGGCTCGAAGGACTTCTGCTGGGGACAGGAGTCACCTTCGGCTCATCTGCATCGCGCTTGTACCTTTAGTCTCTCCAATAACTTTATTGGTGCTGATTTTGCTACAATCACCCAGCCAGCAACGCCTCAAAAGCAATCTGTTTGGTCTTATCAGAACGCACTGGCACGCATTTTCTATAGGCAAATAATGCCTCGGGTATAGACGGATGTCTCTAGCTGCAAATGTGACGGCTGCCTTGCTAAACTGTTACTGACTAATAAGAAACAGGCTCCCATGCTTAAAAAGAAATCATTATTACAGGCAATTTGTTTTGGTGGTGATTTCTGAAGGTTTTTTTGAGATAACAATTAGGCGTCTGATAGGTGTTACGTAGCTCTTCCAGCCATGACCAGAAGAAGCCTTATTGTGCCAAAAAAAAAAAAAAAGATTAAGCAAATGTCTACAAAATCAGTACCATCTCTACATCACACTGTCTCATTCACAGTGCTAAGAATCTGATGACAACATAAAAGAAAAAAAAGGAAGAGTACATGCAGCCATGGGTGCTCTGATGTTAAGAAATGTGATGAAGGGAGTTTTGTTAAGAACATACTGGAACCAAAAAGCTTTTAAAAGACGAACATTCAAAGCATTTCAGCACAGAGGTATATTTTTTTAATTATTCTTCTAAGTTATTGTTGTTATGAGTGTCATAAGTGTAGAGAAGTTTCCCAAATACTAAAGACAGTTCCTCACAATCTAGGAGAGAAATCAGGTCCACAGAATGAAGAAAAAAAAAAAAATAGGCAAAAACCAGCTCTTTGGTGCAGTCGCAATTTCAGATTTTCTTAAAAGCATTTTAGTTTAAGGAAATGGAAACTTAATATCACATACCTTGAAAGTTCAAGGCAGACTTAATTCGGGTTCACCTGAACTGCCTTATGTGAACAAAATCAAGTAATCCATTTAAAAATTGCAGCTTTAATCAAAGCACTTCAATCAAAAGTATTTAAAGGAATGAAAATAATTTAAACATATGCTTTACGAATGCTGAAGCAGTGTTTTGAATGGTTTTAATTTCAACTGAAAAAGGTTGCTAGAGATAGTAGTGGTCTGTAAAGATTTTTCTGAATAACTTTCATTTTTTAAATTAAATCAGTAAATTTAAGTAGAACAACCCCTCCCACACACACACTCCATAGGTTGTACGTATCTTGTGTTGTCCTTGAAAAATACATTTTTCTGAACAGAAGAATAAAGAATCGCAATAACAAGAAACTTATCCAAGACCATAGCCGCTCAAAGAGTAGCCTGAATATATCATTAAACACTTTATGAGAAAAATAAAGCGTTTTGACATTTTAAACTTGAGAGCACACCTCATTGTTTGCTGGCTGGACTATTTCAGAGGCAGGTCGTTCTGAGGAACTTGAAAATACAGAGTGTGTAAATGCTTTGCAGAGAAGAACAGAGCATACAGAAATGAAGGTGCTGTTAGTTGTGCCACGAGAAGCTAAGCGGGTGAGAAAGCCAAGCGATAAAAGCATCACTTGGAAGCATTCCCTGTGCAGAGTGAAGGTCATTTGATAAACAGGGAGGGCCAAATACAGAACTTGTTTCAAAGCGCTTCCCTGCCCAGCATACTGGAATCCAGTATACGAATCTTCTTCGCCAAGAAGAAAATGTGTGCTTCACAAGCAGCACATCTACACTAGCTTTGCACTGCACTACACTGCACTGGAGCAGGATTTGCTCTTTCTGGTTAAACGTGATTCTTCTGGAGATGGTTAGGACTAGGGCATGTCAAATCTTGCTTTTGTTAAGGTGGGCACAACAAAACCAAAACGGACACGGAGCTCTTCCTTCATAACAGACAGGGTAAGTTCATCTCTTTTCAATCTCAAAATCTTAAGGCAACCACCTTTCCGAGAGTTTCCTCCTTAAATGTGCATGTTCCACCAGCGAAAACTAACTGCATTGCTTCGGGTACAAATTTTTGGTGCTCCTAACTCGTCAAAATTAGAATAATTACTATGAGCAGCTCTGTGTTTCCCTCCCCAACACCGAATTGTCGCACCAACTGTAGAGTCGATAGCTCAACTAATTTCCTTTTTTTTTTTTTTTTTTTAAATTGGACCTTTTTTAAAACATACATTTGTTAATAAAAAACAGACTAACCAACTTCACTGTGGGAGACATCAGTGTCAGATACATATTTTTTCCACAGTCCCATAATTTACATACTGATGTCAACACAGTTTACAAAAAACAAAAGAAATTGAAAATGCTAGTATCTGACAAGACAGCAAGTGTAAAGCATTTTCTGTGCCAAGGTGAATGCTTTCAGAAGAATGTGGCATTTGTAAAAATTAGACCGCAACAGAAAATTTTTAGCAACTTTAGGAACTGTAGTTGCTATTTATATGCTATAGTAGAATATGTGGTGATAATAAAAATAACGTGTAGCACATAAATAAAAAGATTACTACTGATCATTCGAAAGTTAGGATATAGGAGTGTTGGTTGTGTAGCTGTCATTAACCCTTTGGATGCATATCTATGATGACAACCTCACTAAAATTTTCAACTGCTATTTTTTTTTGCTGGCACTTCATTCAGGTGCTGAGCATCTTTGCTTACACAGTGGCAAGCAAATCAGTACTTAGTGGATAGCCCAGATGCTGCAGCATAGGATTGCAATCTTGCCCTTGGATAAGTATTACCATCTCCCTCGTGGACATCTCCTCACCACTGCAGTATCTACTTCCGTCTTTGCAACGTATACAGCTGGATGCACGATGATCACGTACCTAACCTAGGAGGCGGCTGACAAACATTAGCATTATTAAATCTTTAGAAAATTAACTGTAAAGCTGTGCATAAAAATCTTATACTCCAATCTCTGCGACATGCATAACATGGTTGCAGTTGCAGAACAAGGCTCTGTAAGCAATAGCTTGTATGGCCATCTGTGATTTATACTAAGAGAAGCTGACAGCACGCTAACCTTACATCTCTCTACTGAATATATACTTGTCTTCCTAAGCATTCCCAACTACAGAATTTAAAGGCACTTTCTTCCTTGTCTGCCCAAAATACATACATCTGTGTAAAAAAAAAAAAAAAAATCCATGTATAACTACCACTTTCACAGCTCACCAGAGGACTAAGGCACTTTCTCAATTTCTTCATATCATTTATGCAGTGGTGAGAAAAAGAGTAACAGTCTTCCTCATAAAATTTTGAGAAGAACACGTGGAACAAGAGTCAGTTCACAGGTACGGTCACCGTTCCAAAAAGCCCCTGAGGCAACACAACAAACCATGTTGCCATTTTCTTCTTGCTCAAGGTACAAGTCATCCAAGCTTCATGAGAATAGTTTCTCTGTAAGCAGAACTACTGCTGTCAACCTTGAAAAGAAGTTTCATATAACATTCAAAAAAAAAAAAAGAAGCTTTAGCTTACAATTAACTGCATCACGTGCATACACCAAAAATGATAGAGCAATAGTAACTTTTCAAGGATCAGTAAAGACCATGGGGATTTTGGGCACTGCAAAGCATTAACTCACAACTGGTGTTTAAAAAAGAACAGAGGTGGATTCTGTTCTCAGCTCCACCCAAGCCATGTCAGTGAATTCAAATGGATCAGGAGCGGAGCAGAGCTGCAGACTAGCTGAGCACTCCACTCCACATGTACTCAAAGGCATTTCCCATTTTTCTGCCTATGAATTTTCCACGACCATGTAAGATGGCTCTATTTTGCTATAGAAATTGTTTCAGTTAGCTGAACAGACCATTTGGTTCTGTAAACAGAAACAATATCAAATGACCTACACTCCTTAATCACTGGAAAATGGCAAACAGTAAATTTTGCAGCCAAATATATGACTGACAGTGCATTTCTCATGAATATTCAACCTTTCCATTTCAAAACTGCTTTTCACAGTTACTTATGCATAAAAATTGACACAAATTAGTATTAAATACTCTTCATTCAGGTTGTGAAATGAAGCACTGCCTGTGAAGAAAAAATTGCTGATAAATTCTGGTACACTGCTAGTCTTAATCCGTTTTACACCCGTTTTATGTCAAAGAGGAAGTTGTGGGTTTTTTTTGTTTTTTTTTTTTTATTAAGAAACAGGTTTCTAATTACTCTTGCTCCTTCTACACTTAAATACATCCTTAAGTATGCTGCCCTCAAGCTCTTAGGGCTCATGGTCCCTGCTGAGGGAATTATACAGCTGCCCAACTCCATCACATGTCTGAAGAAAGCGTCTTTTTTACAGAAACTCTAAACACTTTCTGTGCAGATTTAAGGCAGATGGTGCCACGAGGCCATGAGTCCCAGCAGGCTGGGTCTGCCCTTGCAACCTTCTGACTGGTTTTCAGCTGCCCAGACGGGCACAGGAGCAAAGAGTGCCGAACCCTGCCAGCAGCCCCTCAGCAGCAGGGGAGAGGTGGGGGGGATGGATTTGGAGAAGAGGTGGCTTTGAGGTGGGGTGCTCAGCGGCCTGAAAGAAGGCAACGGCATCATTCTCTGTTCACAGAATAGACATTCATGGAACAGCAGAAGAAAAGCAGAGCGGTACATAGAACACAGCGCAAATTTAGCAATGTATTATAAATACAAATGAAGAACGTGAACTCAGTTACAGAACAATCCCAAACAAATCAGCAGCTGGTAATGCCAATTTCTGTGGGGTTATTGCAATAATAAACAGCACACAATGGTTTAATTATAGAGGCTTTGTGCGATTTCTTTTTAACAAGTATGCAGCTGCGCCAAACAAACCAGTTTTTGAGGCGCTATATAAGACATGTTCAATTCTTTTTGTACTTACTTGGGGATTTCTTGAAATGGTATCTTACAAAACGTAAGTCTATTAACATAAAACCAGTTCCAACTACAACATTGAACTATGGTAACCCCCAAACTTAAATTTCTCACTCCACATTGACAGAAAACACAAGCCCAGCCTGGGCCAAAATCTTCATGGAGCACATATAGCTGCTAATGACTTACATTAACACATAGAAGAGAAAGGTTTACTTTCACATATGCAGGTGATATGTGCTCCAGATATATGAAAACGCCTGGGAATTTTAGCATTCATTTCAGTACACAAATACTCATCCAACTTTTTGGACAAAACACAAATCAGAATCTTACCAGACAAGGCTGTGAAAATACTAATATCATTGCCTACTTTCATTTCCTTAATAGTCTTCAGATATTACTTTTTCCACATTTTAATCAAAACATTGAGCCCTTTAAAATATGAATGAGGGCAAAAGTGAAGTGCTAAACTGGATTAGTAAGTATGTATACACACACACACATATATACATAAGTGTACACACACACATCAGAGAAAGCTACAGAAAAATTAATAATGCCTGGAAACGCCTCTGTCATCTAAGTACAGAGTTCAAATTAGAAAGAAAACTTGTAGACAGGTGATCTCCATTTTTCATTGTGTAATCCCACAGACCATGAATCACTGGACTCAGATCAAGCATGCATGGAGCTCAGTTGCTATTGTGCACAAGAAGAAACCACTTTCACAGTCTGATAATTAATAGAGTATATATCAAAGCTTTAATACAGCATCAAATAAAGTAACAATTATGGCTGCTTCAGTCCTGAATGCAGAATGGTCTCTAAGGAAAATGCACATATACCTAGTCTGCTTGGACAGCTTGTCCACTGATGTAATGCATTTATCTATAAATCACTTCTTGTTGATGTCAAAAATACATTCTGCTTTCACATAGTAGCTACATGTACTTAAATAAAGGATGACAGACTGAAGTCTACTACACCAGTTTCCAAGGAAATTCCCAGCCTTCTGAGTCATCAAATTGCTACAAAGTTAAGTGATAATTTTAGTCTTGGGAAGCAGTAGCTGTCCCCAGTCTGAAGCCATTTCCTACTTTCCTACTTCAATTCCAATTGCAGAGCAAACAAGCAAAGAAATACGCCTTTCTGAAATTAATTAACCTGAGTTAATTAATTAATTAGTTAATTAATTAGCCTGAGTTAATCATACCTTCTTTCTAAAATACAGAACCTCTTAGGCACCATCGTGAGGTAAACAGGGACTTGTGCCTACCATGCTACAACCTGAACTTAAAAAACCCTGTCATTTATGAAACACGCCCACCCCAACCCAAATTCATAAAGAGACATTGATAACAACAAAACTAAAACCAAGTGGTCACTGGCTACAGAAAGTGATTCTGATAAACCACGTAGGACGTTGTTTTCCATCTCCTTACGCTATACTCGCTGCGGTTTCCACCTAAGGCTTTTACTGAGAGGCGCTAATGGTTTATTGACATTTTGGTTTGCAAGGATTTTGCAGTGGGACTTAACCCAGCCCTTTCGGTACAGTACAAATGTATGTCAGCACTAGTCCAGTGGGAAGGGGCTGGAGGGGAAAGGGTTGGCAGTACCTACTGAGGCCAAGACGGCTGCTAGGAAGGATACGATCAGTGCCAGGAAACAACACAGCACCTTTAATCATTTCTCCCATGATGCACCCTACTGACCACATGTCAACTGAAAACAAAAATGAAATGAAGGTAAACAAGGAAACAGGAACAGAACAACAAATAAATGAGAAGACTTATCTAATCATGCTATAGCACAGAGCCTGCAGCCCGCACCGCAGACACAGACCTGCCTTTCAGTCTCTGCAGATGCTTTTCTGCTTGAGGGTACAAGTTTCATGACAACATAGCAGGTCTGAGAAAAATCGACTCCAACAGTTTTCTTTACCCCAGTGTGGATGAAAGATAATACTATTAAATACAGAAAACCAAGTGAGACCCACGGCTGGCTACTGTGTCACAATACAACTTCGTAATTAAAATTTACCAACTAATTTTGTCTTTTTTAAGTTTTCATTTGCATTCATTACCTAGGTTTATACCACTTTGTATTGCAAATGAATGCTTGTGTCTGTATTCAGTGAGGATATGCAAATTGCTTTTCCTTCATCCTTTCAGTTACCAGAGATCGATGCATATTTTCACAGGCTGAACTGCCAGAAGCCACAAAAGGGACTTGGGTCCTTGTGAAGACATATCCACCTCTTATTCAGGGGTACGAATAGAATTTGTTGAGATCATCCGACTCCAATAATGCTTGCTTCAGAGCCTGTTGGCTTACTTCCATTGAACCTCAGTGAAGCCAGCAGTCCACAATAGAGGTCTTGAGAGTCTTACAAGATTGTGACAGTTGAGACACAGCAGCACTAAGCTGTACCTTCTGCATTGAAATTCAGAGCAAAGCGGGGCACTATTTACCTTGTTCAGAGAAGAGCAGTGCAGCTGGGTCAAACAAAGCTAACCGCAATTTACGCTAGAACATGAGATGAAAATCAGACTCCTTATATCCAGGATGGGATTAAGGCGGCGCTTTTCCCCATACCAATACCATGAAACCACATTACCTCTGCTGTCCTTGCTCTATGATAAGTCATAGGGCATGGAAGCCAGAAAAGGGACAGACTGGTCTCTCAGGGCCAGAAACTGTGGGAAAAAAATGAAAGCGTCATGCTGCTTGGTTGAATTTACTCTTATAATTTCATATTGAGCAACAGTTTAAAGTGGATTTGACTTTCAAGGCAAATGTCCTGTCTGTGGAAATCTTTACATGCCTGGGTCTAAGGTTCCCTGTTGCTTTATTTAGCATATGAAAAGCTTCATCACTACACAATAAAAAAAATCAATAAAGAAATAAAGAAATAAAAGGCTACTTGTTTGGAAGCAATAAGCAAATCTAGAGATGCAAATTATTGCTGCTTTCATCACAAGCTAAATGGCATGCAAAATATCAGGAAAAGATAGAGCAAGCAAGTTGTTTGTTCATCTGTTATTAATTCCTTTTTATTTTCAGAGGCTGCCTTCTGACATTACTGCTCTGTGCTGTGCTCAACAGCACACACAGAAAAGTTGAACTAGTGACGTACTAAACGGTAAACTGTGTAAAGCAGAGATTATTCTCCTCTACTCCTGAGGTTTTGGGAAGGAAGCTCTTTGAAAATTTCCGAATCAGAAGAAGCAAAGATGAACATCTAAATATAACCAATGTCGAAAGAGAAAAAAAACCTGACAGTTTTGTCAGCCTTCTTGAGTGCTGCCTCTTTTTCCTCTCCTGAGCCAGTTAGAAATAAGTCAAATTGGAACCCAGAGCTTCACTGTGTGTTTAAGAAAAGCAGTTAGTTGGAGGTTAGGAGTTTCAGCATATACAGCAGCTGTCAGAAGCCCCAGTTAAGGCACTGAGACTTGTGCAAAGCTCCGTAAGGGACTGCAGTACAGAGACCTAAGCCTCCATCCTCAATTTCATTTAGGCCAGTATCAATCCACACTTTCATTTAGTCCAACATCAACCCACACAGACGTAGTCTAAGTAATTTCAGTTGTACAAGCATCAGAAAAACAAGCCACAATCTCTAAACATTTGCACTCAACTCCAAAGCACTGAAAATTTACATTTACATTAAGATTTTTTCCAAATGCAAGATATTGACAAAGACTGGCAATGCTCCACCAATACGTGGAATATCCCTAAGCTTTAATCAAATAGTCATATAGTCATATAGTCCCAGAGACCACTGCATGACTCTAGGTAAAACTTCAGTTTACCAACTTGATGTTTCAGGATCACATGAGACAGTGTTAAGGAATTAAACCTACAACTCTTCACGTCTCTCTGAAGTGAAATTGCTGAGATTTGGGTAGCCCCTGATGAGAAGCCCCCTCTCCATTAGAATACCCATGTCCTGGATTACTAAGAGTAGGGGATTTTTAATTTGTTCAAAATCTCTACAAACCAGATTATTGCACAGAGGTGCTCTGAAATGCATTCTTGAGGTCTACACATACTTCAAAATACCAGTAAGTTTTCCAAGGACACCACATGTCTCCCTGGCAGAGTCACCTTGAATAAATGCCCACCACAAACCCCATGCAAGTGTTTTCCTCAACAAAGGAAATATTTCGCTCATGCAGCAAATCTTAACTTCTGGGCCACCCCCTGGTTCTGATTCCATGCCAAACAGTTGAGAAATACCCTCTCCAGTGATTGTGTCAGGGCTGTCTTGCAAAACATTTGGGCAATGATGCTGTCCTCCACAGGAGCCTCCCAAAATCGACCTGGGGGCTTGAATAGAATTTGGGGAGGCTGAACAAGAGTTGCTCTGTTGTCACACATGCATGCCTCCCACCCCGCAAACCTTCCTGTGTCCTGGAGAAGCAGTCTGGTCTGGCTGCTGACATGGCCTTCACAGGGAAGATGACCAGAAGACACGGTCAGGAGAGAAGGGAGAGCTGGGACGGAAGAACGTTAATAAGACATCTATTCCTCTTTGTGCTTTAGTCTCACGTACTTCCTGACCCAAATGAGTGCTTGCTCGTCCTTCCAGGTATCAGATTCCCTTCAGCAAACATGCAGAAGAATTGTAGAACTAGCCAAAGATATTTCTATATGGAAAGGATCCAAGTTAACCTTCCATGGACACCTCCCTTGTAACTTGGCTGTGGGTGCAATTTCCTTTTCTGTTTCTGCAGAAGGCCGCCCCTGTTATGCTCAATGAATTGGAAAAAGCATGGGTGTCACTCTGATACGGAAGACACCACAGCTCATTTCCTTCCTCATTCCTTTGTAATGGCCCCGCATTCTACTCCTGCCAAACTGCAGGTTCTCTGGGACTTGACAAAACACAGTGAAAGAGAGCCCATATGGAAAATCTGCAACTGCCCTTGCTAAAACTCCCACTGAGGTGGCTCTTCAGACCTGCACTTAGTAAGCTCCAGTTTTAATACAATGAAAATCATGACATTCAAATTAAAATTCATGAAATACATGCCATGGGAAACCCTGGAGACCAGAGATGCAGGCACAGCTGAATGTGCTTTGCTATCTCTCCCAACCTCATGGGCTAGTTCACACTTTCTCTTTCTGCCCAGAGCACTCGTGAGAATGCCCAACACTAGTGTTTGTAACAGCTCCTGTTTTAGCGATGCAGAAATCACCCCTCTGCAAGCTGAAAAGAGATGATCGAGTCCTCAAAACTGACTTGGGAAGACTACGATAGACACATTTATGAAGCAAAACATGATACCTGTTTTTATTTGTGTAACTGTAGGCCAAAATATTTAGCACACAATGTTGTTTCCCAAAGGCTGGAGGTGCAAACTCTAGTAAAATTTCAAGGCAACTGAGCATGCCCGTCATAACACAGCGAGCCTCTCTCTCCAAATCCTCCTAAAATGGAAAGACACCTTGCTGGGTAGGACCTCCCTTTATCTCCATCTCTGTTGTTGAGTGCTCCTGCAGATCTGCACTGAGGTTTGCTCTGAGGAACCACTTCTAGGCCATTACGGGAATTTTCAGAAAGGAAAATACAGCAATCTGTATTGGACACTGTACCTTGTCTTTACAGGGTTTTCTGTTATTTCTCTGCAATAAAAAAAGGACATGGTTTATCAAAATACTTGGTAATACACGGGTAAAGCTGCCTTTTTTCACAAGCTCCAGATAGCACAGCTACAAAGGCTTCAGACTGCCAATGCCAAGGGAAGTTTGTGATGCGCAGCGCTCCTAATGACAATTGTGAAGATGGCTCAAACACTTGAAGAAGGTTAAAAGCCTCCCAAACCAACCAAACCCTCCCTCCTTCAATTCTTTCTAAATCATGGCAAACTCCCAGTTCTGCAACATTGCAGTCTCAGGACCTTGCTGAGATGCCAAAAACCTTTCCTTCATGCTTGTATTTCTTATATGCACGGATTTCAACATGTTTTAACAGGTGCTCAGCACAGTATCAGCTCAATCCGTTAAGACTCCTGAGAAAGTCTTTCCTTTCTGATTTGAAACACTACTTTCCACACGATGTTATTAAAACCTTAATATTTCCCAGTAACAGTAATAGGATTCCAAAGTGTTTGAATATTGCATTATTGACTTCTAATTTACTATCGGCAACTGAAGCTGCAAAACTCTGCAGAGTACAGCTACTCTCCTGGCAGATTCTAGATGGAACAAAAAGGGAGTTGCCACAATTTTACAAGTGTGGTGCTTCAAACCAATGTATGAATTTATCTCCTTGGTTTTTTTTAAACTTTCTGCAAGATCCAAACCAATATGCATCACGCTTGCTTATGACACAGCTGAGCCATCAGTCTATGGGATTCAGACTAGCAGATGCTCACCTTCATTTGGCATAGACAGAATTGATCTGCAGTAGACAGGCAGGTGCCAGAGCCTGGCCCACCTGGAAAATGCAGGAGGAGGTACAAATCACATCCAAATCTGTGCTCTTCCTCAGAGGTTGGCTCTTCAGTTGCAGTGCCAAGAAAGTGCTGAAAAACTATTGTTTTGACTTGGGAACTCGTGCTCCACTGTCCCTTTCAGAACAGCAGAGCTTGCAGAGGGACAGGAAGGGATGTCACAGGATATTAAGAGAAACATGTATATTAAGAAAAGGCCATGGGAATCTTGAGATGCAAGCTCAAGAATGAGTGGAGGCACAAGGAATGACTCATGCCCTTCCCTGTCTATTTTATTTTGAATATAACTATATAAAAAAAAAATCTTCGCAGTAAGAGAGACCTACAGAACATCTTGCCAAGGAATGTGAAACGCACTACACTGCATCTAACAGACAGTAACATTTAAAACATGTTTTGCAGATCCTGCAGTTGCTAGCTTCAGACCCTCTTTTTAGCTTAATTTAAATTTTGACTTTGAAATATCTCTTCCCAGGTCTCAAACAGTATTCAGGTACACTCATTTTACCTCTTCCAGCAGGAATCACACAGGTAGTCTTCTCCTGCTACGATACAGATTAGCATATCATTTAAGTGTACTTGTATATTTTCGTATCTGCTAAATGATACATGATTTTGAGTGTGTTCCAGTCCACTACTTTGATCCTGACCAAATACCTACATGCTCTTGACAAAAGACACTTCAGTACTATCTGTTTTGTCTACAAGTTCTAAATCCTCTGCTCAGCTGTACCAGTGAAACTCAGCTCAAATTAGTACAGCTGCCATCAAGCAAAAGCTGATGAATAGAATAGAAAAGAAAGAAAGAAAAAAAAGACATCCAATTTTCACAAGTGCCTGAAAAGACAACCAACCTGCCTCAGCTGAAATTCATATGAGGCAGCACATATGAGGTGTAGCACATATCTACTCCTCAACACTTGGCTATTTTTGAAACTGCATGTTCAGATCCATACTGAAAATCTTTAAGTGAGTATTTTAATACTCACTACAACACTTTACACAATACAACACTTCAATCTGAGTGTTGGGAAATGAGCAATGGATCCTCTTCATTGTAGCAGCTGGGATCCACTCTGAAGGCCAGGCAGATCACAGACAGCATGGGGCTCTCATGCTAGGTACAAATTGTACTATAAACTGCTGGAGTATAGGTATCTGAATTAAAAAAGAAAGAGAAGAATACAACAGCCAAATCATATTCACGGATATACTGAAGTCTCTTTGAGACAGACCTTGTCCTACATGAGCAAACTTCCCCCAATAAAATCATCATAATTCAAACTCTTGCTATATTCTCAGAAAAATCCAGAGTCCAAAGCCAAATACCATACACCCAGGTAGGAATCATCCAGCTGAACAAAATCCAAACTTAGCCATCAGTGCCATCATAGCTAACAGACACTTAAGTAGCAGGCTAACACATACCAGCTGATGCAACCTGGAGATCCAGGCCAGCCATTTTTAATAATCTCTTTTAAATAATCCTGATGCTAATTGTTGGTTTTGATTTTGTTTTTTTAAAAGACAAAACAAGTCTTAAGAAAATACTACTGGGAACATGAAAAACAATGGACTGCACTAAACAAAAGCGCAGATGTTTTATTATACCACAGTTTAAGAAAACCCTCAACATGCACTCAAAATACTAAGACTATACCCAGTAATAAATGCAGATCATATTTTAAATGCAAAGACAAATTCTGCTAATGAGAGGTGGCAAGGCAACCTCTTTTCCTAAAAGACTTTCTTGATTCAAATTTTTTTTCCATATAAATTCCTGGGAAAATACAATAGGATACTCTGTCAGATGTCAGAGAGCATCTCTTAATCCCACCACTCTCAAAGACAGCTGGCAGACAAAGGCATTTTTGAAAATCTGGCTACAGAAAACATTAACTTCATCTGTTAATGCTGACTTCACCCATTTTGGATGTTCATGGCTACATAGAATAAGTTTGGATTTTTTCCCCCGTCTATCATAATGGTATTTTCTCTTTTGGCTGTCTTGGACTCTAAGCTATTTGCAGTAGGAATTCTGCCTTCCATATTCACCACTGTAATCCAGGCCTAGCACAACTTAAGACACTTGGCTGATATCAGAACATATTTCTATGACTAAGTCACTGTTTCTGCTTTGATCTTCTGAGGGACTCACACATGAACTTGCCAGAGTACCATCCTTTACCTCCTCAGTACTGAAATGCTCTTTGATTGCTTTGTTTCCCCACTAAGTCATGTGTGCCTGCGGGACATCGCTGTGACCTCAGCAGCTCAGATCTTAATAAGCCTATCTCACTTGAAAGCATTCAGACCATTTTAAGTTTTCCCTTCTCTTAAAAAAAAAAATACACAGAAAGACATTTCCAATCCTTAAATTGAAATCTTATGAGATTTTGAAGACATTATTAGGTAGAGCTGAACACAGCACTGGGGAAAGTCCTGGAGTTTTCCCAACATATTTTCGGTGGCATCCAAGAGTTTGGGCAGTTTTCAGTTGCTCACACTCTTTCTGATTTAAGTAAGAGTGGAATAAGCATCGAAGACACACTGAGCGAGCAGCTCGGAAGCGGACTACAAAAGCTACCAGAACTTGCCAGGAATATTTTGGTCTGTAAATCCATCTGGAAATCAATCAAAAGATGGATTTCTTCTCATGAGAGTCTAACTGCTGACAAAGAAGTCCCCCTGACAGTTTTTTGCAATGTCTGCTTTAGGTGAGGAACAAAGGTCTCTGCTATGCAGTTTCTACCCGCTCCTCTCCAGGAGGCTGGAGTGACCCCTTATTTTTCTGAAAACTGGGCGCCTCGTTGCAAACTGACAGCGCTTGAATGGACCAATCCTCTAGCCCTGCTGTATCTCAAGTGTCCTACTAGGTCAATTAGATTAAATACCTCAGCAATATTCACAGAGCAATCATTTTCAAGTACTGTTTGGCTTTTTGCTAAAGAAAATAGCAGTTAACGTGTTCAGAGAGCATTTTACTAAAATTAAGAAACATACACATTTTCTTGGAAAATGCCTAACTTACATCTATAGTAACGGGGGATTTATCATATACTAGTACCTGTAGTCTATAGAGATTTCAGAGTGTTCTTATAGTACCTGAGAGAGAGTTTCTTATTTATGTAGATGAGATGATCTGAAATAAATCTTCTCCATGTTCTAATTTCCATGAGGACTTTAAAAATGAAATTTCATTTGAAGTCAGCAGTACCTAAGTATAATGGTAGCTCAGTGTGATGTTAAGATTAACTTTTTAGAATTTTTCTTTCCATAAAACTTGCCAACAGCTGTGAAATTTTTCTTCGATGTATACTGTGCCATATATGAATGTTCTTACTCCAGGCTAGAAATGAGTAAGCTCCTTATATTGATAGCAAGTGCACACAGAAGACATTCTTCTGAAAAATTAAAAAGAACTGAAATTTTTAGTTTCTATATATACTTGCCTCTTTCAGCTAGAAAACCCACTGCTGGAAGGCCTTAAGTAGCCCAAGGGAAACTTTATTGTAATGTCGTTCTGTGAAGTTTACCTGCAGCTCTCCAGCTCTTTCTTCCCTGCATCTAGGAGGCAAACCAGATCTGCCAATCAACAGCCATGGAGGAAGGGAAAATAATATGGACCCATACACAAACCAGACTTTCTAACACTGAAAACTTATTCATGGAGTCAAACTGGTTAACAAATGAGTATTGACTTGCAAATGAATGTATAAGTTCCATTCTTTTCTTTTTTTTTTTTTTCTTTTTAAACTTCCAACTCACCTGGATAAACCCACCACTAAAACATGGTAGCAGTTGTGACCCCGCTCACATACACTGTATTTCAGGGTATGGGATCTCCAATGACTTAAAAAGTAGGACTGTCCCACAATTTACACATTTTCTGCATTTGTTCAAAAATTCAGTTTCTATTTTTAACTGATACTGAAATGTTAAGAGGTATTTTAAAAATATTCTGTTGCTATCCCTGAATAAGACACTGTCATAAGAGATTGCTGTCATAGCCAGACAGAAACAAAGTAATTCTCATGTTTGAATGACTTTTAAAAGCTTTGTTGTTTAAATTATATAACTTTTTTTTTCTGTAAATGGGCAGAACATGATTCTTAAATATAATTTGTTTTTGAAAAAGGAGAGCAACCCACTAACCACAGTGCTATGTTTTTACACTTAAATAGCTTTTTTTCTGTATTCTAGTTGCTTATCAAGCAAAAACTCAGACTTCTCTCCAAATAGATTAAATGGAAATACCCTCAGTATTTACAGCTGAGCCTCAAGTATATTATAGATGGTTTTGTTTTTCTTTGTACATGAAAGAAAAAAAGAGGAAAAGAGCACCGTGTCTGTAAGAAGAGTTATGGTGGTGTTTATGAGGTGGTGTTACGACTGAAACACAGCAAAACTATCATACCGCGTTACAGATCTCTCGAACGCTGGGAGCTGCTCGGCACGCGCCGGTTACAGCAGAAGGTGGGTGCGCTGCCCGCGCCCCACGGCGCAGGAAAACCTCAGCACCCGTGGAGTGACATCTCCAAGCCATCCACTAATAATAAACACCACCATCCTTATTCCACTAATAATAAACACCACCGTTCTTACTTCATCGTCGTGCTTTGCACCTGATAACTTTCCAGTCCATATTCCTACAGGACTGGAAGCCAGGACAAGGTTGCTGTTCCCTCCTCAGCAGCCAGGAGGTACCTGCGGTTTCCCCATCTACCTGTGAGTAAAGTGTCACCGCACCTTCACCAGGCTGCTGGGCACAGCTCCGTTTTCAGAGAAAGTCAACAGGGCTGCGAAAACAGGACAGGCAGGACCCAACTCCAACGAACACTGCAGGAATCACTCTAAAGCCAGCAAAAATTAGTTACTTCCATGACTACATGTCCGTAAAAGCTGGGTTTTCACACGCCACTGCCAGAGCCTGCCGATGGCAGATTCTTACGGTGTCTTTCTGCCAACCTGCCAAAAGCAACATGCCTTTTTGTTTCTGAGAGTGGAAAACACGTTGTGTTGCTGCGTTTTATTCTGATGGGCAAAATACACACTAGTTACACTTCACGGGCAGGTTGCCTGGCTTAGCCTGTGATAAGCTGAAGGCTAAGTAGACTCTCCCTCTTTTGTTTTCATTTTCTGATATTGCTTTCACCACCTTGGCAGTGGTAAAAATAATATCACCCAAGACAAGAAGAACAAGATGGGAAGGAAATACAGTTTACTTAACGACACAGACTTCATGCAAATAAAGGAAAGTCCATTTTAAAATCAAGAGAATCTGATTTCAGGCCGATTTGGAAACCACAGCAGATAAACGGTTGCCTTAAACTGGGCGAGTCAAATTCTTCATTTTGTTTTAAAGAAAAAAAATGTTGTATTGACTCAACTCTGTTGAGCCCATACAGCATTGAGATGAATCCAAATCCCTGATGCATTAACAAGCAAAAGATTGTGATGTCACCACAAATGTCATGAAATCACTATTTCCAAAACATAAAAGCAGAAAAAGAGGTTTACAGGAACCAGATGGGCCAAGTTAGGATTCTTTTCTTTTTTTATTATATTTCCTTTGAAGAATAATAAGTAAAGCTATCCAATTTGCAATCAGAATGCTTGTTTTCTATATTGCTTATTTGTATGACATAAAGACTACACAAAATTGAATGATTACAGGTTTTAAAATAACTTATTTGACTGAAATAATTCTGTGCATCTGTTTTTAACTTTCAATTTTGTTCGTATCAGTAGTGTGCTATATTCATTTACTCCTACCTCTAGGATTCAACTTTTTGCTTCTATCTTTACAGTCCTGGTATAGTCAGTATATAGTAAAAGGGATGGGGTGGAGGAGAGGAACAAATAACAGGTGAAGCTGCAGCAAATGGCACAAGGATACAGTCCCTTCCTGGAAAGAGGATTTTGTGGCGAACCATTTCTCCCATAATGCATCCCACAGACCATATATCCACTAGAACAACAGAGACAGGGAAGTGAAGAAGGAGGAAAAAAAAGCAAAGTTAACTACAACATTTCACTCCTAAAGGAGGGGAAAAAGAGCAGGTTGATCAGAACAGTACAGTTTGTTTCGTGGTTTCATTGTGGGTTTTTTTTTTCATGTCTCACCAAAAGCTAAAATAAATAAGTTAATAAGTAAAAGCTGCGGCAGCTCAATGGCAGTTAGGCACAACGGTGGAAAAAGTTTAAAATAAACATTTTTGGGAAAAGGCCCACAGCTAGCAAATAAAGATCAAGTAACAACTGCACAGACCCATGGTATACACTGAGTTTATGGTGAATAAACAAATGTTTGGTTTTTGGGGTTTTGTGTGGGTTTGGGGTTTTTTTGTGGGTTTTGGTTTGTGGTTTTTTTTTGGTTTTTTTTTTTTTTTTTTTTTTTTAAGGAAAAAAAGGCAAAAAAACCCCACAAAACCAACCCAGACAATGATCATCTGGAATAAATCCTACTTGCAGCCAGGCAGTTTCTAGGCTTTGCCCTGCAGGACTGAGTCTCTGCAGCAGTACACAAGAGGTTCCAAATGGAACTGCTCTCACGAGTAAAGGCTCTATGGATAAATATCACCCTTAAGTGTTATTTAAAACTCCTGCCTCAGGATCTGTACTTATATCCTACCTACAGGTATCTATCTATATGTATCCGTCTGTACCTACACACCGGCTGGAAGCAAATGGAGAGTGTGACCTGTATGGACTCCGCTTTTTGCTGCATAGGTACTCAATATAAATGCTAAACCAAACGCTTCGCAGGACAAGTACCAACAAGACTAAGAGCATTTCTGTTTTTCCTGATCCTGCCTTCAGCTTTTAGATGCAACATGCATAGTTACTTTATCTGCTTGGCTTGGGTGGGGTTTTTTTTTTTCCCTTTAAGTCTTACAAGAAAAAAGGCTATATAGATAGTGACGCAGTCTGCACAGAAAGAAAAGACCTGTATTCCACATGAAGGGGAAAAAATGGCTTTCAAATGCTTTAAAAGACTACGATGTTTCTCAGCTTTGAATCCTCATTTTGTGGTCATCTTTGACCTACACAACCAGTTTCTCCTCTTTTTCTTCCCCCTTTTTATCCTTCAAAAGCAATCCAAAACAAACCAAAGAAACAAACAAACAACTCGTTTCTTGGTAAAACAAAATAAAGGTGAAATGTTCCATTTGGGAAAAGGAGGGTACAGGTATCAGGGGCATGGGACAGCAAGAGCATGCCTGAGGCAGTGGCAGAGTTTTCTTCATAGTGACAGTTTTGGGACCTTCCACAGAAGTGCAGCAAACTGGTGATAATTATGCATCTTTAGCCAACCAAGTGCAGAAAGAAAATGAAAGCAGTGAACAGTCCTTATACAGGCAGTGTATACCGTAAGAGCTAAAAAAAAAAAAGTAGGGGAGCTTCAGTAATGTGGCAGCACAGGCCAGAGCAGGGAAGCAAAGAACAACCCTTTCTGTTGACTTCCTTAGGAGCTGGATCAGAGCCTCCAAGCAGACCGGCTCCTCAGACAGCTGACCTTCATTTTGAAATAGTCTGTTTTCCTTCTCTGTTTATTTTTGCTTTGTACAAGTAAGATGGGAACATTCATCTTGAGCCAGATTCATTGCCCAGGGAAGTCAAAGGAAGTCTCTATGCTAACTTCAGTCGGGACCTTTGGATCTGGCAAACATTCTCAGTACCTTCCCAGCTGTGTATGTACTTCATTGCAAAAGTGTGTCTAACTTTTTCTTGGTGCGATTTGAATCATGTGAAAAGCAAGTGCTTTCTCTGTGCTTTCAGGGACAATAACAACAACAATGGTAATCATCTACTAAATTTCTGGAGAGAAAAAAAAAATAAACGCAAAATAATTCATTACACAATAGAAGGAACTCTGGATATTGACTAAGGAACTGTCTAACGCCTGCTAAGCCTAGTTCAGATTTCTAGTGACACTTACCAAAAATATCAATTACAACATAATTTAAGGAAGATTATTCCTTTTTTAGAAATGATTCTGTATGGTTAAGACTGATTAATAATTCTCTACTTTTTAGATTTTCATATTAAAATGTGTGCTGTAAATTCATAAACATTACAAATAATTCATGTAGACACTTGCTAATTTTGAAAGAGGTTGTGTGAGCATATCTTTATTCTTAAGTTACGGAATCGGCTCCCAAAATCAGTTCCACCGCCCTTTACAGGATGCAGTTGACTGTTAGTAAAAGTTTTCCCACAGGTTAGCTAACCTCTTCAATGTAAGTTAAGTAGGAGACTTTAATAAATTCCTGGTTTTGACATTTGCTGTATATGTCATCAAAAAGTCTCCTGGTCAAACAGACAAGTGGTAGCTTTTGACAGCAGAATCCGAGTCATAGCAGATTTTTCTCCACTATATGTTGTAATCCCTTCCTTTCCTGCCTGGTCTACCTGGCACTCAGATGCAATTCTCAGTTTTGTTAGAAATGAGAATCGCTTATAAAGTTTTCCCTTCATCCCCTGCAAAATGGGAATTCTTCCTTACCTGCTTCTCTATAGTGAGCATCCCCTACCTGCTTTTCACAATCTTTCCAGGGGCCAAGAGGTATCCAAATCCCTCACAGACTGTTCAGAGCAAAACCCTATTTACATCTAGGAAGATTACATACAAATTAGATGCATGTTCTTTTAGTTTCAGATTTTTCCTCTTCTCTCCAACTTTACTTCCCATTAAAAAAGACTCAAACTGCAAAATTTATACCTAGACCTTGACCACATGAAACCTGTCAGCAAAACATGGCACCTTACTTAAACCTATCATAAAGACAGAAACCACTCCTGAAATACAGATCTAACTCTGGATTTGGGGAAATTCTGGAAGGGCTAGGATTCCCTATTTCAGCTTATACCTCCTCTTCTTCCCTCCAACAATTCAGTGAACCAGACTCAAATTTAGAACACATCACTTGTTCAGCAGTTCCAGTGGTTCCCACACTGTTTCACAGCCACAGAAGCCAAAGACATTCTGGTCAGAAAGAGCTAATTGCATTTGTTAAGTTCAGCCATAACTAAGAACAAGTTTCTCATTACTCTGCAATCCCACACTAACAAATGCACCAGCATTGCATCCCAAACACATTCTGTAGCTGCAGTACACAACAGTGAGAAACTGTCCTAAATGAGCCGCCTTTTAAATTAAAGATGTCATTTCCCATTATGTTTTCTTTTTCTCCTTCTGGTGCCCCTTACAATTGTAGCGGCAGACCTTACACTCAGGTTGCACTGTGCTTCCTATGAAATTGCAGCCCTACCGTTCTCCTTGTAGCCCATTCCCAAGATGACCTCTGGTGCTCTGTAGTAACGTGTAACCACATATGGAGTCATCATGAAGCTAGTGCCTGCAGTCCTGGCCAGTCCAAAATCCAAAATCTTCAACGTGCAGTCAGATTTTACCACGATATTACTTGGTTTTAAATCCTGCAAAAGATAGTGAAAAGACATATGACTGTCCTTCATAAAGCCAGACACAGCTGTGATATGGACTGATATTTTAGGTCACCCTTCAAATATTCTTTTACTCTTCTGACACTTAACAGTTATGATCAGAAATACTTGTAAATACACAGCAAAATCTTGCTACTGTTTCTCTAGCAAAGTCTTCTGGAAGATGTTCTAACTTGGCATACTGTCGGGCTTTACCTCAATAGTAGGAGCCTACTGGTGTTAAATTGCATTTAGCTGTTCAAGCAACTAGGATTAAGTATTAGAGTACCATTTTGAGTATAATCCTGTGAGCCTAATAGAGACATTCCAGCTGTACGTGTGGAGATACCTTAGTGCTTTAGTTATTATAATTCAACTCATCCTTTGCTGGATCACTATCTGGAAGCCCAATCTATCATCCTTTGCTAAACATACAACATGCCAAAAAAGGAGACTTTTGCGTATTGTAAAGCAACATCCACTTTGTAATGCGTTTTACCAGCCCTTCTTTTCTTCCTCTTACAACAGGAGGAGAATATTTTTGGATTTGTCTTTTCAGCTGGAAATCCCAAATTAGTAAAAGCACATTTCAATAAAGAAGTTAAGTCAGGATATTTTCAGTCCATTCAGAATTGCCTCCTGCTCACAGTCACATGAACTGTTCCCTCTTGTTGTCAACAATCACACACAGCATTACCTCTGGTGTTCACAGCCAGGTACCACATTCTTACCAGACACAGCACTCTGACATGAAAAAGCAAAATGAGAGGATGCACTTAATATAGACTTAGCAGTCTTTTAATTTGTTTTAGCACAGGTGAATAATGGCAAATGCCAATTCCGTATGCCCTGACCTCTGGATCCTGATCAAGCAATACTTGGACCACACTACAACATCAATTCAAAGTGTCTGAATGTCATGCATGGTAGATGTAGCCAGCTGCATATTCAGGAAAAGTAACATTTATCTAAACATCTCAGAGATTATAATGATTTTGATTATATCAAAATCATTATTTGGTTATTATTTATTTTTAATAATTACATTACCTTTTTGTCCGATTAAGTTCACAAACAATGTCATTCCTAACATAAGCATATTGGATATTAGGAAAAAATTCTTTACTGAAAGAGTGGTAAAACATTGGAACAGGCTGCCCAGGGAAGTGGCGGAGTCACCATCACTGGAGATGTTCAAAAAACATGTCGAGATGGCACTTTGGGACATGGTTTAGTGGGCATGGCGGTGTTGGATTGATGGTTGGACTTGATGATCTTAAAGGTCTTTTCCAACCTTAATGATTCAATGATTCTATAAGCATGAAGCTACTCTGCTAAGGGGATGGATTATGACTTATATAGTCATTTTACTGAAAGATAGGGCTTTGATCCAGAGTACATAAGAAAATCAAGTGGTTTCTAAAGTCTTCATAATGATGTCATATGCTGCCTTAAGTTTTAAACCAAAAGCCCCTTACCCTGTGAATAATTCCTGCAGAGTGAAGATGCTTGATACCACAGAGCATTTGGTACAGTAGATAAGACATTCGCTCATGGTCTAGCTCCATCTGAATGACCTGGCACAGATTGGCATCCATTAACTCCATTACCAGGTAACTGAATGAAAAAGCAAAGTCATAGGGTTATTGTCTGTGTTGAAGAGGAACCACAGCATCATCTCAAATAAGTAACAATGACTTTTCTTGCTTCAAAATTAACTTTATTTCTGATGACTAGAAGTAACACAGCTGGAGACTGGGGCCACTCACAACAGTACCATTGTGGTGTTTGTTTCTCACTGCAGAGACACCATTCTTTTAGCATCCCAGCAAAACAGGTGGATTGCTGGCCCTTTCTTGGTGCATTCCCCACAACAGACACTATAGAAACACTATTTCCCCTACATGGGCAAACAGGCAGCAGACACTGAAACGTGCAGAAAAGAGCCACAAACACCAAATGACATGAATGCTTGGCCTTTGACCGTTATGAGGAATGGCTACCACAGTACATGTAGGAATCAGAGAGTAGTAGAGATGTCTGAGAGTCTAAAATATCCATCCCCATGCAAAGTGTCTCCAAGAACCCCCCTAAGATTGCATGACTTCACACAATTCTCATTATAACTAATTGGTCTTGTGCTTCTGATAAATAAGCTTCACTGACAAGCTCAGCAGGACATTAACCCAATCCCCTTCAGCGGTAAGTTAATACATTAAACACATCAGCTCATTTCTTACGAGACATCTCACCAGCACAGCTGATTCATAACTGTAACACTACATTAAAGCACTCTCAAACTTTGCAATGGAGAGCTAGTGTTTTCCCCAATGTGAGCTGCACACCTTGCCTTCTTTCCAGCACTAGTTACCTCCTCTGCCCTGCAAAAGTCTGCAGTGACAACATTATGTGGAAATTCCATATACCAAAACCAGAACAGTAGTCATCCATTGCTATCTGTCTGTTATCACTGCTGATATTGGAGTACAGGGTGGAAATATATTTCCATACAATGTATACAGAATATGGGAAAGACTGAAAGATAAAATGAGTACAACTATATAAAACACTGAATATTTAAAATTTCATTCAGGGCAGTAGTACACTACAGTAGTTCTTGTGCAATAGGACAACATTCAGTGGAGAGGCTAGTTCTCCTCTACACCTAGCACTAGGTTCCCCAGGCAAGTAATTTTACACAAAATTTGTATCAAAACAAATATGAAATAAAGAAAAGTTTCACATCAGTCTCTTTTACAGGAAATTATTTCAGAAAGAAATGCCACATTTCAAAAATCTCACACATGTCAGGTAGTCACATAACCACCATCATTTCTGCAAACTAGTAACACAAGCAGGCCCTTTTAACTACTCATACTTCTGCTGCTGCATGTAAAGGCAAATGTAAACACACTAACCCTCTCAAGGAAAGCCACCAGTAGGTTTTGCACACTATTACAGTGTTTAGGAAACCCAGTATTTGGCACCTTTTAAATATCAAAAGTGCTCTCAATATGGGAATGCAGAATATCTGTCTACCCACAGCGTAGACTACACATGATGTTTTTTAGAGGGGCTTATAACATTTGTATTTTGCTGAGTTATTACATTCAATGTACACTATAATGCCCCACACTTCTCTACAGCTTTAGTTTAATTACTGCCTATGTTACTTACACATCCTGGAACTCCTCCAGAGATTTCTGTGGTGTGAAGACATTTAATAAACTGATAATCTGAAAAGCAAAGTAAGACAAAACAATGAACAGAAGTGATAAATGTAAGCAGTTGAACCCATCTTGAAGTGTGTGTTAAAGGATAAACTCTGTTTTTTCACTGCTCAATTTATACTAACACTTCTCACTTTATGGATCAGTCAAAAGTCAGCAACATCCAAAATAAAACACCACAGGTCTCTAAGATTTCTTCTAGGTGCACTTGGAATGGTTTCTGAGAGAAGGATGATCAGTGACAAACCAAAATGCCAAGGGTTTGACAGTCCTCCGAATAGTTACAGATTCAAAGACCAACTTAAGCTCAATCTGGCACAGCAGTCCTTGTGCTACAGCCAGAAGTTTCTTATATATGAAGGACACTCATCTGAGGGGACAAATAATCAAGGACCATCTTATTAAAAATGAACAAAAGACCTTCCTTCTCTTTGACATGGCCTCAATTCCTTTGAGGGCACATACGCACACATGCTGACAAAAATTCCATCATGAGAAGTACCACTTTTTAGTAGGGCTTTGAAACAGTAGACACATTCTGGGCAAAGACACTTGCATATTGCAACTACTTGTTCACCCGTTTTTTTTAAATGGTCTGGGCTGTTGAAAGACACTGATAAGAATGTGTGAAACAGCATAGAGGAAAAAAGTGACCTCAGGGATCTGATTTTACCATGCTTTCCTTCTGTGTGGGCAACAGAGGTAGAAAGTATCAGCACAGCCGCCATGAAGACAACATTTGAATGCCTCCATCACCTCTCTACACTTTCTAACAGGAATGGTTCAATATTCTTTCTGTCTACTCCACCTATTCTGATTCTTGCCTCCGCACAGGTGCCTTTATAATCGCCTCCTTCCTTTGCACTTCTCTGTACAGACAGATTAAAACTCTGACCCAACAAATGTGGTACTGTTATCAGCTCTTATGCAGCATTTAAAAAATTATATATTTAATATCAGTACTGCTCCTGCTGCCCTCTGCTCTTTCCAGTCCATTAAAAACAAGAAGTGAAAATGCATCATTCTCCTGCCTGCAGGGAGAACTACCCACTCATCCCTACATTTTCAAAGACCCATGCATTGGTCTGACTGAGGGTAATTTCCACCCAAGCCAACAGGGAAGACACAGGTACCGTCCTGATCACCACAGTGGAAATGTAAGGATAAGTCAACGCCCAGAAGTGGGATGGAGGACACTATAGGTAACAAGACCCGGTGTTTGCTGTTTTCGGGTCAGTCCTTTTTCTTCCCATGTGAATTTGTGACTGAGAACAAGCGTCAAATCTCACCTTACATCACACTTTTCAAGCTCATTTATGCTTTGCATAAGGAGAAAGAGTCACAGCAGGATCTGAGACAAGAGTAAACACATAGCAAACTGAAAAATTCACTCCTAATGAAAAGGAAGGGGCACACAGGCATGGCATCAAGCCACAGCAGAAATCAAGGAATTGTAGGAAAATTAAATCCTTGAGAGATCCCTTGACAATGCAATGGGGCGATCCTACATCTCACTACAAAAAAGGAAGCTTATGCAGTGTCAGGCAGATAGTTCTAACGAATAGATAGATGGTTACAATTAACATACAGCCCTGGAATAACTCTTTTGCTGCAGTGTAGGAATATTTTAATTTATTATAGATAATACATATTATAAAGTAGGTAGTGGATGTAAGAAACAGGAAAGTCTAGAACCTGTTAGTGCTCTTTATTTCAACAAGAACATTGTGACTAGAAGGAAGAGCACAATGTGTTGAGGCTTCACAGTCCCCAGCTCCACAACATCAGCTTACACACAAATACTTAAGAATGGAAAAGTGCTTTTGGTTTTTAATTTTCTTCATCAGTTTTGCAGCAACCTTCACTATGATGACCCTTCATCTTGTACAATCTATTCGACTAGGTTTCAGATGAAGTTGAGAACAAGGAGTGACTCAGGAGACACTGCTTTAGAGTCACAAATCCCAGTGACAAGAGGATGGAGCCAGGATTCCAACAAGCACTATGCATTTCTGGATAATGAGTTGACAAGAACGTATTCTGCTCTCTCCGCTTCTACCACCCTGACCCTACTAGCAGCACCCCCATTTGGCACAGCCTTTAAATAAGCACATGGAAGATCCTCACTCTCTCATGTGGGCATATAGTACCAGAAAGACTGCAACCCTTGAGCATAATTTACTTTTAATTTCTTCTGTTTTAAATAAAGGCACCCAACAAAATAATTTTCTTTCTAACAAACCAATTCACATACCACTTCTCCAGTTACCAACTGAAAACTTACATTTTTGTGATTCACACACTTCATGAGGACCAGCTCCCTGTAAGCTCGCTTGGCATGAGTTTGGTTCTGAAATGGTCTGCTGAGCTTCTTAATGGCCACATTTCTGTCAAGGACGGCATCATATGCAGCACTGCAGTAATTACAAACACAGGGGTTATGCATCTTAGAGGATATCCTGCATTTCTAATGGCAAATTCCTGAGCCTTACCTACTATTGCCTTTTTTCCACTGAGAAATATACTGGGACAAAAGGAGAGAGTTTCTAGTGAGAAAAAAGACGACATCAAAAGGAAACATGTACCACCACATCAGCAGAAGACACATCAGCATGCACCACTACTTTTGAATTCCATTTCCATAGGAAATTAACACTTATTTTCAAGGAGTGGGAAAAAAAAATTAAGCAACTTCAAATAAAAATACAATAAAAACTGGATGAGACAAAAAGTTGTTTCATAAAGCAACTCTCTGTGCATTGAGTACAGCGGAGAGGCTTTTGCTTTTCCTGTGATGATTAAGGACACCTTCACAGAGTGGCTCAATGAACAATTGCCCACTTTACCTAAAATGAAGTTTGTATTTTCTTGATGATATTTCTAATGGAATCAAGTTATTTATTCATTCCTTGAGACCATATCATCCAATTCCAATAACATACCTAGAAACAGAACCATTTCACAAAATTTCCTTACCATTTCCTTCTGATAATGAAAAAATTTGTTACAGATGCTTAGTTAAAAATTTTGAAAACATGAAGAAAGATAGGTTCTTGTTTGCAAAGTGTGCTTTTAAAGCTGAGCTCCTAAAAGTCTCCTTAAACTTTTAACTGTTTTGTACAACCTTCAGTTATTTTGATAATCTTCACCTCCTATGAATTTGAACCACTTATTTTGGTGTTTCAAATCTGACTACACACATTTTTATTTCTACATTTCACAAAGCATACTAATTCTTAGAAATGTTCCCAAATGGACAGTCCTTAGACACTCTTCCTGATTCTCCATTTCACCAAGAATGAGGAACAGCATTACACAAGTTTTCTGCTACTCCATGAAGAGCAACAGTGTATTTCCCAAAAGATAAATCAACCAAACCACTAGCTGTTCTAAAAATAATGACTTTTTAAAGCAAATATTAAAAATCTTTTTCTTATTAATTCCTGCTTACTGTAGACTTTCACTGACATTCACTTCCAGATTCTTCCAAGTACAGAGCAGAAAGCATGCAAGCATCAGAAGCCTAGTCACAAAGCCAACAAAAACATACAAGTGCTCTAAATAATTAAAAAAGTGTTGGCAATGTATGTCTTGGAAACCACACAGGTGGAGAAGAATAAGAAATATTTCAATTACACTACTCCTGCATAAATAACACACCAAATACATCCCACAAATAACAATAATTGCTTGATAAAGATGATGAGGAGTTTTGCAAAGAATATTTTAGTCCACTGTTGACATTTGGGGCAGGATGGTGGGATTTTCCCCGACAATATATTTGGAGGGAAAAAAAAATTCTCATGACTGCCTTTGCAGGTATTCTGAAACTGCCAGGAAGTTCCATTTTAACATTTTCATAGTGAAACTATTTCAGATCAAAATGTTAATTTCCAGAAAAAAAAGTATAAATAAATACTGAATCTCCCCAAATTAGCAGCACTGTGAAATGCCAAGTACTGCACCTGGGGAGGAATAACCCCACGCACCATTATACGCTTGGGGGCTGACAGTCTGGACAGTAGCTTTGCAGAGAAGGACCCAGGGGTCCTGGTGGACAACAAGCTGAACACGAGCCAGCAATGTGCCCTCACAGCAAAGAACAGCAGCATCCTGGGCTGCATTTAGGAAGACTGTTGCTAGCAGGTCAAGGGAAGTGAGCTGGCAGCACTCTGCTCAGTGCTACCAAGGTCACACCTGGAGTGCTGGGTCCAGCTCCAGGCTCCCGAGTCCAAGAAAGGTAGGGATGTCCTAGAGCAATTCCACTGATGAGCCATGAAGATGATTAGGGACTGCAACATCTGTCATACAAGGAAGGGGTGAGCAAATTGGGGCTGTTTAGCCTGGAGAAGGCTCAGGGGAGATCTTACCACTGTTCTTAAGTATCTGCTGGGAGGAGTAAAGAAGATGGAGCCACACTCTTCCAGTGGTCCTGAGCAACCTGCTCAACTCTGCTTTGAACAGGTGGGTTGGACCAGGCGCTTTCCAACATCATCCATTCTGTCATTTGGCAACAATTCTTTCTTCTCTTATTCATTAATAAGGCATACAACTTTTGTGACCCAGCTAATATGCTAGGCACATGCATAAACAAAGATATTGCACCCACTAGTTAGAGCATATATGAAGCAGCTTAGGTGACAGAGCTATCAAAGATCCAGTCTGACTTGACTTCATTGTGGTCAGGGAACTTCACTCAACTAAACTTTACATCAAGAGGAACAACATGTGTGATTTATAGCCTAGTAGTATGTAGCAGAAAGCAAACCTCCTGTAGCAACTGTCAGAATTGTGTCTGTCTTTCTCATTTAGTTCAGCCACAACAGGGCATCATAAAGGCCACAACTAAAATACCCCTTATTTCCATTAAGTACTGAACAAATAACATGTAAAGCCAAAGGATTTAAAAAACATGATCTTTCAACAGTTAAATGTTTTGTTTCTATCAATCACGGACATATATTGCAAATATACTTTAGTAGACAAATCTCTCAGCTAATTCATATTACTCAACCACCCAACTTATTTTAAGAAGAAAAGCCAACATGAGACTCACCTGAGCTATGTAAGAGTACTTTGAATCATTTTAATAATCTTTTATCTTCTCATATTTTAATCTCATTAGTTACATCACAAAATCACTGACTAGGAGTTAGAAAACAGTAACACTGAAAGTTTGTCTGGGCAACAATTTTCTCCAGTTTCTGATCTCGGCTTACTTTTCTGAATTTTTTCTCTCCATCAAAGCAAGAGATGAAAAAGCAACAATTTAAAATCATAAAACCAAAGGTTTCTTAAGCCTTTGGCTTTTATGATCCATTCTCAGTCCTTTACATATCATGGAGGAAAATGAAACAACTAAAGTAATCCTTTGTAGAGGGATATTTACTTTGAGATGCAAGGATCTTGACTGCAGTTCTATCATTGTCTTCTATCAAATGGAAGGTGTCCAACTACTTCAAGAAGTCAATAAGTAAATTCATTGCACTGAGTAAATTAATAGCACTGATGTTTTTTTTCTATTCACCAGAGAGAAGCTTTTGTTTACAGACAGCCAACTATGCATTTTACTACAATGAAATTACAGATACCACATGTAGGTCCTCTCTCTGGTGCTTGCTACACAAAATCCTTACCTTGGAACACCAAGGTTAGTACTGATGATATATCAGCCTTCTTAAGACAAACTTCAATCACTGGCAGAAGAGTGGCTGTATAAACAGGTGACTCAAGGGAGCGGGAATAAGAGAGAGAGAGTAATGAGTGTCTGCGAACTGCTGGGAAAAGG
Source organism: Phaethon aethereus (assembly GCF_964289735.1). Classification (NCBI taxonomy): domain Eukaryota; kingdom Metazoa; phylum Chordata; class Aves; order Phaethontiformes; family Phaethontidae; genus Phaethon; species Phaethon aethereus. The sequence goes on from NC_138578.1 coordinate 19,634,546, forward strand.
CTGAGCGTGAAAGTCAATTTCAAGATCTCCAATAAGAGACTGGACTTGCATCTAAAAGCCTGTGCTTCTTTCTCTGGAAACGCTAACGTAACACCTCTTGCTCAACTATGAATTTATTTTTTAATTTATACAGTTGCCTCTTTTTTATAACTAAGATTATAATTTACCCCTGTTCTTATAATAAAATGATAGTTTTACCGCAACATGCGCTCCGAAAAATCCTCCAAGTTTACTACCGTACCTCTGGCAGCTGTACAGACAGAAAATGCAGTAAATAAACACTTTCCCTATAAATTCTGTTTACAGCTAGTTCGGCAAGGTAAATGTTAGTGTTAAAAATGCCTTTTTAAACTGTAAATAATTTGAAACAAACCTATTCATCAGAGAGAAAAAATTTTAGCCAGATGCAAATATAAATTCATGACTATCAAGAGATGTATGTAATTACAGCTATTTAACAAGACTGTTTGCTGACTTCAGCGGGGGGAGGCGGGGGAAGGAGAAATAAATTAAACTCATTCTAGTCAGATTTCACAAACCCAGATCATCATTTACAACTAATATTCTACGTGAGTTCAGACTGTAATGATCAATGAGCAACGCTCTGTTATCATACACTTGAAGGACTAGGCATTAATTTTTATACCTATTTCAAAAAGCAAAGAAAAGCATTGTAGTTTCATGTCCAAGTTTCTACTCCAATAGACACTTACCAAGTAAATACTTAAAATTATTCTTCCCATAGAGGAATAACTCTTTTAGTCAACAACGAAATGTAACATTTATCACTTCCATTCTATTCTACCACAGAATAAACTGCCAAAACCACATAAAACCTCTATTTTTAAAAGCAGCTCTTAGAGTTGGGTTCCTAAGATAACAAATGGCAATTTTTGATAGTCTTTAGTTTCAAGATTCTTTGGATGGGGCACACATATCTTTTTCAAAACGCTTACCCTTTCTCAAGCTACTACTTCATTGAAGTACTATTATTAGCTCTCAGATGACGGAATGGAAGCCTCAAACTGGAAGGGAAGCTCCCGGCTTCCAGCCTCCCGGGGCAGGCTGTGAAATGGAGACTCGGCAATCTCAGCAAACAGCTTTCTATATTAAGTAAGTGTCTTCACGGAACGTTGTAGAAATCCAAGGGACACTAAACATTCCTCTTACCTATCCCTACATGCATATATTGCAACAAATATAGTATTAAAAACTTTCTGAAAAGCTACTTAGTATTACACCTACTTTCTAAAGTGACAGACTTTGGTCATCTTTGCCTTCCTCCAGAAAGACTCCAGCTGCAACTCTGTTTATTACAAATCACTGCTATTCATAGCTGCAATACTTGATCCCTCTAAGTAAGGTAGTTTTGCCACTGACATTAGCATTTTGCCTTTTTTCCCTCACCCCTGCACAAGAGGGAAGAAAGCTGAAAGTAATCTTGTTAAACAAAGCACCTATCTGGTTATTTAGTGCTGAGATCTCCATCAGTGGAGGGAATTGGTAACTTGAAAAATCACGTTTAACAAGAATGCTAATGATAGCTCATCCTCAACAGTCACCACTGATATATGGAGCGGAACACATACTATACACACACAAATGCACATCTAAAGGTATATACACATATACATAATAAGAAAAGCATAGATGGATGTATATATAAATCATTTTCACAGTAATTTCTCTGATTTCAAACTCCCTGCCCTTGGTTTCAGATAACTATTACTTCATTTTTAGGAACAACAAGAGACAAATCTCTTTTTCCTGTATCAAGCAAAATTTCTGTAAAAGTGGATTATGAAAGTTTAACCATAAAATATTTTAAGTGCTTTTTCTTCCCTGTACTTAAGGTCCGATTTCAGCCAAGCACTGTAACAGAAAAGAGTGAAAAAGTTATTTTCTTTTAAGCAAATTTTAAAGTGTATTCTGGTAGGGTTTTTTTGTGGGTTTTGTTTGGTTCTTATGCTGGCGTCAGATGATTCAAATTAAATTAGACCTTCTCCTTCTTACCTTTTTTTTTTTCCTCCTTTTGACAAGTAACTTTTGAGTTTCTAAAGGCAGACATTGATACATTTCTATTTGCAAACAGTGCATAGTCTTCTCTCCAATAATTACTTTTAAACAGAAAAAAAATTATTGTCATTATTTTTAGAATGAAAACTTCTCTCCAGAAAGCATCTGTAAAAATAGTGAATGTTTTCCACGAAAACGGTGTAAAAGAGAAGAATTCCATACATGCACCAACATGCAGAAACAGTTTCCCCCAAACAGTATGAGTCAAAGGCCACTGTAATGAATGAGAGCCTTTCAATTTCCGTATTAGGTTTGGAGCCAAGCCTGGGTGCTGAAAACCCAGAAGATAACTAACATGACCCTAATGCAGAGTTGTCAGGAATGGCTACTCTGTACTCCAGGTCAGGTCTATTTCTCCTCAAAATGCAGAGAAATTCAGTGGCCCCCGAGACAACATTCAGAGCTGACGCTTAAGGAGACCAATGCAGTTTCATGAGGGATGACTGTCGCGCTTTTCCTGTTACCGTGTACGGTTCCAGCGATTCGTTTTGCGTTTCCATCAGCTCGCAGCTTCTTGCCGTCAGCTGGTAACAGCTGGATTAGGAAATACAATCAAGCTGCCTTCCCAGCCGCAACACAAGGAATCATTTCCTTTTTTTACTATCGCCATGGATGTTTCACAGAATAAATAAATCAGCCTCCGAGACCTTCTGTGAGCTTCCTCATCGCTGCAGAGATTACCGATTGAGCTCAAAATGTTCCTTCCTGCACTGCGTGGGGCAGGGCAGCTACACCGTGATCCTGCCACAGCAAATACCTTGCCGGCAAGGTGCCCTTGAGAGCACCCTCGCAGGCCAAGATGACATGAAAGCAGCAAAGACAAAAAGAAAGGTTGAACTAAGCTGCCATTTCAGTGCTTTTTAAATGGGAGCATGTCCCGTCTTTGGGCCTTTGGGAATGTTGCAGCCAAAGCAAGGTAACTCATTGCCAAATATTCAACACATGATCTCTTATCCTGTGTTGGAATGAAGTAACATGAGAGGGGACAGAAGCGCTTGAATGGTTTCGGATTATCATCCGAGTCCTTGAATTCAACACTGAAGTTCAACCTTGCTGTCAAGATCATATAGTGAATTCTGTGGCACTTAAATTTCAAAGATGTGCTATTAAAACTGGATGATTTTGAGACAAAAGTTCAAAATGTGTGGCTCTATTTTACATTTCAGTGTTTAATATACGAAAGGCAGGTGTCACGTCTTTGAAAACTCAGAGAATCAGGCCCATAGTTCAGTGTGCACATGCTTTCATATATTTAATAAATTTATGGCAGGCAAAATCCAGTTAGAAGCAGAGGAGACATGTCTTGCTCTCTGCTTGCACAATACACTTAATTTAGTGTATACACCAGAAAATGCTTGCTCTCAAACTTTGCCTGTAAGACTTATGGTTCTGATACTGGAATAAAGTCCTCTGAAAATGTAGTTCATTGTCCAATTCATATTATGGATTTTACATTTAGATATTAAATATTTTAGAACAGAAAAAATCATACGTAGCACATTTTGACTAAAAAATGTCTATGTCTCTTCTATCATTTCATTGTAACATCACTGAAATTATTATTGTAGCATTTTAATGCAGGTTTCTTCACTTCAGTACAACATACTTACTCTATTTCCCACGTTGAAAAATACAGCTCTTTAAAGGCCCTGGTTAAATGGTAATATGAGCAGTCGTAACTGTGCGTATTGAGATGGGAGTCAAACAGACAAATCTCTGACACAGCTAGAAGAAGCTTCTTCAACAAGAATCTTTCCCCAGTCAGATCTCTGAAAGCGTATGCCTAGGTATTTATGATCTTAAAGAACTTGTTCAGAGATCCATATGCACTCATGCTTAGTCTTGAAAAAGCAAACACAAAGTCCAAGTCCACAACTCATCCAGTCCCTTTACTGTCACCCATAAAGGATTAGAATAGTATCGTTCTCATATCCGTGACATCTGCAGTCCAGCTGTGAATCCCTATTACTCATTGTGTTTAAAGTAATACAGCCATTTCCTGAAACGTCAAAGCCAAGCAGCCCTTTCCAGCAAAGGTAACCTGGGAAGCACAATGAATTTGTATTTCTAAGGACAACGAGATTTGAAAGCTTTGCTGTGAAATCTATTTTACAATTCAGTCATGCTGAGACAGCTCTTATTGGCCAGACTTTCAGATGGGTGGTCTGGAGGAATATGATCAAGCCATCATACATAAGACAATGTAGAAGACGTTGCACAGAAAAAAAAGACTAGAATGCTTAATTTTAGTAAACATATTTAAAATAAAATTCACTCAATATCTGTCACTGGTGGCTCCAAATGTGTTATATTATAATTTCGTCAATTATGCTACTGGGTAAAACTGTAAAATAACAAAATAATTCACTACATGGCAAAAGAAGCCAAACACTTGGAAAACTGCTGGAAAAAAGAGGAATCACAGGCTGGAATCTATTAAGGAAAAAAAGGGTCTGCAATAAAATTTGCCCTTTATTACTTGCTGAAAAATTCTTCTATTAGTAGGCTGAACCTGCTTTGCTGGTATCTTCTTTTAAAACAATTACACACATTAAAGTATCAAATTTGTTCATGTTAACAAAGTGCTTTTCCATTAAAACCTCTAGTAGTTCTTAAAGGTGACTATCCTTTCCAGCTCCATCACCACCATAAACCACAAGCCTGTGCATAGAGAAGCTCCACACCCTGCAGAGACCAAAATCTCTTCACTGACCTGACGATTCAGATGCACAAGATTATGCCCTTTCAGCTCAAGTTGTACAAAAATACCTCTGTGACTCTCCCATCCACAGCTTGAACCTCAATTTAGTTATCTTTCTAATTACATGAGCTGGTGATGTCCTTACAAGAACCGTTTTGGAATCCACTGATCAGTTCTGTATATTGAGGCAAGACAAACTCTTTTCCCATAGCTGTTCTCGCTCACAAAGACGGTGCAGGGATATGGTAGGAAAGGCAATGTGGAAACAGCTATCCTGTTCACACACCGCCTGGCATGCCTCATGCCATTTTAATTTGCCTGGTGACTAAAATATTCATGAGGATGCTGAATATAAAGTACGTTGACATACTTCTCATCCGTCTATACTCTGCTAATTCTTTATACTTGGCTCTGAAAGTGACTCGGTTGTAGAATCGTTTTCTGAAGAGAGCTGTAAAACCAGTACTTTCTGGTTCCGCATTTCTCTTGTCGCTATTTCACTATATAGTCTGCTAGCTGACAAAAAACTTTTCTTAACTGCCAGCCTAGGAAATTCAACCTGCTCAGTGAAAGAAACCATGGGGTTTTTTTTCATTCTGCTTTTAAAAGGGCTCTAGGCCAAAATACTTTCCCTTATGTGTGCGACATGTAAGAGACAACAATCTCACGGTTTCCAAAGTATGCTACACTATTCTTTGTATGCTCAAGGATTTACTGAAGCCAAAGCAAGGTAAAAATCTGAAAAATGGATCAGAGCTGGGGGTGTCTACCAATATTCAGCGGCAGAAAATACATGGGCAAAGGAAGTTAAAGCATCATTTCTAGTTAAACTATATTGAGTAAATGTTTGCCCAGCATTTGAAGAATGGGTATAAGACAATTTTGAATCTGGCAAAGAGATCTCATATTCAGTGCTCTGAATTGTCAGAAAGGTATATAAACTTTGGACAGTTCTCAAGTTGTGTTAAGCATCAAAACAGCAAAGCCAGAAAAAGTCCATTTAACAGCAGCTTACAAGACTAGGGAAACACGGACATGAAGGCAGAGTCTGTACACCTGGCTGGTGTGCCTTGCACATGCAAACTGTCAGTCACATGATAAAACTGTTATTTTTGGATCTACAAACTGAAATAGGAAACAGCTACTATCTTCCATAACTGCCTCACGGTCATAATTTAAAAGGTGTGGCGGCTTGCCTGACAAACAGAACAAAAGCTGTCAGTTTGGAGAAAAAGAAACATCATTTCCACAACCTTTTCTTGCTGCATTTCTCAACTGATTAAAAATAAAAATTCAACCAAGCACTAAAAACGTTACTGTCAGCAAGTCACCATCAGCGATGTGATAATCCTGGAAGGAAAAAAAAAGGTCAATGTAAAAACGTTAACCCTAAAATGCTACTCACATTCCAGTTTCCCAAAACTAGCCCTGCAATCGCTGCAAGGCTATTTTAAGCAGACAGAAACAGAAGATCAGAGATGCTAAAATGTTGCTTGGTGCTGTGCTAGGAGGGAAGAAAGCCAAAGCTGCCACATATGTGCCCTTTACCCTCCCAGCCAAAGGGCCAGTGCACAGCCCGCCCCTACGCTGACACTAACTCAACCAACCCAGGTTGCTCGAACTCATTCAGCGCACACTCGTCCAGCTGGGGTAATTCCCTATCTACAGTCTCTCATGCTGAGGGACATCTCTGACAGAGGTTAGATGCTAGCATGTAAAACTGATGGTCTGTAGGGATACAAAATGTTTTACCTGCTCTATAACAAGCCAAAATGCCTTTGTTCAACAGGAACAAAATTTAAAATTACTTAGGTTTTCAAGTTGCCCTGTTACACCAGAAATTTTGAGATGTAGATGCTCTGACACAATTTTAAACCAAGATTTTTGTTTGAATTAGAAACTCTATCCCCTTCTGTGGCTCATGGTGAATTAGCAACCCCAGAGTTACAAAATGTATTTCCATGTTTGTAAATGGGCACCAATTAATTTTGGATGAAAATGTGTAACACCATGAATCCAGAAAAGAATAAAAGCAAAAAATAATAATAAAAAAAACCCCAAACCCTTGATGTCCTGTTTCCAACTTGCTTTCACTCCTGCCTTTGAGTCTTCCACCTTTCTTCTTCCCTTCCTAACTCCCTCTCTCTTTATTGCCAACTCTTGCCCATTCTGATGTGTTTTCCCACCCATGTCAAGCCAGACGTGTCTCTCATTGTTCACAAACTTCACCTAGGCTTCACACACGATCTCTTGTTTCATATTGTCTTTCTATTTTGTACAACTTCTGTTATATTCCAATTTTTTTGGCTGTCACTGTTTTCTATGATTGTCTAAGGACCGCAGGTGTTGGGACAAGAGACGACCTTTTGCTTTCTGTAAAGCACTGTGAAATTCTGTAGACCGCATTAATATCAGAGAATAAATATCAACAACACATGCCGACAAAGAAAATTTAATTATCTGAGTGGCATTTCCTTCCAGACTGGCTCTAGTTTTTCTATTTTTGGTTCCATTGCTTCTTTGTTTTGATACCTGCCCTTTTATTTGTCCTATAGCCCTACCTCTCTGATTCCATATGGTCACAGCTATTCTCCTATCACAGGAGAAACCCCTTGTCCCTAAGAGGGAACATAAGTGTTTAGTGCAATTTCTCTCGTGTTAAACACATAATAATCAGTTATGATGATGGTCTTCATTTCACGGGTGACAAGATTTCAAGTGAATGAAATAAAAGAATAAGTCTGAAATCAGTTAAGGAATGGCTGCAATGCACTGACAGTAGTTAATTCCAACCCTGATTTCTGCCTTGAACTGAAATTTGTCTGTGACTGAGTTCGAGGCAGACAACTTGACACAACAGGAGAAGACAGGACAGTTTGGAAAAAAAATCTGTCCAATACATCCCAGCGTAGGAGTGAGACAGAACAAATGTGAGAAAAGGGAGATCTGGCAGTGATCAAAAGGAAGGTTTCGAAGGTGTAGGAGCAGATAGGTGCCTGACATCTGTAAAGAGATTTATAAAATGTTACTGCCTGATAGTGAAAAGTATAAATTAAATGGAGTTTTTAATCAGCCAACACAGAAAGGGCTTAAGTTACACAAACATCAGTTACTTCTCTGCAGTCACAGAATTTACAGCTGATAAATTTTTTTAATGGTTCTAACATCATAGATGCTTATCCAGTCATTGCTATGAACAAACCCGCAGAACATACCTAAGAATTGTACTGATCCAGCTGAAAATCCTGGGTGTCACGACTCTCAAATGAGCCTGACAGTGCCTTTACAGTATTGTAGTTTATGACCAAGTAAAGCAAGTATTGCTGTCAGGATTCACAAAAACAGGTTGTGCAGAGATAGTTTCTACACCAACTTATTTACATTTTTTTTCCCATAAGTTTGCAGAGACAAAATTTGGAATAGATTTTGCCCACTTAACTATTGTAGTCATGGAAACTATACAGGTTCTTTAAGGAGAAAAGAAAAAAAAAGGACAGCCAGAAATATAGGCAGCCTGAGTATTTTAGAGACAGAGCCGCTGATCTCTTTGCTAAGAGAGCATACTGTGGCATGGTTTATTACATATCGTTTGTGATTATCACAACCTAAATTACATTTTAGATTTCTGTGTACTAGCAAAGGGAAATGAAACACGAGAAGACAAAAATTAAATATGTGGTGACTTCCTGCCTACCAGCAATCTCTGCAGCTAGGTAGAAAAAGGACATTACAAAAAAAAAAATGAGAAATATTTTTTGCAAATTAATCACATGTCAGACCGTTAAAAAAGAAGACACAACAATAATTCTTGCTCAGACACTACACCTCCGGTACCTGTGTCATATAAAAATGGGTCTTCATCCTGCCTCAGATGCCTTCATGCACTGCAACTGGATGTATACCCTTTTTTTTGCTTCTTTCCCACTTCTATTAAAGGTAGTAGTAGTAGACAGAAGAAGTTGTAAGAATCAAAGCAAACATGGAATAGAAGCTGCTTATTCTTAAAGACAATTAACTTACTTCACTTTTCAGACGTGTTATGTATAGTTTGGCACATGACCACTGTTCTCTATGATCCTAATGGCAGTTTCCTCCACATCCACAACAGCTAAGTTCTTTGCCGAGTCATTAGCAAGAGCATTGCAAGACATTGCCTCCTCCTCTCACCCCATATCCAAGCAAACCATCTCTGAATATGTGTTACTATGCAATTTCTAATAACACCCCCTTAAGAAACACAAATCTGATAGATTTGTCTATCAAAACTTAGATAAGCACCTTCACTCAATATTCTGGAGCTCAAATCCACAGAGATACTCAGTCTTTGCTGTTCCCACTGGCTGTCTCTTGGCACCTTAAAATTCACATGCTGATAATCCAGATTCCAAATACAATTAAGAAATTTGCTATCTTTCTGAAGAATCAAAGCATAAATATATCAGAAAAACAAACAAGAATGTGCTGTTCCAGATGCACATCAGATGACAATCAATGGCTAACTGAATATATGCAATTAAATTTTTGTCATTTCAGAGCAACGACATGCAAGAAAATTCAAATACTACAATGTGAATGCAAATTGGTAGTTGGAGAAAAATCCTGCAATGTACAAATGAATGAGTGAGGCTTGAAGCTTGCTGTGAGTTTACTTACGGTATTTCAACATTTAAGAACTCCCCAAAGTGAAAAAAAATTTTGGCAATAGTTTAAAACACTTGTTCTCAGGAGAAGAAAAAAAAAATCTCATCAAGTGTTGCCATTGTATGTGACTGTATTAGCACCGGGAAACATCAGAGAATTGATGTGTTTATGTCATTAACAGTACAGTAATAGTTCACAGTACAAATTGACAGCTATTTTCTATGTTACCCTCACACAAAACACTTGTGAAACTCGCTAAAGGTTGTCTTCAAAAACCTCCTCAGGAGCAAAGTGTCAAAGCACATCAGCAAAGCACACAGCAGCATGAGAAAGAGAACACAAGCTGAACTAACGGATAGAATCTGGAGAATCTTTAACAGAACAGGAGAAATCTGCAATGCCAGCCAACAGAACGTTAAGTACAAAAAGTCTGAGAGATGTGACTGTGTAAACTGAAATGCAAGTAACTAACTCATGACATACGCTCAGTACTGATTCGCAGGAGAGACTGGGACTGACAAAATTAGCACTGCCACTCACTTCAGGGCCACTGAAATTCTAGGCATATCTGGGTACATGGTTCTTTTCATTTTTCCTCTGAGCAACATGTATTCTTTGTTCTCCTCTTTTGAGGAAATTTAGTGATCTATCCCATCATGAGAACACCTCTGAACTTTAATAGAACTATGCCAGTTTATACAAGCGGAAATGTTGACCTCTATCAAGGAATACAGTATTTCAATTCAGTGGCACAAAGAAACCAAAACAATATTACTGGGACAGCAAAGTCACAATGTAGAGTTATATTGACGTCTCAAGAGCTTTAATACACCAGTGTCCAGCTAAATAACACAAATAAGGTTGCACATTAACTGTAAGACACCGGGATGTCCACTATTCTCTGCCTCTTTTCCACTGCACCATAGCAAAAGCATAGACTAATCTTCCTTGATCAGTGTGGGCTCAGGATTGATTATGCTCAGAAGTGTCAGCTCCTCTTTTCTATGGCTTTTACCATTATTCCCATTGCAATATTGCTTTAGAACCTTAGACTGGGAGTCAACTGTGCTACACAAAAGAAGAACTGAAGGATTACCGTCATACAAAAGAGCGCAAGTGTTTTTGCAAACTCAAAGATCTGATCCTCTTCATCGTTTACAGGCACATTGCACGCAGAAGGTAGTCACATTAAATTAGAATCTATTTTAAGTGGTTCTATTGATTGACTATGTTCGTGTCTTCACAGACCTCCACCAGCAATCTATGGGATGCAAGAGGTTTCCCTATAATAATTTTCTTTGTATATACAATACATGAATATGTGGAGAATTAGAGGAAGTTTTAGCCAACTCCATCTTAACAAGTCTTCCATTACCAGTATCATGACACAACAGGACACTTCCCTGTGACAGTTCCAAGGAGAACAGCAACAAACAACCCTTCATACTGGACATATTGTAGTGGACAATATCTGTCACATTCCTCCTCCAACCTTTGAACCCCACGGGAAGTGGTTGAGTTACCATACCTGGAGGTATTTAAAAGACATGTAGACGTGGCACTGGTTTAGTGGTGGACTTGGCAGTGCTAGGTTAACAGTTGGACTTGATGATCTTAAGGATCTTTTCTAACCTAAATGATTCCATGGTTCTGTACCATTACTTGAGGGAAAGAGTCAGCAGTTATATAAGCCACAACCAGCACCACAATCCCAATGCTGATTTGAAAGAAGTCTGCACTCCTTAAGATTCAACTGCCAAATTACAATTAAATCATCAAAGGAGAACCTACTGTAACCTTAGGCAACACAACAAGCTATCAGTTGACTTTGCTGACTCTACCTTTTATGGAGAACAAAAAAAGACTCTGCAATCTCCTTCATATTCAGGCTCAAAGATATCATCAAATCACTAATTCCAAGAAAATAAAACCACAACAAAATGCCCAATTTACTACTTCAGGAATATATTTATAGTCTCCTCTATATCCACAGATGAGATATCTTCCTAAATGTATAATGCGTTCACTGAAGAGCTACCACGACTCTTCAAAACTATCCTCAAACCATCATTCCTGCTCCCGTACTCCTCCTCTCCCCACCTCCCCCGTCCCATTGCTCCAAGACACAAAAACTTCTTGCATAAACTAGACAGCATAAAGCACTTCCCAGCTAACATTCCCCTGGTCCAGCTGACATGTCCAGACCACATCCCAACATCATACAGCATGAAAGCCTGTTTTCACTCTTCAGAGAATAGCAAGGTAGACATTCAGGATTTCAGCTGAAGGACATCATTGGACTCATCTATTTCATACTCACTCAGACAACTTTGTTTTCAAAGCTAGCACTTTCTCCTCATAATGCACACAGGTATATGCACGGATGTGGTCATAAAACAGGCCAAATGTTTTCATAAGCTGCTTCTAAGATTTTAATTACTTATATGCTCAAGCCTGTAGGTGATGTCTTCACTACCTGCCATGGAAAACTGGACTATCACCCTTGCTTCCATCGTAAATTCAAAAACTATCACAGTCCCTTCAAATTGCTTTTGAAATATTCCTATACAACATCATTTTTCTAGACATCACAGGCAGCATCAAAAATATCACAGGCAATATAAAAATTGATAGCTTGCAAACCACAGCGGAAAACCTACAGATCAATTGTCTTGCTTCCAGGCAAAAAGCATTCATTTAAAACACAAAGAAACATCCACTCCGACATCAGCATACTTCTGTTGATTTTATGGAACATGAGAATTCCACTCCCTCCACCCTCATCTAAACCATCCATACCCACAGGCTGAAAGTGACCCGTCTCTTTCTCTCCCCCTTGAAAAAGAAGGTAGTTGTCACCTCCCTTCTAACATTGCAGAGAGGTACCCTTCTTCTCTCAGTGGTTTAAGTGGCATATATCTAATTAAACTCAGAAAACCTGTTCTCAACTCCTTTTACCTTTAATGTTTTCTGTTTCTATCACAGACTTGAGGATCAGTTCCTGTGGTTAAAAGCCTGTGTAATTTTTACAACTACAGCTTGGCCTAATAAGCTACAAGCTCTGTTTCAGCCATGTCCCATTGTCATCATGCCTATAACATCATGATAATTTTATGCAAACACACCCTATATAGTCATTCTCACAGATGTCTGTGTGATGTACAGTGAGCAAACAACCTACACTTGCATTAAAAGTATTTTTTGCAGAGTGAAGGGGAACTTCCCTGCTCAAGAGATTCCAAGCAGCTTTTTCTTTCTTCCTGCTGGCAAAAATAATTCTGTGAACATAGTTAACACAAATCCCATGGAAATCTCCCACAATTAATTTCCAAAGATACCAAATGCACTACATCTATAACCAATACCACTTTCTGACTGAGTTTATAATTATTTCACATAGGCACAATGACAATTATAACTAACACTCACACCATATGGCTTTCTCTTTTTCACATAATTTAATGAATTATCATCCCCTGGAGACCTTAATATCTTTCCTTTAATGCTTCCATATCAAGAAAATTATTTTGTCTTTGATGTAATTTTCAGAATAATCAAGTGAAATGAAGTCCCAACTTCTTTCATAACCATATTCCCTGCTTCCCGTGCCCGCTCCTGTTCCACGACATGAATTATTTTCCACTGAAATTCTCCTGCTTATGTTGGCATCTATTTATAGAATTGCATGAGAAAGACTTGAGTACTCTGTGACTTTGCCTAGGAACACTGCAACACCAGCTTCCAGAGCAGCCTGAAAAACATCATGTCTCTCCTCCATCTGCTTTTGCCTCTGCAGTAACCTCCCGGGCTGCAGACATTCTGCCTGTCCCAGTACATCTGGCAAGGTGCTAAGGCAGCCAGCGTGCCGGGCACGTGGGGTCCCACACCCAAGGTAAGAGGGAGGCTGCGGGTAGCGAGTGAAGTTTGGTCCCGAAGTTAGTGCTGTGGCAGTCCTTGGCATGCAATATCTTGCACCTGATCAGTACCGAGAGATTTGATGTCAAATTACTGAAAAACCTATTATTAAATAGGCCCCTTTTTCTCAAGACGTGGGAATTGCAGTTGTGCAGCCAAGTACTAAACAAAGCAGAAAAGCCATCAGCAGCTCAGCTCTTCCATGGTGGGGAAGACAGCATGGTCTCTACTTGCCAAGCTGCAAAAATGTAGACTAGTCAAGAAGCAGACCACTGGCTGCCACTGCTGGCAGCAGCTCAGTCTTGAAAGGGCAGTTAGCGTTTACCAATAATACTCTACCTTTATCACTCCAAAAAACCAGATGTGACTATGCACTAAAGCTGTCTCCAGTAGCCTGTCACTCCAGCCAGACAACGAGTAGTGTCCTTTTACCTACAATTATCCGGAAGGAAAATCCAGAAACGGTGCATACTCTTGAGAAGTCTGAGCCTAAACCCCTCTGAGCTATACTACCTGTGTCCGCCCCCGGTAGAGGGAACCATCAGAAATCACCCATTCAGCTCCTGCGCTTCTACTAGTTCTGGCACTAAGCAACAGAATTTGCATTCCAGACCTGTTACACTTCTCGAACAACAAGTCATTACGTATAAACGGAGGCACTGGATCTAGAAGAAACTATGACCTGGGTTTTTTGCGCTGTTTTCATAGAGGCACTCCTCATGGATATTCTTTGCAAAAGAACAAGATGAGCAGGGCAAAATACCTCCCCCACCAGAGCCAGCAGCACTCCACAAATAGGCCATTTTCCAGGATATTTTTTCCCTTAAATTAATCTGCCTTTTCTAGATGTAATCCTAAATCCATCAAAATATCTATAGTTTCTAAATAGTGTAAGTTTCTACAATAGAAACACTAGTTAAGTTTACTATGCAAACTTATTATTATTACTGTATAATTATTATTATCATGCAAGTAGAAACACAACTGAAGGGTTTTTTTTTTATCATGTGTTGTCTTCCCTTAGCTAAACTACATATATTTATCTCACAATTTTTTTCATTAATTTATCACTTCACCATCGATTCTTCATGCTTTGCTCATAGTTTGTTAATGTATTTCTGGTAAATTATGCCTCATGACAGCTAGATTACCACATAGCACATAATAAGCAAAAATGATCATTATCTTTCCCATCTATCATGTAATACTTCTACATCTGCATCATCAAACCGTAAAAGGCCTTTCATGGCCTCTCCATGCTGCTCAGCCATTTCAGGGGATTTGTGTTAACTTTCATTTGAACTTACTTGTTTTCTGATTTGCATTTCTTTCCTAAGGCACTCTTAAGTTTTGCCTGTCAACTCTTAGTATGAAAGACAAATTCACAGGATGTTATTGATTTTATTTAGCTTAACTTCTATGGGTTTTTTTCCGCTCGTAATTGATCATTACAGCAATTCAGTTGCAGAGAGGTTCAACAAAATCTGATTTTCCTCTAAAACAATAGAGGATAGTAAGTAGGAAGAAAAACATCTGTTGCTATATATTGAAGTGGATAAATAGTGCAAAATTAACATTAATAGTACTCAACACAAAGCATGTTTCTTTCTCAAAGCTGATTTTAAAGCAACCTTTAGTCCTTCTGTGTTTAAGATATGAAATAAAGTACTTGGTCATTTAGATCAACCTTTGGAATTGTGTGGCCTCGAAGTATACCAAACACTGGAAGTGACAGACTGACACCTAAGGATGAGTTGCTAATTGTTGTTACACTGTCAGTTATAGTGCCGACGTCAATGATCCATGGAAGCCCACTTGCCCCTAGATCAAAGGAACCTGTTGCTTTACCACTGCCTGCAATTGTGAGGTAACACACACAACAACAAAGTCAGAAAAGAGTGGTGATGAAGATGGAATTAGACTTCTTCTCTGATCGAATTATAGATAAAAGATCTTGTTGGTTACTCTAATGCCTTGTAATTAAATAGGTAACAAATGCCTGCACAGAGACATTTGAATACAAGCCACTGAAATTTAAGAGCCATCTCTAAAAAAACAGAGGCAAAAGCCAACCAGGATATCACAACTTTTGAATGTAATAATTTCAAATCCCACAAGCCTTTTGTATTATTTAGGAGAGCTACTGAATTTGTGGCTTTTGTTCGCATTATTCACATCACTGCAACGTCTCTTTTAAGAAATAAAGGAAACTTTAGCAGTTACCTCGATTCGAAAGGCTTCCATTGTGAATAATTGCAAATGCTATGGGATGTGACAAGTTTCTATATTGCTCTCAGTGACTTTTACAGTGCAAAGACTAAAATTACAGGGTTTATTTGGGATATTACTTGCACTGCCTCTGGAAACAGTGCCACAGTTGTCAATTATGATAAGATCTTTCTTCTGTTTTTGTGCTAGCTACATTTTGCTGTGTGGAGAAGCAAACCTAGTGCTATCATTCTCACCAGCAGGAGAATTTTATTAGCGAACCACTAGGCTCCTTCTGCCTCAGGATGTCTGTTGCCTGACTGTTATTTTTGCAATTTTAGACAATGTCTGTAGCTAGCAAACTGTGAAGAAATGCGAAAGGCAAATCCTATTTAAAAGCATAAGAGAAACTGCTGATACTTACCAAACTATTCCCTGAGCCCCAGAGCCAATAGGTTTCAAGTTCTGGTAGCGTTTGAGAACTGTGAAGGTCGAGTCACCTACTTCCACGCTGTAGAACTGGTTGTCAACTTTGCTTTTGCTCATGTTGTAATGTTTGGCAATATATGACACATCCACTTGTTTCCCAAATCCCTGTTGTACAGAAGAAGGGAAGGGGGAAGGGAGTGGAAAAAACACAGAAACCAAGGCTAGTAAAACATCAGAATCATAAAACAGTCAGCCTAATTTTCTAATATAATTTTTTGTCATGTTAGGCTCATTGTCATAGAACTACATGAATCCTCAAATGCTCTCCAAGACTGTATCAAACCCTCTCTCACCCCAGAAGTAACCACAAAAAGTCACTGATTAAAGCAAGCTAGTGAATTCTCCTGCTGATGTTTGTGACACACTCTCAACTACTGGTCCCTGTGTGCCACTGCTGCTGCATTATGACTACAGGCTTAGGCGTTCATGCTGATTCTGCCCTCATTTGTACTGCAATAAATATCTTATTTTAAAATGAGAAGGCTTGTATCAGTGTAGAAGTGAGACAAGAGACAAAGGAATTAGCCTCTTCATCATTTGTCAGATAGAGCAAATAAGTCTATTCAGGCGAGTGCTAAAAATTTCCCTGAGCATATGGTAAAATCCTTAAGAACCTTTCAGCAGGACTTGCAAAAGAAACAGAGCAGTTTATGAGACAAACTGTGACCGGACATGCCTCAGTATCATGGAGAGAATTCAGTAGCTCAGGAGACCTTCCCAAGTTCTGGGTTCCTACAGATAGAAGAGTTGCTCACGTGACCTGACAAATGCATTACTCCTAAGCAAAGGCTAATTTTCATGACACAAAGACAAGGTACTGCAAACTTTTAATGCAGTGTTCGTAATTTAGGATTCTACACTACATGATGCTGAGCACAGGATGCAAAAGTTCAACATATCATGATGGATCTGTCCTCAAGTAGTTGACAACTCACTTATGGAAGTCAAGACTTTTCCCAAACGCCTTCTATAAGGAGAAGCAAAACCCAGACATGCCTCTCTGTGCATTTATTTTCAGTGCTCCCAAATGCAGCTTCTAAATTTTCTTATTTGCTCTATTCTAAATTGCGTTCCCCCAAAAAAATCTTAATAATCAACCATGTGACATGACTATGGACTAATAAGTTGAATTTTGATGGAGCAGGGAAAAACAAAGTCAATTTGAAGAGTATTCTTTTTCCAATTTAGAAGGACATCATTCCAGTGCTCCACGAAGATGGTCATTAAAAACAGACAACTGACTTTCCTGAGAATTTGGATTCTCAGGTTTGCCTTAGGACGATTAGTATTCTTTTTCTGTCCATTATCTCACTGGAAGGCCCACTGTCACTAGACAGCATTGGATAATCCTAACCACCTCATTTAGAGACTTTGAAACATTTAAATAAATGTAGCTGTTCATTCAAACAGAAAATATCATTTCAGAAGAGCAATTAGAAACATTACATTTACTTGTTAATCAGACACAGGGCAAGGCTTTTTTTTTTCCCCAAATGCAGAAACTGAGACATTTACGGACACTGACACAGTGCTAATTTTAAGCTTACAGAGAGTGAAATGACTCTGAAAAAAGGTTTGAATTTTTCTCATCTGAAGAAAGACAGACTGTATCTGATTTGCACTGTGTAGCCTTAGTCTTAAAAGTCCCTCCACTATGTGAAGAGAGATGCATAAATTTGGCTAGCTCAGCTATCCATACCAGACCTGGAATTGAGAGGCTTTATTTTAGTAATATGCTCCTGATAGATACGAAATATTCACAGGTCCCTCTGGCTAAACAAACACATTTGCAGCGTGGTTTTTTCTGATGTCATTATCACAACAATGCAGATGATATTCAGCATTAACACCCGTTACTCTGAAACCAATGTTACATAAAGTGTCAGCATAAAAACTGCATTCCTTAGTGAGCCTGACTCGTAGCCAGCTCCTCTGGAAGTACAGATACAGCAACTTTTTTAAAAACAAGCCAGATGACTCTGTCAGGGCTCGGGTGAGCCAGGCCTGTCATGACTTGTTTGCATCCTCACGCCCAAGCTACCCAACAGTTTGCCATGTGGTATGGAGCTCCATGGGGAAAAAAATACTTTTGGCATTCTACATTTAGGATCCTGTGCACATCAAAATTACTTGCTTTCAAGTTAGACTGACCCTGTGAACTGCTGGTCTCAGGAATCCCATGCTGCCTACAGTGGGATTTCTGAACTACTGCAGTTCCAGCAGGTGGTTATTTTAAATCCAGGAATGTCTTAAAAATCAATTAAAACAGGTGAGAACCACCACTCTCATATAACCACCATATAACCACCTCAGTTATATGGATAATTAATGCATGCAATCACTCCAGTCATTTCAACAGCAATTAAAGTGATGTTCAGGATGCAGAAGACCACAACCGATAAGACCTGGTCAGAATGCACAAATGTCCCGATGAGCAGCTCTTCTCTGCATAATGTGCCTACAACAATCCGCTCCTAACTGTGTGCAAGTAGGAAAGACTGTTTTATTTTTCATGGAATTTTTTTTTTCTTTTTAGATTAATATTTTTCTCAAAGTCTGTCTACATAAAAATCTGTGAGCCATAAAGAGCTTTCATAGAAAATATCAACACCAAGAATTACTTATAAAATTCAAGATAGGCTGATATAGTTTGAAGTTCACTCCAAGCAGAATGCCTTCTCCGAGTGACAAATATTTCAGCTTTGTGGACTGGCCAAACAGTCTCCAGGTCATCTACTAATTTGCCTCCTCCCTTTTTAAATCCACACTGATAAAAAAAATACAAAAACCCCTACTCTATATTTTCCTGGTTTTTACCAAAGCCTAAATAAGCCACGTTCAAACACAGTAAGCCTACTGCTTAAGCCCAAAGTACTGCTTACTTTTAGAAGAACCAGGACATGAATGATGTCATAATCATAATCTAAATCAAATCCCTAAATCAATGAATTAACAGGGTTATTGGATGAATAAAATTTGATCAGATCTCCAAACCAAGATGATACGGAATCAAATCATGAACCACCCCCAAGTTGTCCTAAATGAGGACAAGGAAATGGCAGTTTTGTTTCACTCTAAAACTAAGCTAAAAAACTTTTCCCATTAGCAAGGAAATTCATACTCTTAATAGAGGATGTCAATGTTAGTTTTAGTTTCAAACTCCAATTATAAGGTTCTTCTCAAAGTCTTCAAATCCACATTGCTGATCTTAAAGAAACCTACACACCACATTTTGGCCTCGTTCTGTTACATTCTCAGTGCTCACTCAAACACCTTCCAGAAGCCTTGGTGTTGGTATAGCAGTTAATATCACCTCCTTCCACTCCCCTGTACCCCCCAGCTACACCACGTAAGCTATTTCAAATTCAGGTTTTACCGCATAATGCTTACAAGTTCTGTACTGGCAGCTTAAGATAAAGCTTTGATTATCTGACAGCAGAAACACACACAGGGCTAGGAACTTCCAGTATTGCCCTTCTGTATACACACCTAAACGAAAAACTTCTTTCAAATTTGATTGATACTGACATCTTCAGAAGCTAGGAATTAGCATGTTATTAAGAATGAACCGGGGAAAGGGAGGGTATACATACACATGGCAATCAGGTTTACTTCTTCGGATATCATAGTAAAGACGTACGTGTCTCATATAGAAAAGTGAATTTCACTGAGTTAATACATTTTGAGGTGAACTTCAAATTAACTTGGGCAAGCTACAATACTGAGGCCCCAAAGTAACAGCAAACATTGCAGGTGTTAAACAAAAGCAATTTTCTCCATCCTTTTCATTTTGAACAAAACACATCTGCATAATGTGAAAGATTATTCCTCAGAGACAAAGCGTGCATTGGAGTGCCATTTGTTCTTGGTTTCCATAAGTATTTGGACAATGGAAATGCATTGCTTCAACGCTGACAGGAACTTAACTTTCGTTTCACGTGTACAACAATGCACGCACCATTATTTTCTCTTTCCAGTATCTAATTGAAAACTTCTAACACACACGTAATGCCATTCTCTTTCCTCCATACTGAGAAATTTAATAGTAAAAGGAGTAAAAGTTCTTCAGACCTGAAAACATAGCTATCCTTATTGGGTCACTTAAACACATAGCCACACCTGCAATGATGTTTGCTTAATACCCAACAACTGGGGAGGAGGAAAGAAAATGAACTGTCAAGACTCAAGCATTTGAGATGAAGGAAAAAGGTACTCTCATGGTTACTAAATGCTTAGAGAACATATATTTTTACTTTCAAATAACAATTATTTTATAATTTGGTGAAACTGAGAGGCTGACTCCTAATTCGCAGCGGGCACAGCGCCCAAAGATGAGCAGAATGCAAGAGAGAGGGTGTTCTGAGCTAGCAACCACTACGGCTCCCCAGGGGCCCCACGTCTCCACCCCACCACAGACAAAGAGACTGGTATGAAGGACGGCACGTTGCAGAGGTGGCTACCTCTGATTCCCGCAGGCTCCAAAAGGATAATATCTTAAAGCGACAATCTGACCTTAGAAGTCAGATGCTGAGATTATACAAACTGAAATCCTGAAGCATGGTAAAATCCTCAGAGTCTTCTTGCCAGCTCTCAAACCGTACATACGGGCAAGCCCTGCTTACCTGTCTGCATCTGCTAGGTCAACAGTGCTATTAATTTAATGGCTATCCTCCCAGCTGCAATTTTATCAGAAGATTAAAGTGCCAGAATTCTGGGATGAACGGACATTTACTGAACCCTCTGCTTTGGATTTAACCGTCACAGGTTTTGCTGTGTAAATTTGGATGGCCACAGAAGCTGCCGCCTGAGAAATACAAAGTAATTTTGCATAGAGAGGCCTACTAAATTATTTTTCATTGTGTATTCTGCACATGCCACATTTATGGCAGAAATATTATCTATTTTTCTCACCATAAAGCCAGACTTCTCACTTGTTCTGCCTCTCCCTGAACTGAAAAGTCCATAGATAGTGATTAAATCTCCTACAAAAAATAGGTTTTTCAGCTTGTGTGTATGTTTGGGTGTAGCATTACAGATTTTTATCTTATCAGCCACATCACACCACAGTTCCCCATTCCTCCATCTCATTCTCATCCTGCAAGGATTGCATTAGTCACCCAGTCTTGCTGATTTTAGTGTGTTTTGAGTGGGATTTTTAACCGGTTAGTTCTCTGCCTTCTTTGAATCCCTCTCCAGCAGCCTTGTCCTAGCCCCCAGACACAATCTACCCTCCTTTATGATACCAGCCTTTCAAGCAGCCAACTGACCCTTGCAAGCAACTCAAACTTGATCGATTAATCATTGATCTTTTCACTATATTTGCTTTGTTCACTCTATTTTAAAACATCATATTAAAACATCTTATTAGATGGAGTACAATATTGGTAAGTGCTGGCTGGGGCGGGAGGTGTTTCTTTTTTGTTTAAACACACTGTCCTTGTTTCACATCTTCTGAGATACCAAAACCTCAGCAGGTTCAGAACTGGCTCTCGCCTAGTTCCGATTACACAAGAAGCAGCAGGACTGCCTTCTGTTTCCTTTTCATTGGTATCTACTCAAAACACAAAGCAAAACACTATTTACATATATGTCACTCGTCCTCCACATGTTCACTTTAACTACTTTTACTTGCTTCTTTCTTACAGGCACAAAATTTGTGTAGTTCATTCTTAACTGTGGCATCACGTGTTGCTCGGAAGTCGCTGTGACCCACAGGTGCCGGCTTCGTGCCAGACCAGACCTCTGGGAGCTGAGCAATATGCGCGTATCTGCACAACAGAACAACTAGTTCAGAACGGTTCCTCATTCCCCCGATGCCTGAAGAATTCAACACTGACACAGAGGTAACATCCAAGCCTGGTCATCGTACCAAAGAAGGTAAGGACGAGAAGACTGATCAAGAAACACTGAGAGTAAAGATTCCTTGAGACCGAGGTTTCCTTAATCAGTAATCCAAATGGAAAAACGTAGCCAAAATACTGGGAAGGAAGATTTTGGAGCAGGTGAGAAAGCTATGGTAAAGGTGTTTGGAAACATCTCGTTCAGGCACAGCTCCAGAGATAGGAAGATAGTAAAGACACACTGTGGAATTGTGTCCAAAACAGAGGAAAGCGATGGCAGCAGCCACATCTAACTCGCAGGAGAAATGAGAAGAGAGGAAACACTGCAGTTTGTATTAATCGTTTTGTTCTGAGGCCCTAGATTTTAAAAAGAAGCAATATATGGGAAGAAGCAAGATACAATTAAGATTAGGAAAGAGAAATGGGATCACTAAAAGTTGGCCAAAATATCACAACACTAGGAAATGAAAAGTACACCCAATTTATTAACAGTAGTGAAGGGAACATAGCAGCACAGTGTGTTAATAGCACAGGAGAGCCAAGATGGGATTAACAGCTCCTCTTTATTTATCATATATATTGATAATACAGTGTATTTCAAATGGTTTACACTTCTCAGGAAAACCGGAATTACACAAAAATACTGGATTTTGTTTAAAAAGCTTTCTTCTAGTACGCAAGCAGGGCAACAAGGAGACTGACTACAAAATGCTATGCCCCAATGCACGTCGTGGCTTCCTTTAAAAACAATGGTAAAGCAGCAGCACATAACAGTACAGACAAAGTATTAAAAAAAGTTAATTTCTCACTATAATTACAAAATACAGTATTTTCTGTGAAGATAATAGCTAATAAAAAGATTTTCCCTTTTATAAGTAAAGGCTATAAGGAGCTGAATAATTTAATCACATCTTTTGTTAGTAATAGACAGCTCTTGATACTATGACGTATCATTTTAGTTCTAGAAATCTAAGATATAGGTCACTGCTCGTTGATGGCTTAATTGTTGAATACCAATTAATCTCCATTGGATAGACAGCATAATTATAGGACATTCTGCATCAAGACGGTTTCTTTAATGGTCAAAGTAGTAACTCTGATTAATCTGATTGAAGCATTAGTTGTAATTGAAGTGGTTCATCAACGATAAGACAAAATTAAAAAACAGACCAGATGAATCAACTAATCAATGGAGAGCAATGCAATTAATAAAGCTGGTCTTTCCTCTGTGTAAAATGAAAAGTTTTCTAAAATCATGCAATTTTTAAACAGTCATTGATGCAATATTGCACCTAGGAAGTCTATACATGTTTTGTTCAAGACAGATAAGCGTGACTGCAGAAATAAAGCAAGTCAGCAGAATTCAGGGATGTCTAGACAGAAATTAAAGCTTTTAAAATCTTTTTGTTTGTTGTTGGTGTTTTTTTTTTTTTTTAAGCACAAATTGAGTAGAAGTTTGCAAAAACACCCTTGACATGCAAACTAAAATTTCATTCTAAAGTTTTCTTTCTGTGGCATCAGTACAGCACCAATTCCAATTTCAGTATGCAAAATTGCTGACACACTCTATCTGGGACAGGAAATTGTTTAAACTGGGCAATAAAGACTAGTGATGATGCCGTACCAAAGAACTAGCATGTGAATTTACATTCCTGATTCACATTAAATGTTTTCTTAACGTGCATGGCCAGGTCCCCGATATCTCATCTCAGTAATCCCATGTCCTGTTTTTCTGTTAAAAAAAAAATAATTGTTGCAGCACTATGGGAATACTGTGACATATAAATTCTAATAACACAAATGTGTTTTTCAAAGACAAGAAAATTCAGGACTACCACACCAATAAAAAAAAATTATAGAATTGTATTCTAAATATTCTAAATATATTGTATTCTAAATTCATGTTTCAGAACATGATTTGGCTAGCAACGTTCAGTAATACCAGACTTAGGCATTTTTACACTGCAAACGTGGGTAGAGGCATATTTACCCCACTTATGCTACTGAGTATTTCTCAGGAAGGGCTTTTCTTTTTTCCCTTAAGCAGGAAATCCTTAAGATTCTATTCCTGCTGAATTAGCATTTCATCATGTAAAACTAGTATACTCAATGATATAAGCTCTGTGTCAAGAGGAACAGCCTATAATCAGGTATATGCCACTTACTTTCATAGAACATAAAACTATGTCTTTTAGGCCATGAAAGAGAAATCACCACAAAATATTTATTACAAGAAAAATGTCCACAGTACTAACAATTGTTGGAGTACTCTTCAATACTGTACCTTTATAAATGACACTTCAGCAAAACTATATATTTTGTAGAATAGTCTGCAGTAATGCACAAATTCGAAATGCACTTCTAGTCTACGTGGTAAACACGAGGCACAAAATTGCAATGGTCCGTTGGATAAACTGTATATTCTAGTACACCATCAACAGAGGCTTAACAAGTCAACAGGGCAGGATTGAACTATACCACACTGACTTTTTCTGATATCTATTGCATGCTTATAGAGTAGAAATAATTTTTGCATTTGCTGAAACACATAAAAAAGTATTGAGTTGAATTCTGTTCACTGGAAACTACTTTTTTGTGGAGTCCTGCCTAGATACTGCTGGGATCCTTGTCAGTTGTAGACACCTCAAGATTTGGGTGGCAGTATCAGCCTCTTGCTGATGATAACCATTCTGCTGTCACATCATCATCTTTTGTTAACAGCAGTTCCTGAACCTCTTAGATTTACTGATTCAGCAGATAGAAGTTTCCCAAAGGTACAAACAAACTTTACATTCAGAGCAGAAGTAAATCACAGGGCATTTGATTGCCACATTAGCATTATGAATAAGAATGGAATAAACAATATTACTACCTGGAGACTGTTAACAGTCTTTAAATAAAGATCTAGATGTTTGGACCAAGTATTACCAGGATACAGATAATCACCGACATCCCGCTCTATGCAATACAAATGACAGCTATCCATCATCCATCCATACATACATCCATGACAGCTAAGGTCTTAATGCAACAAAATGCTTAATTTAGAGACCATTCTTGTACTTAATGCTAACTATGTGCTTAACTGTTATTTGGATTAGGGCCTATCTTTATAGAGAGAATAAATTAACATGAAGCCTGAAGCAGTTTTTATCCTCAGGAGAATAAATGTGAAGGCCCTGAAAAGGTATTTGTGCAGTAAGTGCTTGAAGGACAGAATCCTGTTTCCTGCAATGTCAGGATAGTATCTCTTGTATGTATTTACTGCATGAATCCACTTTGGGTACCTGCTGTAGGCGTTAAACATGAATCAGTTTAATTCAGTGATAAAAATTAATCCAAAATGCTGTTGATTTCATCATAGGTACTTCAACAAAACATTGTAAATACGTTTGGTTCTGTCTGTGCCTCTGAACAGCTTTTATTAGGTTGGGCAAAGCAATAATTACAGCAGCATGTTTCCAATAAATCAAGAACCCGGAGTGCAGTGACAGAAAGCATTGGCTATACATGGTCATGCACTGATTGATGCCAAAACTGAAGGAACACAGAACAACTTGGAGCAAAGTCCCTCCCACTGTAAAAGACAACCAGGTTCAAGACCACCTGAGCAACCTGAACATACATAAGTCTATGGGACCTGATGAGATGTACCCCAGAGTCCTGAGCGAATTGGCTGATGTAGTTGCCAAGCCACTCTCCATGATATTTGAGAAGTCCTGGCAGTCAGGTGAAGTCGCTGGAGACTGGAAAAAGGGAAACATTGCACTCATTTTTAAAAAAGGTAGCAAGGAAGATCTTGGGAACTACTGACCTGTCAGCCTCACCTCAGTGCCCAGGAAGATCATGGAACAGATCCTCTTAGCTATGCTAAGGCACATGGAGGACAGGGAGGTGATTCGAGGCAGCCAGCATGGCTTCACCAAGGGCAAGTCCTGCCTGACCAGCCTAGTGGCCTTCTATGATGGAGTGACCACATCAGTGGACAAGAGAAGAACTAGCGATGTCATCTGTCTGGAATTCTTTGGCCTTTGACACGGTCCACCACAACATCCTTCTCTCTGAACTGGAGAGATATGGATTTGATGGGTGGACTGTTCAGTGGACGAGGAATTGGTTGGATGGTGGCATCCAGAGGGTAATGGTCAATGGCTCAATGTCCAGATGGAGATCAGTGATGAGTGGTGCCCCTCAGGGGTCTGTACTGGGACCAGTACTTTTTAATATCTTCATCAATGACATACACAGTGGGATCGAGGGCACCCTTAGCAAGTTTGCAGATGACACCAAGATGAGTGGTGCAGTTGACATGCGTGACGGACAGCATACCGTCCAGAGGGACCTGGACAAGCTTGAGGCATGGGCCCACATGAACCTCATGAAGTTCAACAAGGCCAAGTGCAAAGTCCTGCACCTGGGTCAGGGCAACCCCCAGTATCAGTACAGGCTGGGGTTGAAGCGATTGAGAGCAGCCCTGCCAAGAAGGACTTGGGGGTACTGGTGGATGAAGAGCTGGACGTGAGCAGGCAACGTGCACTTGCAGCCCAAGAGGTCAACTGTATCCTGGGCTGCACCCAAAGCAGTGTGGCCAGCAGGTGGAGGGAGGTGATTCTGCCCCTCTGCTCTGCTCTGGTGAGACCCCACCTGGAGTCCTGCGTCCAGGTCTGGAGCCCTCAGCACAAGAAAGACATGGACAGGTTGGAGCGGGTCCAGAGGAGGAACACAGAGGTCCAGAGGGATGGAACATCTCTCCTATGAAGACAGGCTGTCTTTCTCGTATGAAGAAAGACTATTGTTGAAAGGGACTGTTAGAACAGAAGGCTCTGGGGAGACTTTTACTGCAGCCTTCCAGTACTTAAAGGGGGCTTATAAGAAAGATGGGGACAAATTTTTTAGCAGGGCCTGTTGTGATAGGACAAGGGGTAATGGTTTTGAACTAAAAGAGGGCAGATGCAGACTAGATACAAGGAAGAAATTTTTCACAACGAGGGTGGTGAAACCCTGGCACAGTTTGCCCAGAGAGGTGGTAGATAACTCATTGCTGGAACCATTCATGATCAGGTTGGATGGGGCTTTGAGCAACTTGAAGATGTCCCTGCTCATGGTAGGGGGGGTGGACTAGGTGGCCTTTAAAGGTCCTTTCCAACCCAAAGATTCTATGATTCTATGATAAAAGGAAGTGATTAAGAGTACCTTTCCTCTGCATGTATAAAATAGAAATGTTTCTGTACAGCTCTGCTTTGGTCTAAATAAAAGGGAGAGGCAAGTTGGCAAGCAGAGCTATGAAAAAAACTGTATCCTGCACAGTAAAAGTAACTTTTTCATTAATAACATCTGTTTCATATAAACTGAGGAAAAACCCTTTTTTGCAATTTTTACAAATTTTCTTTTCTTTCTTGCAAGCAATCTCTGTCAAAACATTACAGAAATACTGTGTTTGACAAAATCCTTTCTTCTCTCAAAAACAGTGGAAGAATTAAGCCAATTAGATAAACATATGCACAGGAAGAACAGGAGATAAAAAAGGACAGAGAAGACAGTTAAACACATTATCAAACTGAATAGCCAAGGTCTATCCTAGAGCTGATGATTTACTAAATGTAGAGCCAACCTTCGCAGCAGAACAAATATTTAGTACTCCTGTGTTAAAAAACATGAAACTTCCCAACACCTGCCACTGTTCTGTGCTAAATGCTTACATACAAGCAATAGACCTTTCTTTTTTAGAATTGTACTTTCACTTACCTGGACTCCATAAGTAATACAAGAGGAAAAAAACAGTGTTTACCATAATTCTATTTCTAAAAATAGAATAGCTTCTGAGTATTGTTCTCACCCCTCAAAAAATGAAGCAAGTCTCTAACGTGCCTCCAGCTAGTTAGATTGCTGGTGTCCCATCTCACCAAAAGAAATATGAAGAGACAGAATTCAAACACAAAGCGCTATTGAGAAGTGACCAAAAAAGTCATCTTTCATTCATGATGGAAAAACATGCACACAGATTTGTGACTAAAACATATATGTTAACTTAATGTAAGCAAGAGAACCAAAAACTGGACAAATCAATACAAAGTTAATTTCAACCTCACAAACTTCCAAGCATTGAGACCAAACAATTTAAAAGGTAATTTAGAAATACAGAACTGGCTATAGTGCAGTCTTATGATTCCAGAACCTGCATAGCACATGGTGTTCAACCGAAGACAAGACAACCCCACAATTTTAATTACCCTCCCTTCACTTCTAGTAAAGGTGAACTAAGGGACAGAAAATTGTAGTCACAGGCTGCAATGTAAAAGACTCTCACAAAAACAGAGGCTAAGATAAAATAGTTTTAATGTATGCATATTTCTGTGAAAGCATCTGTGTATGCACTGTTGTTTGCTTCATCATTAAGTTTATTGGAAGTACAGTCAGCATTTTTTCTGTTTGCAAACTCTGCTATTATTTCTACCTAAAAAAAAATCTCAGAATATTAACAGACAAACAAAATTAACAGCAAAACAAAATTAAAAATCATTAAGAGCAAACTACAAAACAAACTTCAAAATAAATAGAAAAGTAATTCTTCTATTTTTTATATCTACTCTCATTCTTATAACCAGTTACTTGCAGTGAACTGCTGAAAATCACTTCTATTATGGCAAAAGTGAAGTACAAGTATATACTGTACCTTGTTTTACCTGTAAGGAACACACACCTGACAAAAGGCAATCTTCACATCCAGAGTAGGTTCACCACAATAATACAAGAAATAGCGGCTCATAAATACCTGCAATTAAAGAAAAGATAGACATCTTGTATGTCTGCTGATGTGCAAGTACAATGCAGCTCTATCTACATTTGGATTATAAAACCAACCTGAGTTGCTACCCAGCTCTTGAACAACAGAAATCAATTAGAAGACTGAACTGTAAATAGGGTCTAAATTCTTTCTGACGCTCATCAAGGTTACGGCCTCAAATATGACTTAGAATCATAGAATCATTTAGGTTGGAAAAGACCTCTAAAATCATCAAGTCCAACCGTTAACCTAGCACTGACAAGTCCACCACTAAACCATGTCCCTAAGCACCACATCTACACGTCTTAAATACCTCCAGGGATGGCGACTCAACCACTTCCCTGGGCAACCTGTTCCAATGCTTGACAACCCTTCCAGTGAAAAAATTTTTACTAATATCCAATCTAAACCTCCTCTTGAATGGCCTCAACTTGAGACCATTTCCTCTAGTCCTATCATTTGTTACTTGGGAAAAGGGACCAACACCCACCTCACTACAAACTCCTTTCAGGTAGTTATAGAGAGTGATAAGGTCTCCCCTCAGCCTCCTCTTCTCCAGAATAAACAATCCCAGTTCCGTTAGCCAGTCCTTCATAAGACTTGTGCTCTAGAACCTTCACCAGCTTTGTTGCCCTTCTTTGCCTTTCCAGCACCTCAATGTCCTTGTAGGGAGGAGCCCAAACCTCAACACAGTATTTGAGGTTGCGGCCTCACTAGTGCCGAGTACAAAGGGACTTCCCTAGTCCTGCTGGCCACACTATTTCTGATACAGGCCAGGATGCTATTGGCCTTCTTAGCCACCTGGGCACACTGCCAGCTCACATCCAGCCGGCTGTCGACCAACACCTTCAGGTCCTTTTCTACCAGGCAGCTTTCCAGCCACTCTTCCCCAAGCCTGCAGAATTGCTTGGGGTGGTTGTGACCCAAGTGCAGGAACTGGCACTTAGGCATGTTGAACTTCATACAGTTGACCTTGGCCCATTGATCCAGCCTGTCCCAGATCCCTCCGTAGACCCTTCCTACCTTCAAGCAGATCAACACTCCTGCCCAACTTGGTGTCATCTGAGAGGGCACTCAATCCCCTCATCCAGATCATTGAGAAAGGTATTAAACAGAACTGGCCCCAATACTGAGCCCTAGGGAACACCACTTGTGACCAGCCACCAACTGGATTTGACTCCAGTCACAACAACTTTTTGGGCCCGACCATCCAGCCAGTTTTTTTACGTAGCAAACAGTACACCCATCCAAGCCACAAGCAGCCAGTTTCTCCAGGAGAAAGGGAAAAATTTTGCATTGCCACAGCTGTGGGAAACTGTGTAGAAGGCTTTACTGAAGTCCAGGTAGACAACATCCACAGCCTTTCTCTCATTCACTAAGCAGGTCACCTTGTCATAGAAGGAGATCAGGTTAGTCAAGCAGAACCTGCTTTTCATAAACCCATGCTGACTGGGCCTGATCACCTGGATGTCCTGTATGTGTCATGTGGTGGCACTCCAGATGATCTGCTCCATAACCTTCCCCAGCACCGAGGTCAGGCTGACAGGCCTGTAGTTCCCCAGATCCTCCATACAGCCCTTCTTGTAGATGAGTGTCACATCTGTTAATGTCCAGTCAGCTGGGTCCTCCCCAGCTAGCCAGGACTGCTGAAAAATGATGGAAAGTGGCTTGGTGAGCACTTCTGCCAGCTCCCTCTGTACCCTTGGGTGAATCCCATTCAGCCCCATAGACCTGTGTGTGTCTAAGTGGTGTAGCAGGTCACTAACTATTTCCTCTTGGATTATGAGGGCTTCATTCTGCTCCCCATCCCTGTCTTCCAACTCAGGGGACTAGGTACCCAGAGAACAACTGGTCTTACTATTAAAGGCTGAGACAAAGAAGGCATTAAGTACCTCAGCCTTTTCCTCATCCTTTGTTACTATGTTTCCCCCCACATCCAACAAAGGATGGAGATCCTCCTTAGCTCTCCTTTTGTTGCTAATGTATTTATAGACACATTTTTTATTGTCTTTTATGGCAGTAACCAGATTAAGTTCTAGTCAGGTTTTGGCCCTTCTAATGTTCTCCCTGCATAACCTCACCACATCCTTGTAGTCCTCCTGCGTTGCCTGCCCCTTCTTCCAAAGGTCCTAAACTCTCTTTCTTTTACCCTGAGTTCCAGGCAAAGCTCTCTGTTCAGCCAGGCTGGTGGTCTTCCCCACTGGCTCGTCTTTTGGCACATGGGAATGGCCTGCTCCCGTGCCTTTAACATTTCCTTCTTGAAGAAAGTCCAGCCTTCCTGGATTCCTTTGCCCTTCAGGACTGCCTCCCAAGGGACTCTGTCAACCAGGCCCCTAAACTGGCCAAAGCCTGCCCTCTGCAAGTCCAAGGTGGCAGTTCTGCTAACCTTACTTCTCCAAGAATCAAAACCTCTATCATTTCATGACTGCTATGCCCAAGACGGCCTCCAACCATCAAATCACCCACAACTCCTCTGTTCACAAACAACAGGTCCAGCGGGATGCCTTCCCTAGTTGGCTCACTCACCAGCTGTGTCAGGAAGTTATCTTCCACACACTCCAGGAGCCTCCTAGACTGTTTCCTCTGCTGTATTCTATTTCTAGGAGACATCTGGTAAGCTGAAGTCCCTCATGAAAACAAGGGCTAGCAATCATGAGACTTCTCCCAGCTGCATATAGAATATTTCATCTACCTCTCCATCCTGGTTGGGTGGTCTATAACAGACTCCCACCATGATATCTGCCTTGTTGGTCTTCCCCCTGATTCTTACCCATAAACACTCAACCCTTTCATTACCATCATCAAGCTCTAGACAGTCAAAACACTCCCTAACAGGCTACCCCACTGCCTCTCTTTCCTTGCTTATCCCTTCTGAAGGGTTTATAGCTCTCCATTGCAGCACTCCAGTTGTGTGACTTATTCCACCATGTTTCTGTGATTGCAACTATCAGAGTTCTCCAGCTGCACAATGGCTTCCAGCTCCTCCTGTTTGTTGCCCATGCTGCGTGCATTGGTGTAGATGCACTTCAGTTGGGCTATTGATTCTGCCTCCTTGGTTAAACCTACAAAATTGTACAGTAACTGATGCCATTACCTCAAAGTTTATCATGTGACTTGTATATTCCTACATCAACAAAAATAAAAATCAGGTCAATAACATTCTAAACAATGTGGGAATGGGAGACAGTTATTATTATGTGGAGGAAAAAAAACAAGTCCTAAGCTGACAATTATTAAGAAAGATAAAGAAATGGAAAGACTAATTACGACACTGTATAAAACTGTGGCACAACCACTTTATGAATATTACATGTAGTTCTGGCTCTCAACATCTTACAACTAGAAAAATTACAGAAAAGGGTGGTAAGAAGGGTCCAAAGCACATACAGATTCCTTACATGAAACAATTGCACAGACTGAGAATTTCTTTCAGTCTAGAATAGAGCTGAGTGGAGATATGCTAGAGAGACACAAAATGAGTATCATACTGAAAAGTGAAAAGGAAAACACTCTTCCCTGTTTTTTTAAAATAAAAGACATTTGTGGCATCAAATTGTTATCAAACAACAGATTCAGAATCAGTAATAGGAAAGAATTCCTCATACGCTGTTTTGTTGGGATGTGAAACTCCAAGCCTCATGTTGCTGTGGATCTCAGAAGTCAATGTAAGTCCTAGTATAATTAGGCAAATTCACATAAGGAGTCTGCTGAAGGCTATTAACCTCAAAAATATCACCTCTGACTCAAGACAACCCTGACCACAGTCTGCCACTATATGCTCACCCTGTTTTCAGATTCTTTCACAGGCACATGATACTGGCCAAGGGAGCCATACACTAGACTGGAGAGGCCTCCTTGTGTACCCTTCTACAGCTGTTTTAACTTAATTCCACAGTACCACATTCAGCTCTGACTAACCAATCCTTTCCTAGCTGCATTCTAGCATGGGACATCAATGAAAAAGCAGCACAGTAATGCTATCAGGCTGAAATAGGTAGCTATGTCACTAGACTTTGGAGTACATTGATTTTTCTGCATGACTACACTTCAAACAAACACACAAACAAAAACCAAAAAAAAAAAAAAAAACTCTTTTAGCAGTACAATTAAAAAAACCTGCAGCTTTTAGGTAAGATGAGATAAATAATATAGAACTTCATGTTTTTCTTTTAAATATAAGCTCATTACAAAGACTTAAAAAACAAAAAAACACAATCATGACTCCATTAAGATGACTCTGAAACACTATGTGCCTCCTTACAGCACCTGTCTTCTATAGGAAGAATTAACTAAGTTCATGTGTAACTGCCACTAAACAAAGACAAGATTTAATTGGAGTAACTACCTCACACAAACTGATCAGGACTTAAGAAACCACAAGAAAGTATTTACCTATACTTGCCAACTTGAATGCATCACATGCTCCCACATGTGTTTAATTTTTAATGAATGAATGAATAATCCTGTTACAAAAGCAAGTGTATGACCTCTTCTGCATCACGTTACAGTGTCTGAGATTGCTGCCTCATTGCCCAGTGAGTCATTACCAGAGTCTCACATTCCACGGAGGGTTTATATTAAAACAAGGAGGTGAAAGAAAGATACAAAAAAAGCTTTTAACATTAGTCATATTGTCAGTGATTTCTGGAAAGACAGCAGATAATTACACTCTCACGCTGCAGAAATATACACTATGAAATCCTATTGGCTGGATGCATTATACTGGTATAATAATCAATGACTGAAATGTCATTATTCATAACACACAACATTCAATACAGAGTCTAATAATGGGAAGTGAAGAAAGGCAGGGAAGACAGTTGGGGAAATTTGGTTCCTCACTGAATTTGCTGTAAGGGTCTACTGAGAAGACACATTTTGTATTACATATGCATTACTAGTCATACACAGCTCCTCAGCTTTGCACAAGAGTGACTGTAGCTGTTAATAGTCACCCTGGGCAGAGCAATATACAGGTGAATTTTACAAACTGGATGTATTTTACAATTTATCATGTTGTCATTGTATGCAGTTACTGCTTATAAAATAATAGAAGTATGATATGTTTTAATGGCCTAGATCAATACTCATATTCCTCTGTACATGAGATATATTAAATGAATCACTAGAGACCTGAGATCCTCCAACTGTACACCAGGAATGAGAATACCTTTCTGTAGCACAGGACAAAACAGATTTGAGTTCATGATTTACACAGCACCTGTCTTCGTATATTGAATTGTTATGAGATTCCCTTCAATCACACATGTATGTAACTTCTAATTTCTTCATGCAGAAAATACATTCACACTCAACTGCGTAAATACCCTTGATCATACCTCCTCTTGTGCTAGCTGACACTGCATCACTAGAGACATTGTAGAACTGTCAGTATAAAGCAAATGAAGAACTGGCCTGATGCCGAGATAATTGTGTCACAACATAAAGCAGTTATAAAACTATAAGCTACTGACAAACGGCCTCACTAGGGATCTGAGCTTTAGGTGAGAGCATAAGCATCCAATATTTCTTTACCCTACTTCTGACGCTTTATCTTTTCAACCTTGAGCAGATCACCCAGGGTGGGAAGAACTGGGAGAACAAACAGCACTGATAGAACAAAACACCTTGTAGTAACCCAGGCTGGCATCCAGCTGGGAAGTCACATATCACAGTAGCATCACAGGGAGAAAACCTGTGTATGAAACACCAACACCACAACTGGATCTCAAATTTTCATCAGTATGCCAGAACCTGTAAAAACATACAATTTTCAGCAGCGAATACATGATCTACTTTCAGGCAAGGCAAAACTAGGAAGTACTAAAATAGGAGGAGGAAAGTAGACATGAAGGCAAGGGTAAGAAAATCCTGAAAATCCTCTGAGCTGTCCAGTGGCAGAGCCCCCAAGTGAACTGCTGCCTGGGCCTGTGAAGATATTGCTGAGGCTTGGCCTCTACCTGGCCTGCTGCTTCACCATCCTCTTCTTCACTCCTCCTCTCTTATCAAGAGCTACTCTTCCAAACAGAACGTAGGCTAATGACATACCCCAGTTTCAGGTATGAACTTCCCCTTCCCCTTAGTGCTGCTACCAAATCTATCTTTTCTGGAGAAGGACTGTTTATTTTTAATAATGCTTCTCTTTCTCTTCAGGGGTCAGGAGGATTATCTCATTACTACTCAAACAGTTCTTTGAAGACTGAAAGGATTAAATCAATACTATTAGTATAATTACTGAGAGCAGAGAGGAAACCATGCAATGACAGTAGACAAAGCAGACTAGAAAACCAATAGTAACTGTAGTTCTCAAACATAGCCTCCTGCAGTAAATCTTTCTGCTCATCCTCAAATTCTTTCCTCACCCTCAAAGCTATATGATGTTGGTACTTAAGCAGCCTTTTGACCTAGGGAGCCTCTTTTCCTCCCCAGGTTGCATTACTGTTCACCTAATTGGCTTCTGGATCATGAATGGAGAGCCTGTGTTTGCCTTCGGCCCAATAGATGCAAACCTTGAGCCTGAGGGGCCTGAAGAACTGTTGCTGTACTGGTCTGAGGAGAGTCTCAGCACTTGCACCCACCATGTTGCCTAGCTGCTTCTCTAGCTGACACTTAACAAGCTCTCTTGTCTGGAGAAAGCATCACAGTCACTTTCTTTTCAGAAAATACCTCCATGATGGTTCCTCATCCCTGTGTCTCCTAATCATCAGGCAAATCCCTCATGCCCGATGGATATTGCCTTGCCCTGTCAAAGCATATTTAAAGCTTTTTTGTGACAATTCTGACGACTAATGTGGAGCCTCAGGAAAGTTCCATATAACTTTTTAATTCAGAGAGATGAAGGAGACAGCTGCCCTGCTGTGATACTGCTTTCTTCATCACAGCCTAGACAGGCAGGACTCTTCACCTCACCCCACAGCAATATCATCTATGTCAAATACACCAATCCAGGGTTGTAAGAAGTTTCTTGATGAGCAAAGCTGCAGCAGCTGTTTGACATGTATTTAAAGCTGTGTTGCTGCAGTTAAAATGAATCAAGTCCCAAACCAGCCCTGGTGCTGTTCTCACCACCTCCCACACTTCTGAGGCTATACGCTGAAAGGTATTTATATGTCCCACAACAAAATGAACTGGAAACAGATCCTTCAAATTCTAGTTTAAAAAATAACCCTGTGTGGAAAAAAAATAATTAAAAAGTACAAGTTCCAATTTAAACAGAAATCAAATGGCGGCTGAAGATATCATCATTAGAACTACTTGTATCTAAAACATCACTAGATATAAAACTGGCACAGTATGACAGCAAAGTTTTAACAAAACCACAGGACATCCCCAAATAATATGCTATAATCTATTCCCAGTCCCATCAAATGTGATAATCTCAATAATAAGAGAAAGCTATAGTATTCAAATCCAACATTTCTGCTTGTTTGATACTACCATCTGAATACATCACATGTGCACAAGGAGTACAGTGAATGTGCTGCTCCCTACCGTCCCAGGCATGTAGCTCTATACTTGTGCTACAGAAGGTTAATTAAAGTATTTATTGCTGCCTCATTAGATTTCATTCATGAGCAGAAAGATTCAGAACATGAAAAAAATTAATGAAATAGCACGACATTTAAAGTTATTTAAAAAAAAAAAGCCTGTCCCACTTCTGTGAGAGGGGGCAATTTATCAAGTCAGCTGTCACTTAAAAACCTTCTTGTAAAACACTAATGTTCAAAAATTAACATTTATGAATTATTAATGCTTCCTGTTTTGAAAATATGTTTTAAGCATTTCATGCATTTCCAGTACTGGAATTCTTCTCTCCATCTGAAAATATATACACAGTAGCTTATCAGTTCTCTGAAGCTTTGAGTAATGCCCTCGCTCCTGTAACTATATTTTTCCTTTACTGAAATTTGGCTATTCTGCTCCGTATAGACAAAAAGCAGCTCAATAAAGGAGTTACAGAATATTGTCAGTATACTGCATCTTTTCATTTAGCATCTTTGTATCCTGAATGTATGAAATAATGAAGACCTGACCAAAGTCACGTAGCATGAGAAAGCCTACTGGGAAAGAACAGTAGTTTCTGATCTCCAGACTCCTACGGAAATTCATATGTGGGCTCTGTCTTCTTTAACATGCTGGATCAAGAAAGAAGGGCTGCAATTTGTCTGAATTTTTCATATAATTGCTGCCAGTTATGACTGGGATATACATGTCCAAATATCCTATCAAATTGGTCTTCAAAGACCAGACCTTCAGGCTTATCAGCAATTTTTATAGAACTTAAATTTTTTTTCACATCTAATTGAGAACACTGCAACAACAGGGCATTTTCAGTATCAGCTTCAGTGAGACCCACTGCTTGGCAAGAAGCTTCAAGACAGGACAGAGGATAAATATGAACTGAAATTTGCAAGTGGATTAATAATAGACAAGGAGAGTGCTTCTACTGAGAAAGAGCATTTTTCTGTTGTGTCTATGCTCCCATTTTAATTATTCTTGGAATAACTGGGGAAAACAATGGTGTGAACAGGGTAATTTAATTTAATTTAATCTTAATAATTAAATCCCAGCAGAAACAGATCATCTTCCACTGGAATGAGAAGTGATGGCATGTAAAAATACACGAGAATCATGCAAGCAGCTCTAAAACTGAACTGCTGGAAGAGAAAAGAGAGTGGTAAAGAAAGAATTTAGGAAAAGCACTGAAAAGGCTTTCAGATTACATACACATGAAAGGAAAAAGAGCATACAAACTGAAAAGATGGGGGACTGATAAGCAGGTTTTCCTGATGATCACAGCTCACAAGCAGAAGACTGGAACAAATGAGCTCCAAGTCTGCCTTCCATGTAGTCTCAAGTCAATTATATCATGAGTCGGATTTCCACACTTAACTATACCTGGTGTAAATGCCCAAGTTACAACAGTCGAAGACATCACATACCTAAGCAATACTTACTTTTACGAACAGGTACTATCAGAGAAAGAACCTGCTCCTGTGAGATGCTGCAACAGATTAATTAGTCAAAGTTTATGATGATCTTGTCATAATCTCTCATACCATCTTTTCATTTGTAGCTGAATATCTTAATTCTTCAATGCAAATTCAAAGAGAAAATAAAATCTAGCCACTTCCTAGAGGAATTACCTTCATTTTACAGCACTATGGTAGACTAAGCAGTAATTTCTATGACAGTTTCATTCAATGTAGAGGAAAAATTCATGGATTTGGTGACTTAAGAAGAACAAATTATGTAAACGTAATAATATTTAGCTATGCTTTTACTTATTTGATAAAACATTATATTACACTCCACTAATGCTCATCTTTCCTATATCAAAGTTTGTACGATGGAGATATGAAAAGCTGTTTAGGACTATAGAATAACTTGCTCATCTGAAACATCCATATTTATCACCATAACTTTAGAAGAACTGTATCATTGGCCACTGAACCCAGCTGGCCAATTTACACCTCACAGTTATTCAGGAACAGAATCACAGAATCACTCAGACTGGAAGGGACCTTGGGAAATCTATTATCCAACCACTCTGCTCAAAGCAAGGACAGTTGCTTCAGTTGTTTGCAAAGTCAGGTTGGTCAATCCCTGCCTTGGTTGCATTTACATATAAATACACTAGCTACACAACTAAAAATACTATTACTCTGAAAAATATAAGAGGCTTAGCTCTGGAGTACAAGCCTGTGGCCATGAGCAGATTACACTGTAAATTCTGCAGCTACAAAACAGCTTGCTTCTCAAACAACTAAAATCCTGATTCCTTTCCTTCTGAAAAAGCTCTTCCCCCTCCTAAGCTTTAACATTTGTAAATTTTAATTACTCCCATAACAAAAATGTTACTAGAACTACTCATCTCAGGGGTGCAAGCAGGATTTATTGCAAAAAAGAATAATTGGTTTTGTGCTAAATAAAATACTAATACAGAACGATTTTCTAATAATACAAGCTGATGCACATAACTGCACAATGTTTTCTTTAGCTTCCTTGACTGTCTGCATGCATTAGATGTAGCACGTGTACACTGATACTACAATCACTACGTTCTACTAACCCCACGTAGGTTTGTTTTCCCGTCTCCAAACAGGCACTTTTCCTCAAGTGCTACATCAGATTTGGCCATGAAGTTCTTACATTAATCAAGCCCTTAACAACACAAAAACTGAAGAACAGCACCTATGCTCTCACTGATGCCCAAATTCTTCATGCCTGCCACACAATTTGCAAAAAAAACCCCTTAGCTTACTATATTTAGCAGCTAGACCAAAACCAAATAAAACTATCAGTTACTCAAAGAATAACAACAGTAATTATATATCCCGAGAATACAATTAAAGTTCTAGGGTCTGACAAAACAATGAGAGGAGAACTATTTAAAGAAAGCATATCTACTGCTGCTGAGTGGCATTGCTGCAACAGCCATTTGTTTTCCCATAAGCAAAACCAGAAATACGGTAGCTGATTAATGCAAAGATACAGAATCGTGAAGGTTATTGTTAGTTATCTGTAATATAGATGATCACAAACTAGCTCATTAGAAGAAAATTTACAGGTTAAGGAGTGATTCTACAGGAGACTGGACAGGTTAAGGAGTGATTAAAACCAGGTCATGTTCCTGTTAGGTTCTTTTATACAAGTAAAACAAGGAACAGCACACTAAAAAGCAAAGGTTAATTGTCACAAGAAAGTAATTTTTTTCTTTGTTTTCTTTGTTCTGTAGCATTGGAACAAAGCGACTTTGATAAAGTCAGAGGATGGGAATTTCAAAGACGGCAAGTAGAAACACTTCATGTACATTTCTTTTTAGACCAAGGAACTGTCATATTGTTGCAGACAGTGCACCAAGGCCGGGAATTTAATAGAGGAATTTGAGCCTTACATTAAAAGCAAGGCTATCAATATTTATAATAGCTAATAGTTACAGCAAATAAGATGCTCTGGTTTAGGACTTCAATTAGGGTCCTCCTATTTGAGGCCTACTACGCAGGTAATGTCCTATATGGTTATTTACAGATTCTTATACCTGCCTGGGAATCTTCGGCGAGAGACCATGAGCAGCACACACGAACAGGACAGCCAGAGCACTCCCATGTTCTGGCCTCGCTGCAACAGCAGCTTTGCATCGCTGTTGTATGTACTACAGCACCCTCTTCAAGCCTCTGCCGTTTCAGGAAGATGCCTTTAGAGTACCCCTCTGTTTCAAGGTTCTTCCATTTTTAATAGACTGTCATAGATTAAATGAAGCAGCAGGGACAAGAGACAATGTGGAGGAGTGTGGACTTTCTTGAATCCCATGGCTAGTCTCCATCAGCCTGGGATGCTGGCTCACCTCAAACATCACCCCACAGAACACTGACCCCTGCAGAGGGCCCAGCAGTTTATTTCAACGGGCAGGGACTTCGGAGAGCTGGGATGTAGCAGACTCAGAATTGTGCGTGAAAATAATCCTAGCTTTGGTTCTATTCCCAAGTGTGAAATAGCTAGCAGGAATCATATGTGCCAAATTTAGCTTACTTTCCTGTGCCAAGTGGCACAAAACAACTCAGGTGAAGTTAAAGCAGCAACACTGAAAAAAGACAGCTCTGCTGCAAAATACTTTCCTGTAGTGGGTTTTTTTTTTTGTAGTAAATAAAAACATTACAGCATTGAAGACATTGCATTTTCACGGGGCATCATGTTCTTCTCTAGCTGCAATTGCAGAGCTGCTTTTCTACTTACATTTCCCAGTTTCACTTTCTGAAAGGAAACTGTACTCCCTCTGAGTTTCCATCATATTAGATCATCATATTAGATCATCACATCATATCCTTGCAGATACACAACAGAAGACCAAACAGATCTTTACAAGAGAGCATAAAGACATGTTTGGTCTTACTTTGCTGAGTGGCAAAAGATTCAATGATTTGAGGAACTTGGGGATTAACCTTTTACATCAGACGGTATCTATTCAGAAAAGTGTGTCATCCATTCCAAACGGAAAATTCTAAATGATTCTTCATAAGCCATTTGTTAAAACCACCAAAGCGAGAGGAGGAGAAAAGTGATTCATGGAGGTGAACTAATACAGCAATATAAAAGTACTGAAATGTACTGCAATGGAAGGCAGCATATCAAGATCCCAGTAACAATGGGATCACTGCAAACTAAGCTGAAGGTGTAAGGGCAGAGGTGCCCTCTTGTCATGCTCCTTTTAACGAAAGAAGAACTTCTCCTAGTGCTTTGGTAAGCAAAAAGGAGCAAGAGGGGCAAACTGGGCAATTTTCTAGACAAACTATTTGGGAAAGGAGAAAATGGAAAGCAAAACAGGCTGTTATGTAATTTCTCCCTCCTCATCCCCACCAAGACACAGACACTAGCTCATACATCCTTCCAACTGTAGGGAAGGACTCCCTGTTATGGGTAAACAGCAATTTGGAATTGATTCTGCCAGGCAGCAGCACCCAGCACCATTTAAAAGCGTGGGCACCCCCACAGTTACTACAGAAATGCTGTAAGTGCATTAAAGCAGACATACAGTGCAGATATTTTAGACAAACAGGTAATTGTCTGCCTCCCCTATTCTCAGACAGCTGTCAAAAGTTTTCAGAAATACTTGACTCTGCCACGGAACCAGAGTTCAGAGACTGGGATGAAAGGCTTTCAAAACCTATGGAAACGCGCAAGGTCAAACACCTCATATGAAATCAAGATTTTCACAGGTACTGAATATAATTCAAATGTGAATTGACATCAAGAACTGTATCCTATCTATCCCCTCAGAGTTGGGCAAAGGGGTGAAGAGCAACAAATATGGGTGTCTGATCCAGTAAGCCATGGGGGCTAAGGACAGTATAGGAACAGGTTTAATTCACCTGGGTACACCAGATAGACTGTAGACTTCTCTCCCCCAAATACTGCCAGTAATCAAGTATGGTATATCCTAGTAAGAACAAGCTGAGCATCCTTGAGAAAGTCTTTGCCACCAGAACAACTCTGTGGTGAGTAATGCCAGGAAGCAAGAGAGAGAGAGAAAAAGACTAAAGAATAACTTAAATGACAAACCTTTGGAAGAGTTTGGCCTAGAAAATCTGAGATAGGTACCACAAAGTGATACGTCGCCATGATCAGGGTAAACACATACTTTACGTAAGCTACTTCTACTAAACAATTTAAGTACAAGAACAAAACCTTATCCTACTTTTGACTGCCTAAATGTAAGTGCAAGAGTAATTCTCAAGTGCTCTCATTTACCACTTCTTATGCATTTTTCCAAAAATGCTGCAATCCAAAGCTTGCTTTTCTAAAGTTTTTGTCATCGTCTTCAGCTGTGACGCAATTACCACAGCTTCTCCACAGCTAGAACACCTTCTGATGTCCATAGTGCCAAGCTTTCTTTATGCTCACAACAAAACAGCAATGTAAATACTGTTTATTTTATCCAGCCCTTCATACTTGCTTAATTCTACTCCCTAGGAATCATTAACCCATTTGCCTAATAGTCATCCCAGTTAGAGTACAAGCTTAGAGAGTATAAGCAGTACACATTTTGTAAAGCTTCATACACACATGCTACCAGATCAGCATTACACAGCAGTAATAATCACACCCCTCACATGTGTGCATAATGCATGCGGTCATCTAAAGAATAGAAAGCTCTTAAGGGAGATATAAGCCCACATGTCCTTTTTGTTCTAGGAAAATCTCAGAGCGTTAATGTGTGCCCAAGGCATAAATGAGCTCGAGCTCCCACGGGGACAGTGCAGCTTCACGTTAGCCTCAGTGGAGTCCCGGGCTCATAAAGCATAACACAGCCCTCGCGCAATTCACTGGAGCACTGGCATCCACTCTCCTCATCTAGAAATGTAAACATGAATGAAAAACGTAGAACTCTGTTACATGTCGGGGCTCTAGAGTTTTAGATTACAGTTTCAGGGTTTTAATGGTTTTTTTGGGTGTCAGTCTTTATCAAGGGCTCAACAGGGGATCGTTTTCTGCTTCTGAAATGTCTGTTGGCCAGTAAAGTCACAATTACACTTAGCTTTTCTTGCAGCAGGCTACCACAAGAAAGCAACTCCCATTTGAATAAGCAATGGGCCAGCCAACATAAGGGTTTCTAGATTGACTTCCTAGTGCTTTTATGCTTTAGCTACAAATGTAAATCTTTCCTGAACTAGGCAGAAGCTAGCAGCACCTTGCCTAATTTTATTCTTATTCAGTTCCTATCTTCTAGACTTCTCGATAGGTATGAATGTTATGAAAAACATATGAAAAATATGCGTATATAAAATATATGAATATTTTTAATTAAACACTAGTGACAAACATCTTAAACATGATGGACTATGACTGTTTCTAGTACACTCATGTTCCCACACTATTAACAGAGCCATTGGAACTGCATTTTACAATCTACAGTATATCCAACACTTTAAAAAATTGTTCCAAACCAGAAAGAAAATCTTAACAGTCAAAATTTCAAGAAAAGAAGCCTAACAAAAATATTCCTCAGAGTACAGGAAAACACAAATTAATTGAAATATTTAGCCTTTGATCAATTTTCTTTAATTCCCACCCCCCAAGCA
The DNA here is from genome assembly GCF_964289735.1 of Phaethon aethereus. Lineage (NCBI taxonomy): Eukaryota > Metazoa > Chordata > Aves > Phaethontiformes > Phaethontidae > Phaethon > Phaethon aethereus. The sequence goes on from NC_138578.1 coordinate 19,677,779, forward strand.
AATATTTCTGGTCTGTTAAAAGGGCTTTTTGTAATAAAAAGTCTTCTACCAACATTTTCTTTAACCACTTGTTAATAATAAAGTTGATAATACCTCCTAAACGTACTTCTGAGTCTAAATCCTCAAAGTTCAAAAAAATACATGCTCACACATAGCCTGCTTTGAAAAAAACCTGATCCTCTTCTGGTGATTCTGCGAGATGCTTGTGCCACCTGAGAGTTGCCAGTCTGGTCACAGCCTTTCACTCCAAAGCTACGCTGTCTGGCAGAAAGAGCTTGGGATCGCACAAGCTGAAACATTAAATCAACATTGCCAGATACATTTTAGACACTGTGGTGTATATACCTTAAAAAAGAAAAAAAAAAGTTGCCATTTACAAGATAATTTGGAACACACTAGAAAAATAGTACAGCAACATTTCCAGCATGTGAACATGGCAAAATGGACAGGACAAAACTGAGCAGTTGACAGGCTGCAGCTTGATCACCATCTTATGTGTTGCTTCTTCCCAAGGTCAAGTGTAGTATTTTTGCTCAAGTTATACCAAAACAGTTTACGAAATAAGGAGAGGAAATCCTTATTAACTTTTTATCCACAGAACAGCACTAGTTCACATGAATACTTTAAGATAACTTATTTCAGTCCAAGGGGAACAAAAGATGTGAATTCATAAATTCCCTCAAACTCTTTCCCCTAGTCTATGAATAAAATAATTATTTTTCTTCTTCGAAAGGCAATGAATACCGTGGCTGTTTTTCTGAAAAAGAGAATGTGTTTCAGGCAATTTTAGGAAAGCGTCCAGCCAGCAAGAAGACAGAAACTATTAGAAATAGGAAAAGACATACAATGTGCCAGAAGAGGTGCACTTTCTAGGTCACTTCATAAAATGCAATAATCACTTCCAAAAGAAACTATCTGAAGAGAAGACCAATTGATGATATACTGAAACGTGAATTAAGAAATACACTAAAGAGAACTTCCAGAAATGACCATTCCCAATTTCTAATGGACATGAATACATGATGAAACAGTGAATGAACTTTGAAGTTCCAGGTAAGTGTAATAAGAGCATCCATCACTGATAGCTGCTTTTATTGCTGCTAATCACACAGACAACTGAGATGCTGTCAACACTACTGATAATATGCACCAGTCCTAATTCATTCATATTTATCATATTCTTGCCATTTCCCTCCCCTCATTTTACTCTCATCTTGTCATTTACCTTCATATTGGGTTATTTCTACACTGCAATGCAGCTAGGAAGTGCCAATAACAACCTTTCAGTACCTACCTGGAAAATACCATGGGCTAGCAGCTCAACCTATTAACACTTTTTGTAAATATTCAGGAAGAGATTTCATGTATAAATACCTGGTCATTTGGCCTGCACAAAGCTCTATGCTGTTGTCCATAATTTGCAACTAGAATTTGAACTAGATAGCTTGAAGTCAGTTGCTTGAAGCAACTGTCTACTCTGCCTACTACATCACCTACTGAGGTGTCCCAGCTGGCAGTCTGTGACCCCAATCTTGCACACAGGCTGCTTACATTGAGGTACCTGCTCTTCTCTGAAGCAAGTGGCAGCTGCTGCTGCCATGATGACACGGGTGGGGTAAGAGGTACTCTTCTGTGCCTGCACTGAACCATTGCCATTACTCCCTTGATAGACCATTTTAAGACAGACCGCTTCTTTCTCTATTCCTATTTCCAGAAGGTTAGGAAATTCCATGATTTCTTGTTCTCTTGAACCTCGCAAAGGCCACGTGTCTAGAATACAAGCATAAACAGACAGCTCTGCTGTTTGCTTTTCAATGCTAAGCTGAAAAAATGCACCGGAGACTAATTTCCCGTGTCATAAATAAGTTTGAGCCCTGCTTCCTAAACGAGAGCAGATGCCCAGAGAATCAGATATGACCATCCCTAAGTATTTTCTGATATAATTTCCAGCTCCCATAGAAGCTGCATAAGGCAAATCAACTTAAATCCAACTGACCTGGCATCACTTGCAAGGAATTATCCTGCTGTGAGGCAGCTGATTGATTCCTCTTCTCCATTTCAAAGTGGTAGCATGAGCTACTGCAAGACGCAATGAATGTCATGAAGCTACTCCACACAAAAATGACTCGCTATCCACGAAAGACACCTGAATTTAGATAAGAAATTTCCTTCATGTGGTTTCCAGCCTCCTGTAGACTACAGATCAGAGCATATTTTCCACACCCTACACTACAGAAACTCTTTGCAATAATGTGCATAGTTTATGTATTTTGTAGGGAATTGACTGTTTACTGCTTTTTCAGCAAAAATCAATAGGAGACAGGCTCAGTGATACTCCACAGGGAGGAAACCTGATGATAAAAAAAACTGACCGTGTAGACTTCCCCCACCACCACCCTCCAAGCACAGCATGCTAAGCAAAAGCAGGAGCTAGTTGTTTTACAAAAACAGGTTTACAACACTCCTCAAGAGCTCTTTCACACGCATTTGACAGATAATAAAACCAAGGCACCAGCAAAATAAGTGACATGTCCACTCAGTCGGGAACAGTGGCCTGGGTACCTCCTTTTAATCCAGCTACTGAAAGCACCACTGAAAGCTAATATAAACAGGATGGGTCAAATACCTAAACAAACCAAAAGTTAAGGAAGACTGGGCTTCACTGAAACCTATCCTTCTGACAGCTGCCCAGAAACAAAGGAACAAAAATCCAATTTTTCTTGCATAGCCAAGTGCTTTCTTTTTTTTGTATTTCATTTTTGAATCCCAAAGTTTAGGAGTGTAGAAATGAGCAGCTGAATAAACTGACATATCTCTCTGTAACACCTAGTTTTGGTGTTTTTTTTGTTGTTGTTTTTAACTTTCTAATTTATTTTTTTTAGGACACGTTTCTGGGTTTTGGTGTGAAATCAAATGGATGCATGAGTAATAACCGACTTCATATTCTTTTGAGTAGCAGCGAGTTTTAAGTTGGGCTGGGCAGAAATTTGTGAATGATGCTGGGAAACAGGGAAAAGGAACATGACATTTCTGAAGCACAATGAGCCTTTAAAGCACTTGGCAGCATGGCTATAAAAGTAACCTCCCCCCCTTACCTCTCTGCATCAGTACAAACAGCTTTATCAGTCATTCCACGTCTCCCTGATCCTCTTTGTCCTCAATACTCTGTTCTTCAGAGCATGGCAAAGAGGAAGGCTTAGATTTTGTGTTATTTAAGTACCTACAACTACCAATATACAAGCCGTAGCCTTAAAAACAAAAGATAAAATCTTGCACCAGATCCTGACCTCACAAGAAGAACTTTATAGTACTGGATTTTTAAAAAATTTTATTTTAAAACTAGACAGCCCATCACCTTGAATAACAATTTTCCAGAATGCATTGTTTTCCAAGCCAGTTGCTACTTTTACAGGTTGTTTTGTTTGTTTTCTTTTTTTTGTTTGTTTTTTTGGTGTCTAGGGGTTTTGTTTTGGTTTTAGTTGAGGCTAATATTAAAAGGGTCGTTTGCTTTTTTTGGCCCAAGCTGACTCCCACTAACAATTCTGATTAAAAGAGTTCTAACTCTACACCACAGCTTTTTAAAACAGTAACACATAAACTGAAGAAAAATGCCGCTTTTATTAGAGCCCGACTGCATTATCACAAGATCTTTAATGTAACACTATTTCACAACTTTTACAACAACAAATAAGAACTGGCCACACTGGTTACCACAAGACACTTGAAATCTGGCTAACCATCACTGCTGTTTTCTTGTTCCAGACTTTGTCTTCAACTGGCATTTGTTCTTACCTAACAGATCGTTACGCGAGTTGTGCAAGTGTGGTCTTCACCCTTCCTGCATTACAAGAGAGCACACATGAAAGATGCCACATTGACCCACTGCAGCTCCAGCGAACGCACCGTAAGCTGCACAGACTGAGACAACTCTTGTCCTGCGGCGTCTCAGGGTAAACCCTGGCATCTTTGCAGACATTGCCAAGCAGGATACCAAGCACTGCCACGCAGGCTGAAAGTTTTAACTTGTTCTCTTACTGGAATAAAGTTTGTCTGTTCATCCTTCAACTTTAAATAACTTTTGAAAGTGTAATTAATCGGGAGCTAGAAATACAGAGGAAAACAAGTTTTAGTAGTTTAAGTGTTCATGGATTAATTTGAGTGAGTTTACAGCCATCTTGTCCTCTAGGATGAGTCCAAAAAATTCACTGCAGTAGACAATTGGCGAGACATGATGTTATAAAAACGCTTCATCCCTAATTTACACAAAACAGGTTCAAACTGAAGACAGACTTTTTTATACCTTTATTGATTTTCCATGTGCAGTAATGCAACATAAATAAAATGATTCAGACACTTTCCAAACTGAAACTCAAGCAGCAGAAATACCACATATTGACCACAATAAAATAGCAGGAAAAATGTCCTGTTCTCCTCCTCATGACTCTAGCTTGTTTCTCTAACTTACAGGGCTATATCTCTGCAATAAAAAAAAAGGCATCAGAACTAATCCTTTGTGCCAGCTGCCTTTACTTTGCTTGCATAGGGGCTAGTACTCCATGCTACACTGTTTAAGTCAAACACATTCTCTGAAATAACAAGAGAGAATAATTTCAGCAGGTTACTGTGAGTTACAACGTACCAGTTAGATCGTACCGCAGTCCTATCCGAAAACTGTGTCTCTCTTCAGTTCCCTCTCACGATCTCTCAGGCTTTCTAATTTACAGCAACATTTTATCTGCAGGTAGCATGTCTTTGTAATTTACAGCCAAACCTACTATCTTTGAAAAAAGAAGATTCATGGAACAGTGTTACATTCTGACCATTTTACACCTCAAGAAAAACTATAAACTGAATGGAACTGCCTTGGAACACTAGACATGTGAAATATATACGTGTTTGTGAATGCCATGATTTCAGGATCCAACATAGCATATTGCAGATTCTCCTGTCCTGAACTGTACTATTTATCCTCAAGCTGTAATGAAGGATAAAGAATTTGCATATATTCAGCACATTTAAAAATATTCTGAGACATGTGTGGTAAGAACTTCAGTGTTAGTTTTTTTGCACCTAAACCTGCATGCTTCAGCCTACATCCTCCCTCCGTTAGCCATAAACTGTCAACTCCACCATTTCAGTGACTCTTGTTGCTTGTTGGTTTGCTGCTGGAGTTGTTAGAAAACCCTGATAGAGTGCAACGTTTCACTAGACTTTACTAGTGTAAAGGGAACAAAGGCTTTTTCTTGTACTCACCTAGACAGAACAGGAACTTCTTAATAAGCACAGGTTGAGTCTGTCTTGCATATTGGGCTGCCACCAACTTTTCTACAACACAGATTCACGTGAAGTTGTGCTGCTTCTCTAACCTTCCACAGATGGTATGAACAGACCTGAACATCATTATGGCAATGCTGCTGCCAACAAAATTAATTCCCAGTACAGGCTCTGCACCAGGGTTCCCAGGCTGACCTGGGAGTGATGCCAGGCAGAACAGCTGGAACAGCATTAACACCACCTCTACAGCATCACCCAAGTATTTTTTAATGGCAGATCATCTTAAAATGACATATTGGAGACCCAAGAATGGAAATGTCTCATTTATTCTTATTTCCCATGTACTCGCTTAACATGGACCCAACAGTTATAGCTCCAGTACGGCCAGTACCTAGGAAGCTAGTCGGTCACATCATATCATGGACTTAATTGGTTATGTTTATCAATGTAAACAAAAAAAAACCCAAAAAACCAACAAATCAAGTTAAACCAAGAAAACCACACACCAAGTAAAAAAAATTTGAAAGTAGGCTACATAAGATACAAGAATGCTTTGTGATTTTCTGCAGCTGTTCTCAGCATTGCTTAGCAAATTAATTTAACACAGGATGTCACTCAGAACTATTTTTAGTCCTTGCTAGTGTTTTAGCACATTATCATGATTAATCATTGTTATCATATTAATGTACAGGCACTTAAAGATGAAGTAAGAACAGTCACATTGGACTGGATACTGCTAACTCATCTTTTATATTATCATTTACACTATTACTATATTCTATTTATATTATAATACTACACATCTATGCTACACCGAGAAGAATATTACAAGTGTATCGAAATCTTGATTTCGAAAAAATTTAAATACAGGACTAAAGGAAATAATCAGCATGTGCAGTACCTCTGTGGTCTAGAGGACAAACGTGCATAAGGCTTTGCATAGCATCTACAGCTGCACAGTCATGCTCACGGAAGGGAAGTAATACTGGAATTAGATTTAGAGGTGAAACTTCACAGTGAGATACACAGACAAACAGGTCAGGTCTACAGAATACAGCCTACCTCATCCACACACTTAGAGCTATCATGCAAGACATCATATCCATTCAATGTTTTTTCAAAGGTTCATTGACTGGTCAAATCAAAACCAGCTCCATAATAAAACTTTTCATAAATGAAGTCTTTGGTCACAATCAATTCTCCCTCACAGCAGGCAGACTACAAACAATAGCTACAAACAAATTACAGAACACCTTTAGAAAGTGTTTCTTTTCCTGTACTGATTCTCCTCCTGTTACTTTGTCTGCATTTTTACAGTATACTCATCACAGTGCAATATGGACATTTCACAAACACATAACATCTCTGTAGTAGTTCACTCCTTTTGCAGGGATTTCCCTTTTTATTAAGCTTGCTTTCATCAGTAATTAGGTGGCCCCAGATGCCTTACCAGGGATAGGATAGTCTGACAGCGAAGTTTTACATTTTGTCCAGGTGACACACTTGTAACTGGTCTGAGGTCTTCCCGGGGAGAGCTGCAAATCTGGGGACCACTGCTCAACAAATGCGGCCTGGCGAAGTTTCACCTCTGTCCCAGTGGAAGACAGCTGTCAAAGGAGTTAAAGACATGCAGGGTTAAGGAAGCCTGGGTCTGAGTTGGGACAGTTAGGTCATTTGGGGACCATTTGTTCCATTTTACCATGCTCCAACTCAAAAAGGCAGATAACATGAGCAAGGGACACTGAGTGGTTCATTTTCTTTCATTAAACTAGCTGTTTTCTTTGAAACCCTCTGCAGCCTTTCTAAGGTCAGTACTTTCACCCACTGGTATACTCTGTTGGATTAAAAGAGCCTGGAGGTCACTACAATGCTTTGCGATAGTCAATGACTCCAATATCCTCCTGTTCAACGCTGGGTAGAGAACGTTTTTGTAGTTTTTTGTAGCTGTGGACCTTTGGGCATAGAGAATAGTCTGAAAGGCAAATAAGCAAGCAGTACCTCATTCCTTAAATGTGGCATTATACAAGAATAAGGAGTCCACAACCTTGATCTTTTTTCTGCACAGTACTGAAGGTTTACAGAAAAGGAAAAATTCCTTATTTGGATAAAAAAAAAAAACTTTCTCAGATAAAGCAAATTAAAACCCCCAAAACATCGGTGTTGAGGTACTCAAGAGTAGAAATTTAAGAGACAGTGAATAAAATCTTATCAACTGCATTATCAGTGAGGAAAGGTTATAGAAGAAAGTAGTATTGCTATCCACTCTTTAAGAATACCATTGACACCGTTTACCAACCTACATTTTTTTGGTCCTGACAACTATGCATTCCATCTTTCTCTTTTGCCTTGCTGTCCTGAGCAACTGTAGCAAGTCTTATAAACTAGAGAACAGGGGAGCAGAGGGCAATGGCAACCAGCAGCTTTGCAACTTCTCCCATTAACTTATTCTAGAGGCTGCTTAAAAGTCACTCTTACAGACAACTTGGAAAAACATGCACTTCAGACCACCATATGGTGTATTTACCTGCATACACCCTTAGTTTTCTACAAAAGGTTGTACTGTATGCCACATCTGACTTAAGGTATAAATTTTAAAAGGAACAAACAGCTGTTTGAGGCCTTTAAGACATCCTTAGGTGTCAGTGAAAAACAGGGCAGCATTTGTACATTCAAGAGTCTCCACATCTTCAAAAACAGTATCCATGAGCATACTCTGCTTTCTACAGAGTCATGGAAGAGTATGTAGAAAGACAAGAGCCCATGTCACAAACCACTGTGCAAAGCCAAGAATAGAAGATTAATAACCTTTCCTTTCCCTTTTTTTCCTTACATGTGATTTTATGCTTTTCTCACCATTTTGAGTTAAATTCTGATATTCCTGGTAACAGAGCTATAGAAAGTACCACTGGAGGAGACACCAGTAAATTATCCAGTCTGTATTCCTGCCCAACAGCAAGATCAACTGTAATTATTTCTGACAGATATTTTCATAACTTGTTCTTCACAATGGAACATGCCCTTGCAATGTACATTACATTCAGTGGAGAAGTTCCTGTTTACAAAGAATAAAATCTGCAGCATCAGAACAACAGTGCTCAACAGAATGCTAGGCTTACAAAGATACAAAAGAATTCACAGAAGATTGATATACTTTGGGCCAAATTAATTGCTGGTAGAAAGGTTCATCAGGGTTATGCCCACCTCCACGATGAACCAGTACATACCCTCTATAAAACTTTTGCGAGTTTTATCTCCGGCGTTGGTGGATAAGGGAAGAGCAACTGACATCATCTACCTGGACTTGTGCAAAGTATTGGACACTGTCCAGCACTACATCCTCATCTCTGAATTGGAGAGAGATGGATTTGACATATGGACCACTCTGTAGATACAGAATTGGCTGGACAGTCGCACTCAAAGAGTTGTGGTCAACGGCTCGATGTCCAAGCAGAGACCAGTGACGAGTGGCATTCCTCAAGGGTCAGTATTGGGACTGGCACTGTTTTAACATCTTTATTGGCAATATGGACAGTGGGATTGAGTGCACCCTCAGCAAGTCTGCCGACGACACCAAGCTGTGTGGTGTGGTTGACATGCCTGAGGGACGAGATGCCATCCAGACGGACCTGGACAAGGTCGAGGCATGGGCCCGTGCAAACCTCATGAAGCTCAACAAGGCCAAGTGCAAGGTCCTGCACATGGATCAGTGCAATCCCAAGCACAAGTACAGGCTGGGTGGAGAATGGACTGAGAGCAGCTCTGAGGAGGAGGACTTGGGGGTGTTGGTTGTTGAGAAGCTCAACATGACCTGGCAACGTGTGCTTTCAGCCCAGAAGGCCAACCATATCCTGGGCTGTATCAAAAGGGGTTGTGGCCAGCAGGTGAAGGGAGGTGATTCTGCCCCTCTACTCTGCTCTAGTGAGATCCCACCTGGAGTACTGTGTTCAGCCCTGAGGCCCCCAACATAACATAATGACATGGACCTGTTGGAAAGAGTCCAGAGGAGGGCACAAAGTTGATCCAAGGGCTGGAGCACCTCTCCTGTGAAGACAGGCTGGAAGAGTTGGGGTTGTTCAGCCTGGAGAAGAGAAGGTTCTGGGGAGACCTTATAGCAGCCTTCCAAGTACCTAAAGGGGGCCTACCTGAAAGCTGGAGAGGGACTTTTTACAAGGGCCTGTAGTGATAGGACAAGGGGTAATGGCTTTAAACTGAAAGAGAGCAGATTTAGATTAGATATAAGGAAGAAATTCTTCACTATGAGGGTGGTGAGACAGTGGAACAGGTTGCCCAAAGAAGTTGTGGATGCCCCATCCCTGGAAGTGTCCAGGGCCAGGTTGGATAGGGCTTTGAGTAACTTGGTCTAGTGGAAGGTGTCCCTGCCTACGGCAGTGGGTTGGAACTAGATGACCCTCAAAGGTCCCTTCCAACAGAAACCATTCTATGATCTGTTAATGAAGAGCCTATATGTTTAGTACACTTGTGTCAGTTGCTTTACACATGCCAAATACTATTGTAAACAGCCACTGCATCTGAATTACTGTAATTTGATGAAACAGGTCTAGTCAACATGACCAGAAGAGCTCAGTATTTCATTTAAGTCAAGGAGTTTTCTTTTCCACTTCACAACAAGCAGAGAAACTACAGCCAACAAGACTTCTGGTTCTTGTGACTCCAAAGCACTTCTCCACCACATTTGCATCGAGTTTAAACGACATTGAGAGTAAATGCCTTTGCATGGTCATTTACCTCTGGATTTTGAAAGTCTGCCAGACATGGACTATTAGCCGGTAACTACTCGTGGTTGGTTTGTTTGGAGTGGGAGTAGGGGTGTTGGTTTTGTTTTGTTTTTAAATTATCAGTATCTCTTCAAAATTAACCACAGTAACTATCAATTTCTGCTCAAAATGGGATGGGTGCCTACTCTGAGGGCTCACAACGCATCTCTGGAAGACACAAGAAAGCACATGGCAGCTGAAAGAGCTTCTAACTGCAGTGCATTTCCTTTGTATGGGGATGGCCCTTAATACTCGCCACAGCATTTTCAAGACCCAGCTTCCGTGAAGTGACTGAGGGTTGCTCAGTGCATACTTCATGAGGGCCTGGCAGAAGATTCAGAAATACAGTACCACTGGCTGAGGTTTGCCTGAGATGAATCACAGACCTGGAAAAAGATGAGTGAAACAACCAATGCACACTGTAGAGCTCAACAAGGGTGAAAATTCATAGCACTATTTCATATCCACCATATAAGAACCTTAATGTTTATTTTAGACCTTGCAACAGTATCCAAGCAGGACAGGCTATTTACCCCCTTGGGAACATATAATGTCCTACTTGTAGGAAATGTCCAACACAAGAAGTATTTTGTCTATTTTGCAGCTAGGACAAGGGATGTACAAGCCAAGCAAACCTCAGCCACAGAGATAATCTTCCTGGCTTTGCAATTTTACTGTTGACTCTTATAGTGATTTTAACGTGATACCAGTCTTACTAAACAGATGCAGGTGTGCAAAAGAAATCACTATGTCCATTAACATTGCATACACTTCAGGAAAGCCAAGCAGGTAGCAATGAAGCATGACACAATGAGCAATGGCTTACAACACCCTTCTCCTTCAGAGGCAGAATCACTGAATCACAGAATGGTAGGGGTTGGAAGGGACCTCTGAAGATCATCTGGTCCAACTCCCCTGCCAAGGCAGGATCACCTAGGGCAGGAACGCGTCCAGTCGGGTTTTGAAGGTCTCCAGAGAAGGAGACTCCACAACCTCTCTGGACAGCCTGTTCCAGTGCTCCGTCACCCTCAAAGTAAAGAAGTTTTTCCTCATGTTGAGGTGGAACTTCCTGTGCTGCCGTTTATGCCCATTGCCCCTCATCCTGTCACTGGGCACTACTGAAAAGAGACTGGCTCCATCCTCCTGACAGTCATCACCCTTCAGATATTTATAGAGATTTATAAGGTCCCCTCTCAGCCTTCTCTTCTCCTAAAGAGAAGCACCAGGTCTCTCAGCTTTTCCTCATACGAGAGGAGTATGCAGTCCCTTAATCATCCTCATAGCCCTCCGTTGGACTCGCTCCAAAAGTTCCCTGCCTCTCTTGAACTGGGGAGCCCAGAACTGGACGCAATACTCCAGATGAGGCCTCACCAGCACAGAGTAGAGGGGGAGGATAACCCCTCTCAACCTGCTGGTCACACTCTTCTTAATGCACCCCAGGATACCATTGGCCCTCTTGGCCACCAGGGCACATTGCTGTCCCATGGATAACTTACTGTCTACCAGGACTCCAAGGTCCTTCTCCATGGAGCTGCTTTCCAGCAGGTCAACCCCTAACCTGTACTGGTGCATGGGGTTGTTCCTCCCCAGGTGCAGAACTCTGCACTTGTCCTTGTTAAATTTCATGAGGTTCCCCTCCGCCCAACTCTCCAGTCTGTCCAGATCCTGTTGAATGGCAGCACAGCCTCCTGGTCTATCAGCCACTCAAGGCAAAATGCTTTCATCAAAAATGAGTCACTGTATTTCATTACTTAGCAATTTCATTAATTCAGAGACATGCTTCAGAATAATTACTCTCCCCTTTACTTCTTTGGGATTTTTTCCTTCAAGAGAAATTACTCTCTCTAAACCAGCCTTTTGAAACATGAATTTTTAAATGAGACAGAGGCAAGTGATAAAATAAAGCATGTATTATTATAATTGTAACTCTTTTTCCTCTGTGTAATCCAAATAATGTCTGAAAGCTGCTCAGTGAGAATGCTGGTGCTTTATTTTAGCAAAAGCTCCTACCTCAAAGATATACTGAAAGAAAAATAAATTCACATTTGTGGGATACTTATTCCCACATGATTGCAGAACAATCCAGTCAGTCACAAAAGGGTGGGTGTCAAGCAACCAGTCTTCTGTGACAAATGCATCCATTTGTCCTATAGTAGAACATAATTTCCCCCAAATTAACAACCATATACTACCAATGAAACAATTTTACTAGATTGCAGAAAGGGCATTAGTTCTGGACTAATTTTATTATTTCAACAAAGTTTACAAGTTAAGCCTATTTCATTTAATAGAATTGCTTCACACTTAAAGAATCGAGCAGCATTTGCTGTCAAACCGATATTTGACGGTGAATCACTAAGCACAGTGTAATGTTCGGGATTTTGGGGGGTTGGGATTTTTTGGTAGACAGAACTTACCTGCAATATTTCAATGGTTAGAGAAGACCATCAGATCCTTTTCTAGACTAGCCAGCATGTGCTGTTCAATAGTTAATCAGCCCTGAAGATCATTCAACCATGATGTAAAAAAGAAATCTCTACCCTACTGCTAAGCAGGATGCAGTTTATCAGTCCATATGTTGAAAGACATGTTGTACAAATGAAATTCACAGCATCAGCAATAATGAATTGTATGTTTAAAAAGCTCATCAAAGCAAGATGGACATCTCCAGTTCTCAATCAGAAAGGCGCACTGAACCAGTCACAGAAAGACATTTCCATTTCCAAGACATTTTAGTGGATTCATGCCTAGTCCCAGCTGCATTTCAATGAAGATAAAAATAAAATGGCATGTCCACTACACCAGCTTCACAGTAGGAGCACTTCCTTGACTGGGAATGGAAGAGACAATTTCTGAAGCAGAATTTCTCAAAGACATGCAGAGTCAGCAGAGCACAAAGCAGCTGTTGCTGCTGACAGGATGCAAACTGAATTTGCAGGAAGTCTACTTTGAGTGGGAAGGAGAGTAGGGAAAAAGGAGAAGAGGAATGTGACCACCACAAGTCCACAAAATTTACCACAAGTCTTTCCTGGACAAATTTCAAAGCTGTAATGGAAGGGCAATTTCAAAGCCAATCATTACCAGCACAGAAACAGAGTTTTGTTGTGATTATAAATAATCCTCCGCAACAGAAATGTTTTACTCATTTGCATAAGTCCATAGCACAGTGTAGCCCTTCCAACTTCAGATGTGTGCTATTCTCAAAAGGATATGAGCCACAGCCCAGCATTACCAGCCTTTGCTCACTTGTTCGTTGCTCTTCTCAAAGCTTCAGATTAAGATTTTTAACTTTAATTTAAAAGAAGTTTCTGTCCCTCACAGTTGCAGAAAAACAGAGAACACACTCAACAGCCTCAAAAGATGAAAAACAAGGACACACACAGATTCTCCATTTAAAAACAAAATGACCCAATAATTTTTTGAGACTTCAACTCATGATTTATGAGCACACAGAGACAAAAATCCACTTTGCAAATGAAAGGCAGACCTGGGCATATGCTTATTTAACCAACACGTAGCCATAAATCAAAGACAGTTTCTTGTCTTGAAAAATTCTTTCTTCTAACATCAGAATTTAAAGGAAACTCTACCAGTTATTTCAGTGGGAGGAAAAGCAGGTTTATTGGTGACTGGTATCAATCACTGCTACTGAAGAATAAGTGAAATTTTTCACTATACGAGAGTTTCTTTATCACAATTGTTAAAATAAAGGTCAGGGTAAGTGAAGAGTCCAAACAAAGACATGAGAGCAGAATGGACAATTAATCTGCTGACAAAAATTACCACCGGAAAAAAATTCTGCAGCAGTAACTAAGGGTTAGCTTGGAGTAATGCAAAGCCAAAATACAGACAAAATCTCATCTACACTGTGACTATGAGCACTGCAGTAATTTTAAAAAACCTTGTCAGTGCCTAATTCTACTGCAGCCCTTATGAATACATACAAGCAAAGCACATGTGTGCAGTGTGCTACTGAAGTCTTCTTGGCTTAATCTGAAAAAACCTGCATATGAGAAGGAGGAATTGTAGGCCACTGTTGTATAGGAGAGCATTCTATTTGTCAGAAATTACTCCAGTGTATCAGGGACATTCTGTAACAGGAGATTTCAATGTAATTATTCTTACGTAAATGTGGCAAAATGATGCAGAAGACTGAAAAAATACAAAGAAGAGATCTGCATGAAAAGCCTGAAACATCTTCAATAATAAGAACTGTTATACTAGTTTTTTTGGACAACTTTTCAGAGATTGATATTAACACAAAGTATTGAATTTCAAGATCTCGTATACAATGCTATTGTCATAATAGCATTATTACAAGAGTATCATATTGTGTTTTGTATAATAACCCATCACAATAACAAAGTCCAATAAAATACAAATTAAAGAGAAATAGTATTCAACAAGAATGATAAACGTATTAATAAACAAATTCTGCCTGAATAATGTAAGCAAGCAAATTTATGCCCATAAGAACAGCCAGAAATACTCTCCTGCACACACAGTCTTGTACAAAAGTTTCCACTGAATCACGGTGTTGCCAGGGTTAGGGACTTCACACAGTGGCCATTCCTAAGCCTTGACTACTTGCTATGACACTTGATGTTGCAACAGCTGACTAGAATACAACTTGAACCTTCCTTGGCTAATTCTTCTCCCAAATGGTGACCCAAGTCAAGTATCCAAGCAGCTAATGATGTGAAACTTAGCGATCAGAACGAATGCTAAATATTTAAGCACAAATTATAGAATCCTAGAATGGTTTTGGTTGAAAGGGACCTCTAAAGATCATTTAGTCCATCCCCCCTGCTGTGGCCAGGGATATCTTTCATTGGATCAGGTTGCTCAAAGCCCCATCCAAGAGTAGCCTACCTACACTTCATTTGAACCATGGTTAAAAGTGAGAGCAGACTGCCTTTCACAAAGATAGTTTAAATTGTTTGTTGAGTTCATCTTTACACTGTCCTCTTCTACTGAGATTACACAGGAGCTTTCACCAAGATGACATTTTATCAGCTTTCTCTGTACAGCACTGTATTATCCAATCCCTCTTTGAGTGCAAATTCCCAGTGTCTACAGAAACATAAGTTATATTTCAAACTGGAATGCCACGAGAGACAAAAGAATTCCTTGCTGGAGGGAGGATCTCATCAAAAGTGAGGGGAAAAAAAAGAATTATTTTTGGTACTGTCTATCTGCTTCAGAGGGAAGGTCTTAGGTACAAAGGACTTAGTCTCAGAAAAAATACACATAATTAGAAAATATAAAATAGCTTAAGTGACCAAGCTGCCTAAAGTTCTATGGGTCAGAATATGTCATTGTGAGAGCATAAATCATGAAGGTGACTAAAGTTTATAAGCTTTCCTATACTCCCATATCTGCAAGGCGTACAATCATCTGCTGCAGAGGGAATACATTTCCTTTCTGAGTACCAACATTTACCTAGCTTCACTAGTAAGCCAGCAGCTGTATTCATAGTCCTAATGATACACCAAATTGAGTATGGACCGCTGTGTCTGTACACTTTGGGAGCATCCCTCCTTATACTTATGCAGACCCTATACATGTCAGAAGTCACAAGTTTACAATCTAGAATAACCTGCAATTGTCTCCAGTTCCTTTGGGAATTTCCTCTTACAGAATGCATAGCCAAATCAGTGATTAAAATAATCTAAAGCTGGTCTTACCTTGGGAGAATCCTTGACTGTACTGAGATTCCTTCATTTCTGCTCACACTAAGTCAGTCTGAACAGATAAATGATTCTTCTGTTCAGGCTCATATTGGAAAATACTGTGAAAATAGTTTCTTCTTCAAGAAAGACAATGACTCAGTTGGAAGATAGCCACCTGATGCTAAGCAGTATTTAATCACAAATGTGAATGTGGCAGAAGATCACAGAAATACTATGCTAATACCCTGTGTTTCTTCTTTCTTGTCAACTCTAGCTCAATGTCTACAAACACTGTGACAGACTTCACTGACTGGCCCAGCCTTTACTTACAAAGAGTAAAACTACTAACTGTATGCTTTGATGAAACAAAGTTCATACCCTGGCATAAGCACATTTTACTATATGTTCCTACTTATCCCATGGAAACAACAAATACCTAATTCACACTGCCTAGTGCCTAAGTAGCGAGCTCAGACTACACATATTTAAAATGTACATAAATGAAACTTACTATCAGAGGAATGCTTTCAGAAACATCACCTCATAGGCCCAATAGTTTCACTGCCAAACAGATGCATATTCTCTCTACTTACAGCACCTAGAGCCCCCTTATGTCCTCCATCTGAAAAGATTTCAGCTCATATGGGCCCATGTGTTGATTACTTGTCATTCCTCAAAAAGGCACAATGAAGTAGCACTACTTGCCAGTAGGGTTATGTTCAGGATTCCCCAGGCCTACAAAATGAGTATGCACTACCTGTCCTTCAAAGAAATAAAGCATTAAGTAAAAAATAATCACAATTACGTTGTCTTGAATAACTGTCCACAAGCAACATGAGCAGAAACAGCAATGTACAGCAGAAACAGAAGACAATCCTATAAATAAAACAGCAGAGCACATGGCACCATACTCTAGGAAGCAACAGTGAATTTACCATGATACACCTGACAGAGTAGTTGCACATAGGAAGAACCACAACTTGCTGCTTCAAAGGTAAACTTCATCTGCTATATTCTATGCAATATGCACCACAAATTCTAAGTGCAACTCACATAAAGATAAACTCAGATTAGCAGGTGTCCATGAATACATTAACATGCAGAAGTCCTTGCAAGCATGTGTCTTTGGACAGTTACTCAAATAAATTTATGTAATTGCGGTAAATGTATAGAGTCTAATGTTTGATTCCATCCACCTTTTGTGAAGTGCTGTTCAGCACTGTTTTTCAGACAATGTGTTCAAGGAGCTCACAGAATGAACAGCCAAGAGATACTGATGTCTTTGCAAGAAACGCCAATATCCAGTTACCACCATAGGACGCCTAAAAACGACTGTCTTCAGAGACCAGAGACATAAGCAACTGTTACCTGAAGCAAAGTACAGAGACACCACTACCTCCGAAAGGACTATCACTCTTTGCAGCGTGGAGACGGTAGGTTGAAAAAAATGTATCCATATTTTATGAAAAATTCTCGTTTCTTTACATACTGTGCAAAATCAAGTATAAGGAGTTCTGTAGGCTAAAATAACTATTGTAATGGGCTCAATGACCTTTCCATAAATAAACAGATTTACAAAGGCACTCTTTGCAAATGTATTAAGGTACAGCGGAAGAATTCAGTTAATGTTTTTCTCAAATTCAAAGGGATAGCTGTTTTAATTCCTTTCCTGAATTTAGTACAGCTACTTCTCTCTGCATGCTGCTAGGTTACTCATGTCAGGAATGAATCTACAGCTTTTCCACCTCTGCAGTGGAATGAAGCACATCAAATGGCAAGACATGTAAAAACCTCCCTGACAGAAGCAAGCATGGGCCTTTGTCCTTTACCTCTCTGTACTGTCAGATATGCACATTATAGATGCATTTGAGCTCATCAAAAAGTTCAAAACAAAAAAAAAACCCCTTCATTAAAATTCCATCTGCACACTGCTTGTTGCTACAATCGTGTTTCACACGGGAGGACATTGTGAAATTTAGGGACAGACGAATAAGGACAGGAGAGCCAATTCCATTTGAAAAGGAAAGGGTTTGACAGCTTGAATCTTTTCTCTGTTTTGTACTGGACCTAGACACTAAATCCAAATGCCTTCAGGTCTGAAGGGAATGCAAACTTGTATTATGAATCCAACGTCTAAAGTCAGGTTGCAGTATCTGTTGCAATACTGAAAGCAAGCCTGAGTTCCAAAATAGGTTTAGCATTCTCACATTAAATTATCAGTGAGTTCAGAGTGCTGCGGCTTCAGCTTAAGTACATAAGGCACACAAGCTTTGAACAAGCCATCTTGGGCACTGCTAATAAAATAGCCACAGTAGCACGTAGTCGAGCAGCAACAGCTGGGCATCAATCCATTTTTGCTGCAGTTCATGGCGAGCTCCATACTGCTGGGACTCCACTCTTACCAGCACTCGAAGTTAGCTAATTTAAAACCCGTTGCACATGCACTATCACCTTGCACTGACTACAGTATAGACATACTTTTAACAAAAACTAAATAAAGAGCCAGTTTTGTACATCACAGAGTCTACCTAAAGTAAAGATACCTCAAAATAATTTGGTTTTCCCTGCACTTCATGTATGGATAAATAGTCTACATAACTGGTAGTTGTGTTAAAAACAGAAATATTAAGATAGTAGCTAGAAAAAAAAATAAAAACTAAATTAAAGTAGGCAAAGTAAGATCCACAAATAGCAACATACCTACAAATTTGGAAAATTAAATAATATCTGCAATAACTAGACACAGAAGAAAACAGGGAAAAAAGACAGATCGGTGTTTTAATACTTTACTCTTAATAATACCAAAAAGGTTGTGTAGTCAACAGAAATGGGCAGTAACACTGTAACATTACAACATTAAACATTATCTAATGAGATAAAATATTTGCATGATCAAAACAGTTGAGAGAATCTGTATGGATACAGAGGTATCTGTACTACAGAGGCTACACTTATTTTCTCTCAAAACAAAAGATACTGTAAACAAAAACACCAAGACAACTGAGCCTAACAGAGTGATAAGACTGCAACTAAACATATACAAAAGGAAGCAGTAGAAGTACGAGGCCAGTCCCAACTCTTCAAGACAGCCAAAAGGAATAGGCTATACAATTACTTCAGGTTTTAATAGAGGCTACAGTTTAACATGCTTAGTAAAGAAAGTACAAAATGTGTCACTGTGAAACTAAATATTCAAACAAACAAGAGCCAGAAAATAGTAAATAAAAGGCAAAAAATTAACATCCATAGTCTCAGCCTGGAGAAGACATACACATGTCTCCTAGAAGGCATTCACACTCAGCAGGAATGAACCAGCGGTGGGGCAAAGACAAGATAAATTTTCCTGCACAGCCAGATACTGACAGCAATTGTTGATCCCCATTCTCTGAATATCAGTTGCATCTTGTCTTTGGACTACATTATTTATATAAAAGACAAGATTTTCTTAATCTTGTAAGAGAAGCTTCCTACGATTGATATAGATGTTTCAACCTTAGGAATAATTTTTTTGTGCCAGTTCAGTAATTTTGTTTCTGATTATTCAACACATTCACAATCTCAAAAAAATTACTGCAGGTCACACTTTGTCTGGTATGGAATTAGTGTAGTCAATAGACATCTTTCTACCAATTTCACTGGGCTTTGGATTATTTCATTAAATGGTGTTCTAGTTTGCAATAAAAGCCTCATATTTACAGCACCAACCGAACACCTTTCGGTTATGTTTTATAGTCTGGATTCAGCAGAGTAATTAGTCTAGAGCATTCTACTTCCCTGATGGATGTGCTTAAGGACTTGGCCTAACAAATCTAAAAAAATCAAAATGAAAATTGCTTAACTGATGAACTGAATTTTAAGCTAAAGCATCCTTATTTCACTAGCTCTCTTCTCCTGATCAGTGTTAGGCATGTAAGAAAATTTTGTAATTTTAAGAGAAAGTTATCACCACTTAAATATTCTCTAATATCCAAGACCAACCAGCCACGTTTTAGTCAAAGCTGTATAATACAAAATAAAAGTAAAATAAATCAGAAACTTCTAGTTATTAACATCTTAACATAAATCAGTGTGACGTTACTGACCGAGCTGCAGCACTAGGCCATTGTCCAGAGAAGACAGAGAAAAGAAGCAATGCCATGGAGGAGTGGACAACATTATTCAACCCTGGCACTCACAGTTCCTCTTGTGATAGAGTGAATAGATGGAGACTGATTCCTACTACTGTGGGAGCAGCCAGCACGCTTCTCTGGCAAAAACAGTGGCAAAGCCACCTGCTGAGTCTCTCTCCTCCTTCACTGATGGTACGCTGACCCTGAAGGCAGGTAACTAATACCCACACTTTTATGGTGAAATGTTTGTTATTTGGCAACACTTTTTTAAGCCCTTAACTCTGAAGACATGCAGAGACCACAATCTCATGTTTCATTAAATATATATAAACACAATAAAGTCACATACTTTAATGAAATATCTTAAATAATTTTATTTATTCTATGAGATATATCTTTAGCTATATCGGATATAGATTATTTTTTAGATATATACACGCATACAGGCCTTTTCTGCTACCAGGGATCTAGAGTTTAAAATGAGATGCTGAAATAAGTTTTTAAAAGTTACTAAGAACAGATGCTGCACCACACGGGTGTAGAAAAGCCCAGCAGCTATGTAGATCAGATTATAAGAAACAGCATCATATGTAGCTGCCTTTGACAATCCCAAAACAAGACACTAAGTCAGATTCGCCAAGCAAGTTTTTTGCTGCTGGACATCTGAAGCAAAGCCTACTCCACATCACTCATCTAGCAGCTTCAGGAAAAAAAACACAACCCACCACAGACCAACCACATCCAAATCAGATAAAAAGGTCTGACAATGATGATTTTCAAACTTGCATTTCTAACTCACTTCCACAATCTCAAAGCAATCTTTCTTAAGATTTTTTTTTTTTTAAATAACTTAAGAAGATAAAAATGTAACTATAAAAGCTGTTGCTGGGCTCACTCTATCAGACGTAGTTAAATACTAGCTCACCCTCTTGGTCCCAAGGTCTGCATAGGTAGAGAAATGTGAATGAACTCTAGTGCTCCTGAAGCTCTGTCTCTTTCACCCTTCGAAAAGTTATTTTGCATAAGAAAAGCAGCAGAATATGTAAAAAATGAAATAACAAAGCAAAATCACTGGCTCATATTTCCTTTAGCTTGGGCCATAATTCTGGTCTCTTCTGAGTTCATTTCACTCTCCAGTTCTCATCTTCTCTTGATGCGGTTACTCTTTACCTCTCTGTGATCTGTGGTAAAGCACGAACACTCACTGATTCAGGGGCTGCTTTTGTAGGTGTACTGTGACCTTGTACGTGCTAAACAAGATCTGATTCTTACTACTTGGAACCATGAGTGAGGCTTCAAGCATAATCAGAAGCAAAGCACTACAGAGCAAGGTTGCATTTCCATGCAGCTGCTCTTTGTTTGAGGGCATCTCTATGTCAGTACATGAACTGCCTGAGAATAACAACTCACAAACAAAGTATGTTTGAAACTTGCCTATATTTTTTCAAGGGAGAAGAACACACCCACCAAAAAACACTCAAGCTACTTGTTCATCTGCTACAGCTGGAGTAGTTGTCAAAAGACTTGTAAGGTTAAAGTATGTATGACAGATATTATATGAGTAAGGAAATCATACCAATTACATCACATCTGGAAAGTTAAAAGCAAGCAACCGAGAGCGCACTGCACTGGAGTTCAGTAAAACCAGTGACTTGGCTACAAGATTTACCTCTTGACACACTCACTGCTCACGCAGCTAGCTCATACTTCCCATTGAGCGCCATGTCTGGTATTACCTCTTATTAACTGCAACTGCATAGCACCTTATCTCATAAAAACTACAGAGGAATCATTAAGATGGACAGTCAGAGACAAGCCCCATGAATGATACAGGCTTGGGGAAGAGTGGCGGGAAAGCTGGGGTGCTGGTTGACAGCCAGCTGACCATGAGCCAGCAGCGTGCCCAGGTGGCCAAGAAGGCCAACAGCGTCCTGGCCTGTATCAGAAATACTGTGGCCAGCAGGACCCAAGGAAGTGATCGTGCCCCTGTACTCGGCCCTGGTGAGGCCGCAGCCCAAATACTGTGTTCAGTTTTAGGGTCCCTCACTACAAGGAGGACATGGAGGTGCTGGAGTGTGTCCAGAGAAGGGCAACGAAGCTGGTGAGGGGTCTGGAGAACAAGTCTTATGAGGAGCAGCTGAGGGAACTGGGGTTGTTCAGTCTGGAGAAGAGGAGGCTGAGGGGAGACCTTATCGCTCTCTACAACTACCTGAAAGGAGGTTATAGAAAGGTGAGTGTTGGCCTCTTCTCCCAAGTAACTAGCAATAGGATGAGAGGAAACGGCCTCAAGTTGCACCAGCGGAGGTTTAGACTAGATATTAGGAAAAATTTCTTTACGAAGAGAGTGGTCAAGCATTGGAACAGGCTGCCCAGGGAGGTGGTGGAGTCACCATCACTGGAGGTGTTCAAAAAACATGTGGATGTGGCACTTCAGGACATGGTTTAGTGGGCTTGGTGGTGCTGGGTTGATGGTTGGACTTGATGATCTTAGAGATCTTTCCAACCTTAATGATTCTGTGATGCCCTTGATCCCATATCATCATCGAACTCTCATCTGTCTGGGACTTGCTGACAGGCAAGTCACAATTAAATTAATATTAGTTACCTAACCTCACTTTAAACATTACCAAAGGCCCATCCCACCACATACAGCTGTGCCAGCTTGAATATTGCCTCTTGATATGTACGAACATAATTCAGATTAGAACAAATGAAGGAATGGCCTGAAGAACAAGGCTGCCAACTTGTGATTTTGCAACTCTAAATTGACTTTAGCAACAAGTCATACAGGAATGCTGAGCAGATGATGTACAGTATGGCGGCTTCATCAAATCCAATCAGTTCCTTGCTGCATTCCATTTCTTGACTTCCCATAAGCCCATTACTTCCTGTGCAGAAGCTACACTAGCACAGCAATGAGCCTCAAATAATAACTGCTGCTGAGAAATGTGATAATAGCAAACACTGAAATTCCAAGGCTATAATCAGATTGTTTTCTTCAGCCAAGATTGCATGCAGTAAGAAAAAGCAGTTCAGTCAAAAATTTAACTATACACGTACATAACCTAGATAACATGCACCTTAGTTAATCATTAGTCGGTTATTTTTTACATCGTTTTTTAATGGGTTTATCTTTCTGGACAAAAATTCATTCATAAGTGTTCTTGCAGTTCACATAGACAAAGATCCTTATGCATGCAATATTCGATGGGCAGTATTTACAGTATTTGTAGCATGCTTTGCCTCAAAGTATCTAAAGATGCATTTTCACTGGCTTTAAAAAAATGCTTTTCAGTTCAGGAATCACAGGTTACAGTGATTGAAGAGAGTTCTGTCTCAGTAATTCAGGTTGGCTCCTCCATCAGTACAACATAACATGACAGCTTTCACAATGCATCACCTTCCTTAAATGTAAACGTTATCTTTCTGAAGTACTGCCAAGTTGCTTGGCACAGTTGCCAGTCTGGATTACAAGGAGCAGGCCACTACAGCACTGGCTTGCTCAGAGCAGAATGCTGTTTGGGCAAATATATCTACCCTTTTGCAAAAATCAAAGACAACAGGTAAAGTAACAGTCACAACCATGGCAGTCATCTACCTATGATACACAGAGCAGGTAACTTTCAGTGATAAAGCCATAAGCGTTAGCTGTTAATGCTCTAACCTCACTACCACCAGTGGAGTTTGGAGGTTCTGCCTGCTTCCAGCCAACTTTAAGAAAAGACAGCCAGAAATGAGCTATTGCAGAACACATTCACCACCCAAACTGCTGATGTTATGATTTCTAGGACTGATTCTAATGTTCCACTATCACCCACAGTTTATTCAGCTTGCCATCTGAAGCTACCTGTCAGTTAATTGCAGTTATTTACCTTTATGGATTTTAGCAACAAAACCTGTTCTTTGGCTGAATAACTAGCTGTATCTTCCACTGAATGTATTATTAAGAACACAACACAATACAACAGTTGAACAAGACGTAAGCTATTGCCATGGCACAGCACCATACGCTTTCACAACTTTCAGATCAAGTACTAAATGCTTCAGCAGGAAAGCTCAGTTACTGCTTCACTGTAGCTGAAGGCAGGCACAGCTTTTTGTGGCAATTGCTATATGAGCAGTTCTTTGTAGAGCAGTCACACCCAAAAAGACAGGATCTGTGCCCCACAGAGCTGTATATCCCAAATGGCAAGAAGTGATAAAACAATAAAGAATAAACATGAAACAGACAATGACAATGGCAACTGGAAAGCTGAAAATATATACTGATTGGATCAACAATGAATCTATATATTTCATTTTTTAAGGCTTTATTATCATATTATTATGGCTGTTAATGGTATTAAGACTCCTACTTTTGCTACAATGATCAAAAGGGCAGGTCAGTGCTTTGCTGAGAAAGAAAATGAGGCACCTTTCAGATCTTGTCTGGGGCTGTGTGGCTTACTCCCATTTCTCCTCACCCCACGAGACTGTACAAATTCACTGCCAGAGTTCCCAGCTCACTAAATCAAATGGTTTAACAAGCTGAAGGTCACTATAAGATGTCCTTACCTGTAGCCTTCATGTCAGACACTTTGGTTGATATGACTGCCTGTCAGCCAGAGCTATAGCCCATAACACCAAAACACAGCCATAAAACACAAATACAGTGAAATATTAGGTCAACAAATTGTTAGTGTTCTCATACTGATAAATGTCAAGATCTCAGTGAACTGGTAGATTAAAAAAAAGTTAAAATTAAAAAAAAAAAATCCTTTCTTCCACAAAACAACAGAAGGGGTAAATAAGTTTTGGTTTGTTGTTTTGTTCTCCCTCCCCGCTGCCAAGACAGTATCACTTGAATGTCTACCACCAACAAAGAAAATCTGCCTCATTTAATTTTGGAAGAGAAACAAAAGGGTTCTTTAGAGCTTGCTGTGTCCCCCTTCCCACTTCTCAACCCTGACTATTTACCAAACCCTGAGAAACCATTAGTCTCCATTCCTTTCAAGTATCCTGAATGTACTAACCTACCACATCCTACTGGTATTTCTTTATTTTCAAAACACAGGAAATGGATATGCTGCCAGACTACTGAAGGTTTTCTGTGGTTTCCATTTCTTTCCCCTTCCCCCTCTCTACAGGGCACACATCCTCTCTGAACAGCAAGCTCCGTGTCCAGTTTGCTTCTGTCACTGCAACGCAGTCGCACTCAATACAGCCGACCACTGTCTGCCCTCGACACGCTGTCCAAGAATAGTCCTCCTCTCCGGGCTTTTCTTCTTTCTTGTTATGGCCTCACCTGCTTTTGAAGGTTGTGTAAAAAGAGCATAAGCATCGGGTGTGTTTGTTGAAACAGCACCTTTCTTTATGGTATAGGCTTGTTTTCCAGAAATACACCTTTGTGTTGTCCACATGTCTGGTTCCCAAATTATGTGTTTCTTTTCTTACAATATTTCTTATTGTGCTGCTTTTCACACATTTTTTGTGCGTTTCTATTAAAGCTAACTACATAGCATTTTGTATTTTCAACATTCTTCCATGCTTTTCCTATATGAACTATATAGGAACTTTTAGCATCATACAGTGCGAAGCTGTTCAAAATGACCCATGTTGGGCATGCTGATGTCACAACAAACTTATATACACCAGAAAACTTTCTGGAAAATGCCCCTATAATCTTTGGAAGAAAAAGTACTATCCCTTTACTAACAACTACATGCTTCAGTGTTTTAGCTACATGTACTTGAATCTATAACCTTCCCTCCGAAGAAAGGTTTTCTTTCCTTAATTCTGTTTAGAGATCACCTTCTGTTTCCTCATGGGCTGCAGCTTTTCCTAGCCTGTTAGCTCTTTTCAGAGCACCTAATTTCTGATTATTTTAGTTTTCTGCAGTACAGAAGAATGAAGAATATCCATTCAAATTACAAGTAAACCCCTACTGTTCCCACGTGGGTTTTCTTTTTAGATTCTATCTCATCTCCTCTATGATTAGAAACTTCCAGCAGCAATTGCACTCAACAAGCAGAGATTTGCTCACTGAGTTTTAACAGTTTTCTGCCCACTGGTGTGCCCCATTGAGATCCTGAATCCTTCATATATGAAACAGAAAACAATTAAGACTTTTAGTGACTCATTTAAACATTTTCAGCTTTATCATGTAGATTTTAACTTACTGAGTCTGTTTTAATAATTTCACGGACAATAAAAACCTTAGAGAAAAAATTGTCTGTACTGACTCTTCCTATCCATCCCTCTCCAGGGAGACACAGTATACCCATCTCACAGGCTTTTATTCCAAGAGTTCATTTTTATGAAGCTGCATTATTTTTTTACGAGCAACCTAGACAGATAGCCAATGTCCATTTCAGGCTGGGTGTTGCACATCTCTGTCCTTCAAGCTTATATTTATCTCCCATTGTTGCTATCACAAAGCCTACAGCAAACAAACAGTAGTCACAAGCCTGTGGTTGTCACTATAGGTTTATCTGTCAAAAGCAGTAAAAGCGTAATTCCATACAAGTAGAAAAAAGGAACTCGACTTCTTTAATTAATTGTTTGTCCTTCAACTTTCTGAGAATCTTGACACTAAATTGAGTGTCTCTCACTAAACTGAGAGATGTTCTTAATATCTGAAGTTTAAGAACAGACACTATGGTTAAAAATCTGAGTCGTCAGGCAGGGGAATCCTCACCAATTTCAACATGACTATTAGAAGTAAAAAACTATCAAAATAAGAAGCTATAACTTGTTCCAGAAAAAGCGGACTCTCTTCTGCTTCCTGTCTGAGGTTATCGAAACCACTTTGAAAAGCCCCCAGAGACTGCCAAATATTTTGTAAATTGCCACTGCCACACGAAATCACTGAAAACTGAAAGCACAAAGGGAAGCCTTCCAGAAATTACTTAATGACATGGAATTATATATACAATCACCTCCTTCCTCTGGGATGCACAGGAAGTTGAGCCCTTCTTTTGTGTCTGCTTTCTGGGACGGGAGTTCACTGGAGCAGAAATTCCCTTTATATTTGCGTCTTGTGCAGGACAGATAACATTGCCAGTATTCTGCAAATACAGCACTGCAGCAGAACATCAGCAGTAAGCGGCTGATCGCTGAGGTGACTTTATAAACTTAAAAATTTGTTTCTAGAACATGGATGGGGTGAGGACATTGTGGTGCCGTGAACTGGTAAAAAACCTTCTGCATGCTTAAGTAAAAATGAAAGGGATAATACTGCCTGTCATTTCACTTTCCAAACTACAATTTGCTATATCAATCCAAGTAACTTTGCATTTTAACCCAAACAACACGGGAGAAAATTTAAGACAATACTTCCCTACCTCTTCTTGTTTAGGAGAAAAAATACATCTAGCATAGACTAGCTTTTTCCTGGCCCTCTTCTCAGTGCTTGGGAATGTTAGAACAGTTCAAGGCTAGCTGATTTGTTCCTCCACTCTTTTACAATATTATGTGCAGCTATTAGAAACCAATGTAATTAGGAGAAATATAAAAAAAGTCAGTCAACCACCTTTCTCCACACATAATACATGCTAGAAAACCACTAAGTTTTGCTAGCATGACAAAATAACGTATGAACCCAGACTGCATTCATGAGATTAATCTTTTAGCTTCCCTAAGGTGAAAAAAGAACACTTGGCATGAAAAACATTATTGGGAAAGCAGAAGTTTTAATATCTTTTTCTATAATCCCCCTTATAATATGATTGTAATGGACATGACGATAGAAATGGGGGATAATTCCCTTGCAAAACAAAATGCCAAAGACCTTGTTTTACACAAATTTATGAGTTTCATAAAAGGGTTGGATAACTTTTTGCATTGTTTTAAATGAAGTGAACTCTACTGGGTGTCAATCTGTTAGTGAATACTGGAAGTGGCCTGAAGGCCCCGTAACAAATGTAACCTCCAAAAATGGCAGCTCAGTCTAAACGTACATCAAACCAACTAAAATGGTCATAATTCAGTAACCCCTTAAAGTTGAGCTCCATTTGACACAGAAAAAACAACTACTTTGAACCTTGGAACATATTCTTAAACATGGACTTTTCAGCTTCCTTCTTCTTTGAGATGCTTATTACCCATCAGTCAAAGCCTTTAATAAGCCATGGTTTAGGGAATGGACTGTGAACTACAGATACTCTTGTACCAGAAACCAGACCACAGATGCAACACACAACTACATTTTGCTATTTTTGTATATCATACTCTGGTCTACAAAAGTCCAGTGTGAGCTTGTCAGTGTCCCATACCAAGCAGTCACATATATTACTGTAGCGCAATTATTGGACAGACAACAGCAAATTGTAGAAAATTAATGGAAGTCAACAGAAAGAACTTTCCATAGCAGTAAAGCAGTCTGATCCACTGAGAAAAAAAATCTGTGAAAAGCCAAAACAAGAAGGTAGTAAGGATGGAGGCAGAGGGCATTTTCTTGTGGCATATTACAACTGAAACTGTCTGATCATCCTGACATGTGCACACATCAAAAAACATGTACAAAATGTAGAATAAATGAGAAGTGCACAAGTAGAGGGTCTTCCTTCAAAAAGCCTTTTTTTTTATTCTCAGCATTCAATGTGTTTACATATAGTTTAGGTTTAAAGTATTAAAAATGAAATGGCAATATATTTTCCTTTTCTCAGACTACTGCCCATCTTGTAATGATCTTTGGATGGGGACTGGTGGTTGCTTTAAAGAATTAATTGGTCTAACTTTATTACAGAGCTACATTCCTGTAGCTGAGCCTCCTTGTGCAAAATTTCTCCTCGCTGACATTCTCCCTAGATTCTTTTAAGTCCATTACAAATGTGGGCAGATATACTTTCTTGATGACATTTTTACTTGCATAGAAAAATCAAAAGCTTGTCAAACTGTTTCCTAGGTCCACATTATGATATCTGATCACGTCCTTAATGATTCCATCTTTACTGTAATGAGTTTACAGGAGTTGCTGGTTCTTTCTCTTTCATTGAATTCCAGAAATGAGCTTTCATACTCAAAAAACAGGGAGTCATACTGTTATAAAAAGTGTTTTTTTCACTAGGGTGGAAGTGCAACAATGTTTACCATGTATCAAAAAGTAAATTGCTTCTTCATTAATAGGAATATAAGCAGAAATTGACTGTTTTCAAGTTATTGAAGGAATGCAAAGGATACTAATTATTTTCAGAATGTCCTTTCAAAATGGCCCTTTCATTATTTCAGTGGTTGTCCTAAGATGCCAAGTTCTAGTTTTAAAAAAATTAAGTTCTTCATACAAAGACATTCTATTCACCATCATAAACAAAAATAAAATTCTGTTTCTATTTCTCTGCCACTCTACCACTGTTCTTCCTTTCTCGTTTCCCAATTTTTGTTACCATTTTTTTTTGTCCCAAGGAAACCTCCACTATCCCAAATTGCAGAATCTTACTGAACATTAGTCACCATTTTAAGGACTGACTTAAGTTCACACAAGACAAGTTTACGTGTCCCACATGTCAGCAAAAGCTGACCAAAGGAAATTTGGGGTGTTAAGTTCAGGCCTGAACTTTGGCATACGCAAAATAAGCAATTACTTGCAATAGGATGGTTCTGGTGCAGCACATACCCATTGATTCCTCTGGATAATACGTTTGTGCCCAAGTCCTAGAGAGACAAATTTCCTATTGCTGCTACGATAAAAGTTAGCATATATGGAGTCAGGGCTACTATGGAAGCAATTTCTGTAGTCCCTGCTCTCTATGCTCCCCTTCATCAGCTCTCCTATCACCTGCAAGAATAGCAAACCTGGCTTTCCAGAGGTCTTGACCCATCAGCCAGGTCCCATACCTCATAATTCTGGTGACAAAACTCATGCTGATAACACAACTTCAGCTACCTTTGACTGAATATTTTGAGTGACTCGACTTTGAGACATTTGTTAGATCTCCTTCCAAATCTACCAACTGGAAGAACGTGTCTTGCATCCTCTTATATACCAAGTCCTAAGGAGGTAAGGCAGACTGCTGCAGGGTGAAGTGTTTCCCCACTGAAGCTAGTACCTGTAGTTTTCTAACAAAGTTTGAATGCTATTTTGGTAGTATCTTTTCTGAAGCTCAGACCCTGCACTCACTAAAACAGAACACTTTAACAGTTCAAGACAACTACTTTGCAGCATATGAAAGGGGAATATTTTGAATGAAACTGTTTCACAACCTCTGATCATACACTACAACATTTTCTGGCATCTTCCAAAAAGACCAAAAACATACCTACAGTAACACAATACTTATGAGACATGATAATGTAATTATTACCAGAGAACTTTAAGTATTAAAAACAATGAGACCATACAATATAGTTGATAAGCTTTCTAAAAGACTAGGTGTATCATCAGAATATCTAAAGTTAAGTAGAAACACATGCAAACAACTTGTCAATGCTGGCACAAGTTATATTTACCTTCTACTTACAAAAAGACGAATATCTATTCCAGCAATTTCCATTTCTATAGTCAAAATTCACCCTACTACTACTACAAGAAATTCTACCTTCCACTGTTTCCTAATAAGAAACTATCCAAGGTATCCGTTGCATGCTATTAATGTCTATAACGTAATACCCACAAAAGAAAACATACTCCCTATTCCAAAGATATTTTTCTTTGTCTGCATTGTGCCGATTCAGAAGAATAATTTAATATAAGTCTAAGTTCAAAGATAACAGGCATTACATTCACTTCCATGACATTTCTCACGTGCTTAGGAACTTGCCAGTGTGCACTAAGGACAGCAGTACACAGAGCAACAAAAACACAGAGCAACAGTGCATTCCTGACCTGAAATTACTCACTTTGTATGAAGGCTTAAATTTATGATTAGTTAAAAATGTAATGTCGGAAAGCACATTATAAGAGAGGAGATTCACTGGAATATCTGAAAAAGTAACTGAATGTGACAGACTGTGATGTGATTTCAGAATGAGGTCCTGCTTTTTGGCACATGCGACTGTCCAGAGACATTTCAGTGAAAACAATCTGTATGGTAAAGTTACAAGCACAGCACACCCTTGCTAATAGAGCCCAGCCTGTATTCTTTGTGTGGCACCGTGTCAATCTTTATGGGGAAAGCTACGGTTTAGTTGCAGTAACGATGCCTCAATGACGACCTTGGTTTATTTTACTAATTGCTCTTCCTTTTGGAAGCGATTTCTTAATATCCAGTGAAACCTTTCTTCCTCCTTTAGCTTCAGGCCATACTTCTTGCCCTAGAATCAACACAAGAATTTGCAAAAGCAAATGGGGAACAAACATCCCAGGCTGGCCTTGTTTCATTATTCCGCTTGTTTTATGTACAATAGATAGCCTTACTTTGTTGGTACAACACAGAAAGCCTCATTTGGAAGGGCCATAGATGACCACAGTTCTGTCTGTCTTTAAAGTATCATCAGCTGTTCCAAGGGGAAAAAAAGCATATGAATAATACTTATATCTACCAGCACACTGCATATCTGAATGTTATCTAGGATAAATCAATCTATCTATATGAAAACATTTAACCAGTCAACTTCCCAGAAATTTTTTATTACAATACCTGTAGTCTTTCTCCTTCCTGCTGTTGACAATAGCAAAATGCCTATTCTTATATAAAACCATCATCCATGGAATTTTGGAATTGTACACAAGTCACTTTTAAGGGGTATTTTAAGTTTTTACACACTACACAGCAAACCAATTCTGAATCAACACCATTGATGATAAAGGTAGATGTGAATGTGTTTATTTGACTAGTATATGGTATCTTTGTATTGTTAGGATGGCATAATGTGAGCAGAGCATAGCTTTAATGTGGATAAAGAAAGATGAAGCCATTGCAAATATAGAAAAATCTCTGAATAAAAGGACAGCTTAGAGATGAATGGGCATATTAAAATCTACAGCAAATTAATCTAAATTTTTTTAGGAAGCTGCCCCACACATTCCACTGTATTAAAGAAAACAAGAAGCACTGATAGTGAAATAAACCAAAATTAATACAGACCCTAAGACATTTTCCATTTCATCTTCCTATGTGACAAGGGGCACTATCCTGCAAAATATTATTTAGAAAACATTAGCTAAGGTACAAACAAGCTGCATCCAGAACAGAAAAAGGAAAGTTAGAAATTACTTCTCATCATAGGAACATATTAATAAGCAGACATCAGATGAGGTAGATATTTCATGTACAATACGAGTGCTGTACCATGTTAAGAAAAACACAAACAGGACTTCAAAAAGCAATTACACCTTCAATCACTTATGAGTGAAATGCAGTCTCTGACAAAGATGTCCTACAAACAGATGTGTTTTGAAAGATGACATATTGGTGGAAATAAAGTGCAGTGGGACAAACAGCTTGAAATAGAATTGACATAACAGCACCTTTTTTAACAGAACTCAAGATGTTCAGAGATTAAATGATCCAACAATCCAGATGAGGCTGCTTTTACCTGCACATGCAATGTAAAAAATCTAGTTATCTGGGAGCACTCGGATTATTGTCGTAAATTATCGTTGTACATGCATTTCTCTAAGACTATTCTACCCACAGTAAATGAGGCTGGAAATAAACAAACATAATTAAACGGAATCAAGTGGAAATAAATCAAACATAAATCACAATATCCACATGGATATTAGGAACAGTCAGATAAAACAAACAAAATTAAATCCAGTAAAGCCATACTCCACTACAGGAAACAGAGAGAAAATGGCACAAGATAGCTATCTGCCCACTGCGCTGGCTAACATTGATGCCATCCTGTGCCTAACTGCTCAAATCTTCCAAGGCTGAGAGGTTTCACAACACCTTAAATTCCAGGCAACAATATCATTTGTGTTGCTACCACAGCATTTCTGATGGTATAAAAATGGATAACTGCTTACAGGGGACAGCTAATGTTAGTAATTCTCTTCAGCACACCATTCAAACATCCCATGACAAGCTCTATGTGAACTGTTCGCAAGAGCAAAAATCTAGGGCTAGTAGAAAACTCAAAAATCCAATAACCTCCCACAGGAGTCTGGGTACAATCAGCTCCTCAGAAAATAAACTCCAAAGTATTCTTTCATTAGGAACCCAAAAGCGAGAAGTACTCCAAATTAGTGGAATCCTTCAGAATTTAACTCTATCCCAGCCAAAACCAGCACACTTGCTGCATGTCTCTTAAGGTAGTTTTGTATGTGTCTAATTAAATTGCTGTGAGACTTCCTAAATGCCTGCATGCAACTAGCATCTTTTACAAAAGATAGGAAAAAGAAAAATTATTTGACATTAAAAAAAAAAATAAAAGGGCTTTAACCTTTGTGCATAAAGGTAGAAACTAAAGATCTTTCTTCCCTTTTTTTCCCCACCCTTAACCAAACTACCCAGTGACCTGAGGCTAATGGAAAACAAAACTGGACTATAAAAACCCAAAAAAGATCCAGGGCTAATTCTTATCTAATTTCCTCAAAGAGTTGCTCCATAAAACTACTGTGATGAAAGCTAAGACTAAGACCAGACATACAAAGGCGCAAAAGAAACCAGAATACAGACCGTTTGTCTTTTTGCCTTCACTATCACAACTGTGCAATGAACTAGTCAACGTTATCAAGAAAGTTTTACAGATAACAGAAAAGTATCAATAGGAAATATGAAAGATTACAGAACAACATTTTGTGCCCCTTTATTTCTAAGTACTTCATAAAACTTCTGTCTTGCTCATGTCCTGTATTTTACAAACTGAAAATAGGGGAAAAAATCTAAAGTATGAAATACCTTGGGCAACTAAACAAACACCACCTCAGCTGATTGTGCAGAAAAAAAAATATTAAAAAGTCACACTTTATCACACTCCAATTCAAAGCCTTTTCTACACAGGCCCAAATCCCATCAAATAGTTAAAAAAGGTAGACTCTCACATGCAACATCAAAAAGAAAGCCCTGCTCATACTAATGTTATTTCTATTTCCTAAATCAAGAGCACTTCTTTCTAAAGCCCATACTATACTGCAATACCTAGCACATACACCAGCTATATGTATACTACATAAATTTATCTGGTCATACTCATTGAAAGTATATGATCCTTTGAGCATGGAAGTCTACATAAACCTAGCCTTTTAATTGGGCAGCCAAAACAACATTTATTGCCTCTTCTCCTGTCCCTCACAGTGACTAGTAACATTGCTCAACTTCACTGCAAAATAGCCAGTGTTCTCATTTCTCACAGAATATGTTTCACAAGAAAATACTGCTATTTACTCATTGATCTATCAGCACACTGTAATTTTAGTTTGTTATAAAGAGTGAACCCTAAGAACTTTGTATGCAATCTAGCCATGTCACTAGTATTACTGTTTTTAAACTGATGTTAAACATAATCTTAATTTAAGGAGTAACAGCTGCTCATTTTCGGGTGCTGGGCGGGGCAGGGGGAGGGGAAGTAATCACAGTTAATGTTTCATATTCCAAGTCTAAGCAGCAGGTGTTCACATGAAAGCTCTGGGATTTCAATTTGAAATTAACTCTGAACATTTTCCACTGCTGACAGTGCAACTGTTGCTGATCACTTTAATGGTATTAGCAAGTCTTCCCATGTCAGTAAACACTTATCCTCAACATAATATAGATTATTTTCTTCAGCTTAGACCCTGAACTATCTAAACTGCTGACTACATTTGTCATTCTGATTCATAACAAGGGACTGAGTAGTCTGTAACTAGGTTTTCACTCAGCTGGACGTTTTACATGCTGAAATTATCCCAAGCAGAAGTGGAAGGTCAGTTCTGTTTCACATACTAGATGTTTTTCACGCACAATGACATCATACATTGAAACGCCACCAAAATCCTCTCCACTCGGAAAACATGAGTGTTCCTTCAGGACATGTGGAGAACCTCAGTATCTCATATTGCATCAATATTGTATTGCTCAGCAAACAAACAAACACAAAATATATCCTTCGGCTGATAAAAATGTTGTCCTACACTTGCTAACATGGGTTTCCAAGATGTGACTATCCTCAAACCACAACAAAACACCCAGCCCAGCATGCTCTGGACTCTGAGGACTTCAATTCTTTCATGCCTTACCCTTTGCAAAAACTTGTTAGTATGGACTATGTCTATTTTGATCTCAGAACAGTGTGATTAAGTCAAAAGTAGGTATTTATGCTGCTGAAATGCAGAAATGTTGCTGCTGATTGAAATGATTAGTAGACAGAGGTCAAGTATCCAAATGTCTTAAATACTATACTGTCACGTACGTTCCTGATTGAACTCCATTTGCAGACTCAAAATGGACTAGCCTATTAACAGTTACATGTGCACCCTTCCTATAACGAGTAAAATGTAGAACCTTCAAACCAGCAGTTCCATCCAATTCATGCACTTCATATGAAGGAAGTGGGGCTCTCTCAAACCAGTTTTGGATAAAAGCTTAACTAATAACTAATGACATAACTAATATGTCATCCATTTTAAAGATGCTCAATAAGCATTTACCAAGTAATTTGTCAGATCATTGTTAACACAGTTCTGCTTTACAGAACTAAGCAAGAAACAGTTTTGAGCTTACAGATCACCAGAAGAATCAGCGATGAGAAGGAAAGTTCTCACACTGAAAAAAAAAATGTTGCTGCACAAATGGCTTGAAGAATAAAACAGTGTCTACAACACAAAAAGGTGTTGCCCATTCTAACACTTGCTAAGACTTTTTTTTTTTTAGACACATGCTCCAGGTTCTCTAATGACCAGAACTGGAGATAACCTGTGCCTTACCCACCAGAGAATGTCAAGTTATATTAATTACAAACTAAGTAGCTCCATTTAGTTCATCAGGAAAATTATTAGAACTCATTTATCAAACTACTACAATTTGGCTAAATACCTAACACAAACCTTAACAGTTTGAATCGTATGCATGTTGCATGTTGTACCTCAAAGTAAAGGTCATGCTTGGGAAGTTAAATGAAAGGCCTTGGTGCTTTTGACAAAAAATGTGCAAGAAAGAGTTTAAACTGCTGTTCCCTCTATTTAATGACCAAAAATAGTACCTCTGTATAGACTTGCTAAC
Organism: Phaethon aethereus; assembly: GCF_964289735.1. Taxonomy (NCBI): domain Eukaryota; kingdom Metazoa; phylum Chordata; class Aves; order Phaethontiformes; family Phaethontidae; genus Phaethon; species Phaethon aethereus. The sequence continues at coordinate 19,713,670 of NC_138578.1, forward strand.
AGGACACAGACCAGAACTGAACACCTCACTAACACCATTAACAATTGTAATAATATGGGCAATACATCATAGAATCATAGAATAGTTTGGGTTGGAAGGGACCTTTAAAGGTCATCTAGTTCAACACCCCTGCAATGATTAAGGACACCTTCAACTAGATCAGGTTGCTCAGAGCCCCATACAACCTGACCTTGAATGGTTCCAGCAATGAGGCATCTACCACCTCTCTGGGCAACCTATGCCAGTGTTTCACCACACTCATTGTGAAAAATTTCTTCCTTATATCTAGTCTGAAGCTGCCCTTATTTAGATTAAAACCATTACCCCATGTCCTATCGCAACAGGCCCTGCTAAAAAGTCTGTCCCCATCTTTCCTACAGGGCCCCCTTTAAGTACTGGAAGGCTGCAATAAGGTCTCCATGGAGCCTTCTCTTCTCCAGGCTGTGAACAACCCCAACACTCTCAGCCTTTCTTCACAGGAGAGGTGTTCCATCCCTTTGATCACTTTTGTGTCCCTCCTCTGGACTCGCATCAACAGGTCCATGTCTTTCGTGTGCTGAGGGCTCCAGAGCTGGACACAGGACTCCAGGTGGGGTCTCACCAGAGCAGAGGGACAGAATCACCTCTCTCCACCTGCTGGCCACATTGCTTTGGATGCAGCCCAGGATACAGTTGGATTTCTGGGCTGTGAGCGCACATTGCTGGCTCACATCCAGCTTTTCATTCACCAGTACCCCCAATTCCTTCTCGGCAGGGCTGCTCTCAGTCCTTTCATTCCCCAATCTGTATTGATACCAGAGGTTGCCCCGACCCAGGAGCAGGATCCTGCACTCGGCCTTGTTCAACCTCATGAAGTTCACGTGGGCCCATGCCTCAAGCTTGTCCAGGTCTAGATGTAGCAGTCTGTTAAGAACTAAGAGAACTTCTATTATCTGTCTGTCAACCTCCAGTAAAAGTTGTCACCAGCCATGTCACACAAAGGGCACAAAATCTTGCATAAAGACGACACTGGAATGAAGGTCTTACTTTCTCCATGGCAAGAAAAGACCTAATTTATGTCCAGAAGCTAAACCTAAAATTCTTCAGATCTTTTGGTCTTGCTTATCTTTTATAATAACTTAAGGATATTCTTACTACTATATTTTTTGGCCTTGAGACATTGGATTAAAAAACAAATATACCATACACAATAACAATTTTTCTATTACTTACACATTTGGTTTCATTTGCTCCTGTAGCTGGAGCCAAGAAACAAACACACATGGCAGCAGGCATTAATTACATAAAACACAGGTGTATGTGTACCTACTTCATCTTCTGCTCATTACTAAACTCTGCAGAGGCAGACAATACTTAGATGCACTGTACCAAGCATATCATCAGCATCAGGCCAAGAGGTCAGGTCTCACTCAGAGGCACTTCACAACATTTGAACATTACATCAGTGACAAGAATATGAAATGAGGTCTTCACAACAAACACACCCTTTCAGAGAGGCATGCAAAACACATTTCTGTCACTTGTGCTGTCAGTTACTGCCTCAGAGATGCATGTCTCTTGACATAGACCAAAAAAAGGGTGAAAAAGTGGAAAGAAAAAAAAAGGACACAAAGCAGGATTTTAGACTCCTCAGTTTTAGGGTGTTTACAAAAGCCAAAGATAAAATCACTGCTGTGGACTGTTCTTATAAAGCTATGTTTCTCCAACAGCAAGTCATGACTGCCATGGGAGTTATAAAAGTAGTCAGCAGCAGCTCACTTCTACCCTAACCAACAGTGGTCTAATTTTTGCAAGGTAGAAGGAGAAAACCCTAAAATTATCAGCCATAATACTCACACAAAGCAACCTCTAACTCTCTTCAATGGTTGGCAACAGCTGCCACTCTTCTAGAGCCTGAGAGGGACTGTAAACAATTGCAGTGAGGAATTAGTGCATGGAAGACAAACTGAGGCTGACTGAAGATGCCACAGGAAGACAGAGGAGACAAAGGGGTTCATCCTTCCAAAAAGCTTGAAGGAAATGACCCTGTGGGGAAGCACACAATTCAAACAGGGGATAGTATCCTTCTTCACCAATTTCACTGCCCCTTAATTCCATTCCTAAACTTGCTTGCTGCCTTCACAATTCAACGCATTCCTTCTTTCAAGTATCTTCTTTCCTCTGCACCTCATTTTCTCTCCTTTCTCTTATTTTGTTTCTTTATCACACCTTTTACCACTTCATTTTCTGCTGCTTCTACCCATACTGCCTCCTCCTTTTCTATTCTGTGCACTGCTGTTTTTCAATGGCCAACACTTCACTTTTTTTGTCTTTCTACTGCCCAGAACATACTCTTCTCATTTCTTCATTCAGTATGTCTACTCCGGAGAAAACCATTCTCACTTCTACACTTTCTTTCTTCTTCCTCTCAAGCACACTTCTTGGTTTTTTCTGTATCTTTAGTTATGTCACTCCTTTTCCTGTCTTCAGTCTCCAGACTGAAGGAGATTCCAGAAATGAAGCCAAGCCCAGGGCCCAGTGTAAACTCTGGCATAATTTTCAAGCATCAATCAAAACAGGAGGGCAGGTTATTGGGTTTACTGGTCAAAGAAAATGAAAGGGACAGTTAAGAAACAAAAGCAATATAATCAAGAACAGTAGTACTTTGATCATATCGATGCTGCATCTCTAGTTGTTGTAGTCTGGAGATCACTAAGCCTTACTGCTAGACACCAATACTCCCCGCTGTTCTGCCTACATGCTCTTTTGCCTCAAGAGTCCTCATTTCAACTAGGATTAGTTGAACACAATTTTTGACGAGGGGACATGATTTACAGCAGACTGAGTAAGAGAAAAAGAAGAATCCTTATTTTATAACAGAGCAGACAGAACGGCATCTTTTTGATCTACCTCATGCAACAACCCTTGGATACCTAAACCACCTGTAGACAGGCAACCAGCACAAAGTCTGTTGGGCAATTAAAGATCTGTTTTGAAGTAGTCTTGGAGCAAAGAGATGGTAGGAAGCGAGTGACTGATTTCCCAGTGATGTGCCACATGGCTAAGTTACCCTGGAGATAAGGAACTGGAATTTTAAATTATTTGACAACTCTACCTGAAACTCCTAATACTGCGGAATACATTGGTGAACTCCACGCATGAGCTGAGGCACAGCCTCAGCAGGCAAATGAAGCAAAAAGCACACCAAAATGTCACTTTTCATACATTGGTAAAAGCAACAAAGGGTCAGGTCACGTCAAAATCAATTCAGGCATTTAAAGCCAAAATAGCTCCATATAATTATTTTCAGGAACCCCAAAACTGGGCTATTTGTGTTTGTTTAATTATAACACTGATCAACTTATCACCAGTGTCCCTGATTCTCCAAGCTTAATAATGAAAAACAGCCTCTTAAAATTTAATCCAGTGGAGCACCTAGCTGCCAGAAAACATGGACAGGCTCTCAATGTAGAAGGAAAACATGCTCCCTGAGAAACAGTAGCCTTACACAGTCATTCTGTCTCAGGTATCTGAGGAAATGTGTAAGGACACAAAAGCACAATACCCTGAACTCAGAATATCCATATTAACAGACCTTCTTCCCGCCAGGATAAACTTCATTAAACTCCCTTGATACACAGCAGATTAAGAGCAATTGATCATATACAGAGTCAGATGAAGCCGGCAAATTAGCTGTTTCAGAGATGCAGTGAGCAGTTAAAAGCAGCTGAGGTTTTTCATTGCATTTTCTTAATAAAGAGCAACAGTGACTAAATTTAGTATTACTTCTCAGCTGAAAAAAGACAGCTGTAAAATCAGTTAAGGTCTGCTAACATTCTGCTAGTTTCAGAAGTTACCATACATCAGTCTGGTAACAGTCCCATTTTGGTCAGGAACGCACAGGATTTTAAAACAATTGACAGTTTTCTTCCTTCGAAGTTGTTCTATAGCAACTGATCCATTCCTCACTTGACTCCCATAAGGGAGTCCAATCCTACATCTCCACTTACCCCTGAAGGGAAGCAAAGGGTTTCTGAACACGTTAGAGTCTATCTTCTCTACCTTCGCCTCCCTGAAAGATGCCTAAGACAGATCTAAGACAAAGGAAAGAACAGTGCAGACTTCAGCTTCCCATCAGACTCCTAATGCTGCAGGAGTGAGTGTGGTCTGCCTCTGCCGCTCACTCTTCAGTCTGCTAGTCTCCAGTTTAGGAGGACAGGCCAAAGGGAGGCGTAAAATAACTGGATCACATGAAAAGGTATAAAGGAGGCAAAACAGAATAGAATGCTGATGGAGCGAGACCATGCGAAGTTATGCATTACAAAAAAAAAAAAATACCAAGGGGGTTGAGAGTTTTGAAAGGCATTATAGAGAGTAAATATTTTAGATAATAGCAAAGAGTAAGCATTTTCATCTTTCAATGCAGGGACAGTCAAAATACGTCCCTGTAGCTTACACCTGAAAAACAAAATGGAAAGAAGCAGCATCAATTTACTCTCTGCCTTTCTGATCTCTTCATGCTAGTTCATGCTAGTGATGAGGTAGAACAAAAAGCAAAATACCTCCTCTTGTTAGAAACTGCCTCTCCCTTTTCAGAGGTTTTGCTTCATTATGGCTAAAGCAGTTAATATATACTAAAAGGAATACATCCTGGAGAACAGTAAACCCTTAACGCTGTACGGCAGATGGATGCTCTTGACTGTGCATGGAAACAAACCCCAAGTTTCTTATTTAACCTCCTGAGAGCAATTTCTATTGACTTCAAATAAACAAAAAGAAACACAACAAAAACATGAATATGAAAATACATAAAAGAAGTGTTAATTAAGTAACACACACATAATATAAAGAGTATAGTCAGACAGAACTGTTGAGGGGTTTGTCTCAAATTTTTGTAATTTGTATAACCAAAAAAATAAATCTTCCCACTTATCTTTATAGCTTTCTGCAAAACTACTAAACAGTCTTTATTGAGGAGCTTTATAAAATATCAACCCTACTGCTAACATTGCTATCCTACACATACAGACCAAGTCTCATGTCTGCTCACAGACCAAAACCAGCAAAGTTGAGGTCTAACTGCCTCATACAGACTGCCTGCATCCAGAAGATAAGATGTCTGGTGGTTCTTGATGTGAGGAAGAAACAACTGCAGACTGCTTTGAGAGGGTTAAAGGTGCAAAAAGACAATTATCCTCAGAACCAGAAGAAATGCAGAGGACCTGAGTGAGAAAGAAAAACAGAAAATAACTGGATTCCTCAGGATAATAGGACAAATAATTCAAGCAAAACAAAAGGAATCAAAAGGAAGGGGACATTATGCTCATACAGTATGTGGTTATGAAACACCTTGACTCATGTAATCCTCCTTCAGTAGCTTCCACTTGAAAATTATTCATGATCCTTTTTACATTGTCCAGTATCCCACTGAAGCAGAACTTTTTCAGAATATTTTATCATACAAGTCTAATGATTTCTGTCCTTTGGTATTTTCTCTTTTCCATTAATACACACCACTAAAACCAAAGTTATCATTAAAATAATGCATACATGCTCCAAATCCCAATATTTATTTTTCGTGTTCATGGCATCCTAACATAATACGTTGAACTATTGAGGTGTCCCCACTCTACTAAGAGGAACTAGTAAATGAGTATCTGAAACCACAGACTAGAAGCTCTTTTCCTTTCACCAGCTAATAGTTTACAAGTAACTGCCCTGACATTCATAAGAATATTTGTGAAACTGGACATACCCAGAAAGAGGAAAACATTCACCATGTGCTCCATGTCACTGTAAATTTAGGACAAGAACCTACAAGCTCCATTTCACTCTCCCAACCTCTAAGACTTCCTCTTCCTCTCAAATTATAAGGTTTCCTCTCCATTCAGCTGCAGTGAAAATCCACCCAAGTATGTTCTGAGGAGGTCACTTCTGAACACACTGAAATCACACAGACCTGGGACACAAACTGAACCACTAACTGGCATTATCTTTCACTTAATTTTCCAAAGAGTTTATAAATCCACCTATACATTTCCTGGAATGGCCGCATTCAAGAACAGCAGCAATGACAAAAGCCTAAATAACACACTCAAGCAATCTCTGTCTCTGCCCTGTGAACCTACAGACATACAAATGACCCTCTGTTTGCACGGTACTGGTCTCATTGCTTTGAAGTTCTGTTGGCTTCAAAGGAGGGAACTGATTCTGCTTGAGGTCCCCATTCTCTTTGTAATTAAACTGGTGTAGGATCTCAAGAAATTCAGCAGAATTGTTCTGGCAACAGTGAAAAAGCAACTGAGACACTGCTCACAACTAATTCAACTTTCACATATGATGACTACTGTGAAAAGCAAAATAGATGACCCAAAGAAAACACGTAAGAAACTGTGCAGCAGAATGTGCCATCACTCCTCACAACTTTCAGAAACAGGCAAGCGTGCAAGCTGAATGAGGCCTTGGGATGTTCCCCAAACAGCTCAGGGCCCTGAGGCGCTGCTCCCCTAACAATCAGCTCCACAGCAGCGCTGAAAAGGGCTGGTAATCCCCCCGCCCCAGCCTCCTTGGGACCACTCTGCTTGGCAGCCTTCTTCAATTCGGGAGCATCACAAGGTAACAACGCCATAGATGAGTTTTTGTACAATGGCCTTAATATACATAATCTTCCATCCATCACAGGTGAGCCACCTGCCTGGTCCTGCAAAGGTCCCTTGTGACCTGTCTCCATCCCTCTTAAAACTTCCCATCAAGTATGGTATCAAATGAGTAGCCCACCCATCAGCCCAGAACACCAGTGTCCATCATCCTGTAATCCTCGTGCTCACTTTCATGTTACCTGCCACATGTAGAGTAGTAACCTCCAAACATCTCCTGAACAATGTCAATTTATTCCTTCAAACAGTAATTTTCCTGGATGCATATAAAGGAAGAAAGACGATAAAGCCACAGGAAGTGCCATCACATCCACATTTTTTTCCTTTCTTTCAAGTGGAAGCCAGGAAGACTGGTCAAATATTTATCCAGGCCAGAAGATTTTTCCAGAGCTTTCTAAATACAATTACACCAACTCCATCGAGCATGTGGAAAGACCATACTAAGTGTTTGATAGAGCCTACGGAGAGTTACAGAAGCACAGATGTAAAAGGTTGATGACTGTCAGCAGTCATTAATTATTGTTCTTATAATTCTTTACATAGGCAATGGTGAATTTATTATTTTGTAATAGATAGGGTTATTTTGTTACTCACCAGTAAGGTACATGTTACCGGAGCTAAAGTCAGGGAGGTTTCTCGACAAAAATAGGGAGGAGGTACCGACGCACTGTTTAATTTAGCAACTGTTGCCATGGAAATATCTTTTTTACTGACTGCTGTTGATTATCTCATGTTTGAAATGTGATTTATGCACATTCTACAAGAGAGAGCAGAGAAGCGTATTTGCAGATGAGTAAACCAAACTATGGTTATTCCAACATTAGAATGCAGCATGCTCCATATACTTTTCAGAAATACATAATTTGTCAAAATAGACTATTAATCATGAAAATATACTGGCTTCCTGCCGTATATAACCCAATTACCAGAGTAAAGCAGAAGCCCTTCCCAGATCTCAAATAAACAGGAAACAATGTAATTCCCATTTTCTTCCTCTTACTGTCTCACAGGAAAGGAGAAGGACAGAACCAGAGAGACTAGCTGGTCCAGCAGATGCTATTGTTATGAATTTACAATGCACAGGCTGCACAAAGACATATTCAATCAACTGCTGCAGGATTTCTGTCAGTTTTCTTCATATTGGCCTTTGTGCCTAAAACTAATTTTTAGAATCAACACTCCTCCACAAGCTTAAAACGCACTGTTCTATCTGCTTTGTCCTGATATTTGCCTGCCAATCAATCATCTCTCATTCCACAGACTTTTCTATTTTGAATGACACAGCTACAACAGAGAAAACATGGGGATAATAGACTTAGTTGTGTGTAAAGCAAGCGATGCCAAAAATTTGATACCTCCATTCCTTCTGACAACCCCTTGAAATGGTAAGGCCAGAAAGTGATGTTTCTTTACCACTTGCAATGAAAGACTATTAATAAAGCCAGCAAGGATGAAAACAAAATGGATGGTGGTGACCAGAGTAGCTTCAAATGTAGGGAAAAAAAGTTTCTTACTGCAGACTAACAGAACAAAACACATCGCTCTGTGACGAAGTGCCAAGAGCCAAAAGAAAGGACCTATCTGACAAATGAGACCTAAATGGTAGCTTCAACTCAGAGCAACTTACACCATCAATAGGCAGTATGAGCACTTAAGAATCAGGGTTAAGCACCATAACTTTATACTTGAATATATCTTGTTTATATTATTACACACAGCTTGCAGTGCAACTCCTGAGTAGCAAGGGTAAGGAGATGTTTCTGCTACATGGAAGGACATGCATGTGTGGGCAGCAGTAGGTATGATCATCTCTTCTGTCAATTAACTAGTCTAGATCATAGAAGCATAGAATCACAGAATCAATTAAGGTTGGAAAAGACCTCTAAGATCATCAAGTCCAACTGTCAACTCAAGACCACCATGCCCTGAAGTGCCACATCTACAACATTTTTTTAACACCTCCAGTGATGGTGACGCCACCATTTCCCTGGGCAGCTTGTTCCAATGTTTGACTACTCTCTCTGTAAATAAATTTTTCCTAATATCTAGTCTAAACCTCCCTTGGCACAACTTGAGGCCATTTCTTCTCATTCTCTTGCTAGTTATTTGGGAGAAGAGACCAACACCCTCGTCACCACAACCCCCTTTCAGGTAGTTGTAGAGAGCGATAAGGTCTCCCCTCAGCCTCCTCTTCTCCAGACTGAACAACCCCAGTTCCCTCAGCCGCTCCTCATAAGACTTGTGCTCCAGACCCCTCACCAGCTTCATTGCCCTTCTCTGGCCACACTCCAGCGCCTCAGCATCCTTCTTGTAGGGAGGGGCCCAAAACTGAACACAGGATTTGAGGTGCGGCCTCACCAGGGCCAAGTCCAGGGGCACAATCTCTTGCCTACTCCTGCTGGCCACACTATTTCTGATACAGGCCAGGACGCTGTTGGCCTTCTTGGCCACCTGGGCACACTGCCGGCTCATATTCAGCCGGCTGTCAATCAGCACCCCCAGGTCCTTTCCTGACGGACAGCTTTCCAGCCATTCGTCCCCAAGAACGTAGTGCTGCATGGGGTTCTTGTGACCAAAATGCAGGACCCAGTACTTGGCCTTGTTAAGCCTCATACAATTGACTTTGGCCCATTGATCGAGCCTGCCCAGATCCCTCTGCAGAGCCTTCCTGCCCTTGAGCAGATCAAGACTCTCACCGAACTTGGTGTCATCTGCAAACTTACTGAGGGTGCTCTCTGTACAGCTCTACTGTAACTTTACACTTAACGACTGACTTTTGTGCTGAATACAAAGGTAAAAGAAGAACAGACTGCAGACCGCCATCCTGGTCAAGCAACAGCTAGATCACTGACAGTATGTTACTGCTTGAACTAAGATGCCCACCACTACCAGATGTATACAATATAGAAATACTGAAATTTACTCAGAATATTCCTCTCCTTCCCAACATTTGTTTTTGCTATCATCTGTAAAGTTACCAAGAGGAAGCCTGATGCTGGAAGGCACACCAATACAGAGAGATTTCTTCTCTTCAGGAAATAAAGGTACTTAGTGCTTGTTTTTAACTAGTTCTGGGTATGTCTGCATGTAAGGAAAGAATAGCTTAGATAAAAATAAAAACTTTTCAGAGTTAAGAATTATTACAGTTACAGAGCAATGAATAACTAGATAAAAAGAAGAGGTATTGAAAGTACCCGCTTTAAGGTACAAAAAGCAACGTATAATTGCAGAGCCCGCCTTAAGTCACTAGAACCCAAAGGTCTCTTATTGGCCAGCCTGCATAGTCAGCTGCACAAAACCAGTTTCCAGGTAAAGGAAGGAGGAACAGGACTAGTGAAAGTAAACACTGAACAACACGTCACACAAACTGAAAAGACACTGTAATTGTACAGAGCCACCCAGAACATGCTCAATGTTTGAAGCAGCAGCAAAAATGCAGAAAATTAAATGTCTGTTCTCCCACACAAATAGCGAAAAATTTAGCCATACAAGACCTACAAATTGTTTGCTGAACTCAGATATGATCAAATTGTTCCTGTGGCTTCCAAAGTAAAATTTAAGAGGGTCAACAGATCACAAGGCATCTGTAGATGCCTTAACCCCCACACCAACACACTCTCACTACGTGAAGGATCTTTGCACAAAAATACCCAAACTGCAGACATGCTCCCACTAGGCAATGCAAGCTACTAGCCAGGTTCCTTGGATACACTCCTGTGTATCAGGTCTCGTTTCTGAACTCTACATCTGGGGAAGGAAACCTGCTAGTGGAGTGGAAGACTGGAATTCAGCTGTGCTTTGTTCAGTATGAAAGCAATATACCTACAGCATTTCAAGTTGGGTAATGCAGCTAAAATTCATCTACTAACCTATATTTGGAAAAGTTATCAAAGACATTTAAAAAAACAACTGAATGTTGTGTTTGTAATATATGGAGATCAAGTAAGAGTCACTGGTGAAATCCTCCATTAGAAATTACAATCAAGAACAAGGCCACTCTTCAGTACTTCCCCACTTATATTTTAGTATCAACTGGATAAATATATAAAGCTAGCATGTATTATAAGCTTACCATGCACAACACCAAAAAAGAGCTGATTACACAATACCCAGACATTTTGATGAAGCACAAGATTTCTTGAATAAGCCCAATAAAGACATCAATTGCTGAGTCACCACCATATGTGGATGCAGAAATATGTTCTTTGCAGTAACACATGTATGCACAGAACTGGTAAAAGGAGCGACTTGTAGCTGAAGCAAACAAGCCCACTCTACAGGAGTGGGCAAGAACTGGCAAAACCTAAGACAGACATAGCATGAATAGGATCCACCTTGATTTCAGACATCTTAACAAGGTTATCCTGAGACAGCATTCCTCAGTCCCCATATCAGACATTCAGTACAGCCAAATAGCTAAAAACATACTTAGTAATCCATACAGATACTAACAAATCAGATAATTAACTCTCTGAATCACATACTTTGAAGGGGTGGGGAGAAGAAAGAAAAAAAAAAAGGTTTTCTATCTACTTATTTTTGGAAGTCTAAACAGCTGACAAAGTATTTTTGCTAATGAACACAGAAAAACCTGAAGGTGTTACCAACATCCATATAACAGCTGATGATATGATGAGAGCATCAGTTCAGGCAGAGACTGAAGCTAGAGATGGCAAAGGCCCAAGCAGAAAATTTTACAGTCAGTCCAGGCAAAATATAGTCTGTCATGAAAGACGACAAATGCATGGGACACCTACTCTTATCTGACAGAACCCAACCAGTGAATTCAAAGCCACTTGTAAATCCAAACTTGTAAACGAGTATTTCAGAAGATCCAGTTGCACAGTATGCCACCCAAAATCTATTTTGACCACTGCAGCAACTGCTACATGACAAAAACTTAGCAACCAGGAATAGCAGGACAAACACTCCTGACAGGAGAGCCAAGTCTCCTTCCACAGTCAAGACTGCGCCTACACATAATGACCACTGGTGCCCAGCACTTGCGGTCACCGCAAATTGAGACATCAGCGGAGTATCAGGGCAACATGAATGGGAAACCCCTAACGTGAGGTACTATGTGACATATACATAGCACACTTATTTATACTTAAAGAACAGCAAAAGCACCAACCAACATTTGCGCCAGCAATTAGAACTGCCACCACTGTCTTTAGAGACGTGCTTTACATAAGAAGTGTCAGTAAACAAATTAACAAGTGGAAATGGGTTATGCGTTCTAGCTTGACAGTTCAACACCTGAGACAGCTTCACTCGGGCACTGCATGAAGAAACAGACTCAGAGACTAGTAAAGATTGAGCTCTGACCGGTTAAGCGCTAGTAATACCTGACACACATGGATGAGGATTAATCAGGGAGTTGTCAGGATGGTTGTAATAACGGCTGCTTGAAATACTGTTCAGCGGGAGGGATTCTGAAAATGAGAATACATTCACTTAGCAGTACATTTCAGTGCTCGCTTTAAAATTAATCATGAATAACCATTAGAGGGCTTCTGGTTGGAGGGAGGGAGTATTTCACATGACCCAGATTCTGGCTGTAGATCTACACAAATGGGATTATAGCTGTCTGGCATCTAATAATGAGAGGTCTGTTTCAGACTTTGCCTTTTATTTCACTCTTGGTCTCTAATATTGTGAACCAATGCAAGTTAGAAAGTTCAGCAGCTTTAGCCAACAAATATGCTGATATGGCTAGGGTTGAAGAACACTCTGATGTAAATACAGCTGTGCATGTGGGAGGCTGTCAAAGACATACACTGGAGAGAAAACAGATTTCTGCCTGTGGAAACTTTTGTTTTGCTGTGTTGCAATCATATTTTTCTGCATTCAAACCTAACATAGTAATGTTCTTAATGCTGTGCTTAATTTTAAGTACCTGAATAGTCTGATTAAGGCACTGTTCAACTGCTTAAAATTGGATTTGTCAGGATGATTCAGTTGCTTAAAATTAAGTATGCATACAATTACCCTGGTAAATCGAGCTTTCTTTTTTAGTGCTGTGGGTAGTACAGGATCCAGAAATGCTGCTGACAGTAACCATAAAGCATCCAGAAAGGATAGAATGCAGCTGAATACTTTTTTCCATAACAAGAATTCAATAGTTGATGGATGCTGTTTGTTTCTCAAATCCAAGTTAAAGAAATAACTGCAGTCTAATAATGCAGATGAGTATCCCAAATTTTTAATTTCTTCCATTCCAACTCTGGTACCCTGATTATGTTGCTTATCTTGTTTCCCTCACTTTGAGGTTGTCTTGTTAGTTCTCCTAGACACACACTAGAGTTACTTCTAGTCTCCTACTAACACCGACAATGTAGCAAAAGGATTATATTCTTTCCTATTAGAAAAAATTCTTCCATCATAGTTGTTCACTCCTAAAAATGAACCAAGACAGCACTATTTTAATTTCATTGTCCTTCCATTGCAGTCCGGTACCAAACACTGTCTCATTGCCCCTTTAATCCGTGGGTCAAATGCTGGAATGGAAATTCTATTTAGTTGTTAATGTAGGGGGAAATAGTGCTTAAATATGGTAAGTACTTGAAGTTCTAATGTGCACGAAGGTTAAATACTTGCCAAAAATACCTTATGTTCTCACATCTAAATTACCTCTTGGGAAATAACAGATTTCTCAGTCATGTCAAAATGTTTTGCCTATAAATTTGTAGTCTTGAATTAACAATACATATAGACAGATATACATATACCGTACAACAATGTATATGCTGTTATATGGGGAAGTGTCTTTTCAGCCATAGGGATGTAAGCTGTTGATCAATGTGAATGACACAGACTTCTGTATTTGCGAACTTTATACCTACTACAGAAATACTGTGATGACATTTGTGAAAAATATCAGTAAGCAAAACTGGAGTGTAATTTAAATCAGAAAACATCAGCAGTCTTTGGCCACACTGGAATTCTCCCTCTCCCCAAGAGGTGGGCTTTTAGTTTCCAGGTGGCTTCATCACTATTTATGATGGTTTGCTTCCATTTTTTTCCATTATATTTTCTTCTACTTTCTCACTGTGTGATTCAATTTTTTTCTTCTGAAGGAAGGAAGCTCTTCTACTCCTTGCCTGCTGTGGTTTGCCTTCCATCGAGGCATCTGTAATTATTTATTCCATATTTCCTGCTGTGGTGCAGGTTAGGATATATTTCTGGAAGTGGGTGGTTATATACATTTCCTGTGAATTTATGCTAAAAAACCCACAAGGTCAGCCTTTATTTAGTCCAGCAATTTTACTCTATTAGCTTTTTTATTCATTAAGTACAGCTTGATGAGGTCCTTCACCTATCTACTTCCCAAGAGAAAGGGAAATTTTCCCTATGTTAACATGCAACTGATGTTAGACTGCCTTGTTTTCCTGCTTACACCCTTCTCAGTGACATATGCCTTGAGCACAGAAAAACATTGTTGAGAGGTTATGTACAAAGTCTTCGCCTGGAAGAAACTGGAAATACTTTGAGGAGCTGAAAGAACACCTGAGGTTCTTCAAATGCAGCTTGGTCTGGGCATGTTCAAGGGCTGGATCAAAGTGCTGTATCTCAGCCAAGATTCAGGGTCTTCCTGCCCGAACAAGTGAGCTGTGAAATAATAGATTGACCATGATGCTTTGCCCAGCAAAGGCTCGTGGATCGTTTCCATGGTCATCCTCTACAGGCCATGCTCCTTGGCTCTTAATCCCCACAGCAGCAGAAAGCACAGAGACACCTCTATCTTTGCCTTTGCAAGTGATGCACTGCAGATCTGCAGGCCTGTCTTGGTCCTTCACACAGCTGAAGTTCAATTTATGTGCCAGAAAGGCACTAAAGCCTGTTCAGAAGAGAAACGACTATAAAGCTGAGTGGAAGACCTCAGAAAAAAAGGCAGATTAACCAAAACACCAAGTCCTTGTCTCTTCCCCCAAAATCTCAGACCTATACTTTCTGCCACATGCATGTTATTTACACAAAATTTTTTCATCTACATTAAGCATCATCGAGCTCATTTTTTGTTACTAAATATCCTTAATATTTAAGGATACACCCAGCTATCTGTACTTGAACACTGTGGTCCACACAGTTGGAGGAGTGTCCAGGAGCTGCCCTTTGCAGTATTTGTCACTTTAGACCAAATCACTTATCCTCAATTATGTTTACCCAACTGTAAAGTAGAAACAATAATACTCTTTTTTTCAAATTTGATATGCGGCTTATTAATGCTTAAGTTCTTTGTTATGCTTGAATGGAGAAGGAAATTATTATCATAATTTAAGCAAAGCTTAGTTATAGAACTGTTAACATAAGCATATTAGAAAAAAGAGCTCTGAATTGCAAGCCAGCAATTGCTCACTTACAAAATAATCTTACACTGTTTTAAGAGTATGCATCTTGCTATCACTAATCCCCACTTTTCTAAATCCTACATTTGTTCTCCACATTAAAGCTAAGAAGGAGCAACATGCAAATTGAATTTAGTGTCTAATCAATCACGAAACAATACCCACTCCCTTACTTGATGACATGCCATCACCAGAATCTTGATTAAAAAAACAGCCTCCATACAAAACTACTCTATTTGCTATATGCTAATTTAAGCTACGCATGTGACTGTCACTGGCACAACTCCTAACCTGGAAATTGGCTAATTTACTAAGACCAAGCTACCAAGATAACTTAAAATTTGTAATAAGATTCTCTTGCAATGTTATACACAAATGCTGGATAGCACAGCTCTTCCTTTAATCAAACAACATAAAAACCCTTTACATGGCTTGCTTAGAAGGCAACTTAGGACTTGCAAAATTACACAAAACTGAAGACGGTACAGTTTTTGTAAGGAAAGAACTGAGAAAAATAACTTGCTGTTACCTGACATTGCATATTTGTCAAAACAAGTATCGCTTCAATTCCTCACTCCCAAATCTTCAAATATGTTCTATGAGCTTAAGCTCTGTAACTTATACAATGTATGCAAATAAAAGACAGAACTCCAGGCTCGTTTTCAGACAATAAACAGAAAAGCCAGCTCTGTCACTCCATCTCCCACACCCTACCACCTACTTGTACTTCAGAGGCTCATCAGAAGGGGTAAAAAACCGTAAAATCTGTTTAAATGAGGCACCGCTCACAAACCTTTTAAAAAGAGAATAAGTATTTGATACTAAACCAACACGTCTTTAAAAAGGCTCCTCCACAGTTTTGTGTTTGTGCTACTCCCTGCCCAGAATCAGTATTTCTGAGAAGGCAACGGTGGTTTTCAGAAACAGTCACATGAAAAGAAAATAAGCACTTCATGCTGGGGAGGGGTGCAGGGAGGCATTCTGTGAAGCAACCAAAAAACCCACAAACCAAAACTGATATCCAGCAAAAACATGGTCTTGACATGGAGAGATGCATAAACCGTTGCTGTCCAATATTAACCCAACCAAAATGTCTGTGTCAGCAAACAGCATTTAAGCAGAACTGAAGGAGACATTCATTCTTCACTGAATGCCAACAGGAATATTTAATCTAAATTAAATTTTGTAAGCTTACAAAAATCAAGGCTTAAAAGGAAACACAGCTCTCTAGATTTACAACAGCAGTAAGAAAACTGTCAGTAAAACCAAGAGATTTCTGTCAATCATGGTCATGAGATGCAATGGCACTCAGGTGAGGTTGGACCTTGGCCTGGAACAAGGGAACATAAAACAGAATGTCACCATTACCCCCTCCTCTCTGTAGTGCTCTTGGAGCATCATCTCACATGCTACCCCCAACACCCCTCCCCAAACACAAGGTAGGAGAGGGAAAATAGAGAAGTGAGAGAGTAAATCCACAAAAATTATTTGACAGAACAGCCTTGATGCCTTCTAGACAAAAGGAAAATAAGGAGAGTTGCAACAGCAAAGCCTTAGTGCTAACAGGTCTCTGACAGACTAGTGAATACATACCATGTCACTGGCTATGGCAGAGTGTTGCTACAGAAGTGACCAGGAAAACTTGCAGTTAAGAACCAGAATGTGCCTGGTTCTTTCTGCGGCGGTACCTTGTCTCCTCCCCTCAGTGATATTCCAACAGCAACTAATTCAGAGAGCCACGAGGTTTCCACTGGCCTGACTGCTCTTCCTTCCTGCAAGCAACCATGATGTCCTTACAGCAATTTCCCTGTTTTCCTGACAACTTAGTTGAAAGGCATAGGTTTTGCTGATTTTGAACTACCAACAGTCAGACACTTACTTCTACTGTCCTACTCCAAACTTTATTAACACAAAGTTGTCATTTGAACGGATATTTCAAATGCTGGTAACTAACTGTACTTGTTCCCTTGGCAGATTTTCCTATGGCACTTGCTTGTCCTACCAAACAACTTCAATGACAAAGGCTTAATATCATATTAGCAGAAGGCTTTTTCTGCCCTCTTATGCAAACATCCTTTACATTGTCCTCCATGTTTCTAGACTGCTGGTTCTGCAAGCATAGCACGCTTGTCAGCTAGACTTACCAAATGTTTAGCAAACACTCACTGACTATGTGAAAGTCTCCTGCAAATAAAAAAAAGAAAAAAAAAAATCGCAGTATGTCACATACAGCATTGAAATTAACTTGTCCTGGACTCCAAGAACAACCATGTCAAAGTTGTTGCCATTTGTCTTTGCTCTGTACCATCTTCCCTTTCTCTTCTCCGTATTTTTACTCCTGGGGTTACTCTACATTTCAATACCAAGCATGGTACTTTGCAAACAAACACATATGATAAATGTGATAAATTATCATATGCAAGGACAAATCAATTCATTCACTGACTTAAAATTAAGTCTCAAAAGCCAGCTATCATTTGCTACATATTCTACTTATTTAAATAAACAAGGCTGGTAAGTCAATGTAAATAAGCAACACTGATGCTAGAGAACTAAGCCATAAAATTCTCCAGCATGGAAACTAGCACAAAATACCACATGCACAAAGAGGCCAAGTTCTGTGTCCTGAGGAAATAGCTTTGTATTCCACAAATTTACTGCATTTTATATCTCACAAAAGGAAATTACAACGAACCCCAGCATAGCTTGCTGCCTTTTTATCTTTTAACTCCCCATTATATGCGTTATAGGGAAGCCATCATTAGAAGGCTGACATTTAACATGAAAAAAAATAACTGAGTATAAGGACTAAAGTGCCAAAAAAGAAGTGTAATACCAAAGCAACACCACTTTCTGATGGTAAATTTGAGCAATTTAATGACAGCATCTGTTTGTTTTGGTAAATAGGCAGATGAATTTTGGGCTTCACCCTAACTGAAAGAAAATGCTTGCATCACTTAAAGAACAATATTTAACATAAACTCATAGTACCATAACCATAATGAAAATCTTATTCATTCTGATGATTTACTAGCCTAACAGAAGCTTTGAGCCCCAATATTTCTTTTTACTATAGGAACAAAGTGATTCTGGACATGAATTTCATGTTATCAGTCTGCAATATTACACTGTGTTGAAGACAGAATAATGGCTTAGATCTTTCTTGACACCATTTTTTATTTTCATACATGGTAATAAAGAGCAGAAAGTTTTATTCATGTACAACCATGAAATCTACCAGGAGATACACTGATACTATTCACCATGAATATAAATTAAAATTTGGGGGTTTATGGACAGTCACATATTCATTAAAGATACTGTAAACAATTATCGAGTGGACATGTAATCAGCATGAAAAAGTTCTCTGTGGGTTTAGGTGTAATCAATATTACAAAGTTCTTCATGTGCAATGATGTAAGATACAAATCCAATACAAGGGCACAGTTAAATCTAAGTCTTGTTTTGTTTAAAACTCATTCTGCCTCTACCTTGCTACATCTACCCCCATTCTGCTTCCACCTGGCTGATGAGCCTGCTGGTTATCTTTACATGTGCTTTGGAGCAGTGATACACAGTCTGTCTGAACTACAGCTCGGTGCTACAACAAAATTCCTGGAGGATGGAGACATTCCCTTTCATACACAAACAGAAGGCTAACAGAGGCACTTTCTCCCTCAGATAGCTCTCAACTCCAAGATGAAGCGTTGCATTAGAACATAAGGATTGCAAATAAATAACAACATAAAGTTGAAGTCTCAAATGCTAGTGCCTCAACTCATATGGAAAAAAAAAAAATCAGCAAAAGAAATCCTGCAAAACAAATGTATGCTGCTTTTGTGTTGTCTGTTTTATCTTCCCCAGCCACAGACATGGCATACAGTGAACTCACTGAAACAGCTACTGATTCCTGGACTGGACAGTGGCAAGAAAATTTTGAGAATCTTTCACAGATTATGCTATGCAATGAATTAATGATTTATTGATTGAATAAAGGAGCATCCTAGGCAAGGAAGTCTGTTTCATTTCCAGCATGGCTACTAAATTGTCTCATTACAACCAAGTTTTTCAAGGTACAGACTTGCTAGTCTGAACAACTTCTACATCTTTAATCTGAATTTTTCTCACAGAGGTGAACTTTCATGGTATTGTGTTGAAGAAGTCATTTAACTTTAAAGAAAGTTTTTAACATCACACTTACTTATGTAACACCTTGAGCTGCACCAGACAAAAAAAGCCTGCAGATCTAACCCAAAATCATGCTGTTGCTCTTTTGGGCATTCCACACAGTATTACTTTAGGCATCTGTTTTTGGAAGTATCCACCAAACCTTTTCAAGGACAGTTTCTAACACAGAACCAGCAAAGGATGAAACTAAAAAGCAACTCATTCCGAGATGAAAGGGCAGACACTGCAAAGGAACAGAGGTGATACGTGCAAGACAGCAGCAGAGGAGGTACAACAGTTTTGTTGGTAAGGCACAACAATAAGAATAACTTGAATCTGGAATCTGTGTTTATTTCGGAAGCAAGTTCTAAGGCAAAATACTGGTAAACCTGATGGCTGAAATAAAGAAGAAAGCTTCCTCCCCTTCACCCCTCCAAAGAGATCTAGATAGGATCAAAACCAGAGTTCTGCTGACATCTACAGAAATCAGAGGAATTTAGGGAACTAGGAGAAAGGCCACATGTTCTGTTTTGGGGGTTTTTTTTCCTTCATATCTCCAAAGTATATTTGGAAAACATTTCTGTTAAAAAGACTTACATAAGTAAGCAGAGAAAAGTTTATAGCTACGGTAATGTATTGTAGACTTAGTCTTAGACTTTTTGAAGAAAAGATACTAACTTTCACCTTTAGCATGCAAAAAGAGTATCTTGGAAAAAAGATGAAGGTCATGAGACTAGAAGTCCTTGTAAATGATGATGCAGCAGAATCCCTTCAGAAGATCCCTGCATGCAAGAGAACTGCATTAGTTGTGAAAATGACATGTATTTTAATACAAGTGCTTAAATTGCAGACAAGTCAGCAAAGCAGTAGTGTTTATCTAGAGCAGCAAGAAATGGAGTAGGCAGCGGAACAGAAAAAGCTCACATCACAAGATCAGGAGAAGCTTCAACTGGGCTTTGTAACCCAGCAGGATGGGTAACAAAAACCTGAGGCTTGACAACACCAAACTCTGTATGAGACGTTACTGGAGAAGGCAATAAGTATGCAACCGCTAGGTCAGGTTGCTCAAAGACAACTGCTGTGACATAGCTTTAGTCCTACTTCAGGGGTATTGGTTTGTATCCTGTTTACCTACTTAGCCAAGTTTTTCTTTTCATAGAATCACAGAATGGGCTGGGTTAGAAGGGACCTCTAAAAGTCATCTAGTTCAAAGTCCCTGCAGTGACTAAGGACATCTTCAACTAGATCAGGTTGCTCAGAGCCCCATCCAACCTGACCTTGAATGGTTCCAGCAATGAGGCATCTATCACCTCTCTGGGCAACCTGTGCCAGGGTTTCACCACACTCATTGTGAAAAAAGTCTTCCTTACATCTAGTCTGAAGCTGCCCTTATTTAGATTAAAACCATTACCCCGTGTCCTATCACAACAGGCCCTGCTAAAAAGTCTGTCCCCATCTTTCCTACAGGGCCCCCTTTAAGTACTGGGAAGCTGCAATAAGGTCTCCGCGGAGCCTTCTCTTCTCCAGGCTGTGAACCCCAACACTCTCAGCCTTTCTTCATAGGAGAGGTGTTCCATCCCTCTGATCATTTTTGTGTCCCTCCTCTGGACCTGCTCCAACAGGTCCATGTCCTTCCTGTGCTGAGGGGTCCAGAGCTGGATGCAGTACTCCAGGGTAGGGTCTCAGCAGAGCAGAGTAAACTTGCTAATTAAACTGATTTATGCTTGCAGATGATTAAAATTAGCTCACTGAGCACTAGAAAGTTTCTCTGCAATATTTCCAGGTGTGAGGTCAGAGATCAAAATTATTTTAGTGATCACCACTTACGTTCCTATTTGAACTTTGTTGCTGACAGTCAAGTCCTTACAGAAGACTGAGAACATTTTTTTTTCTTTCTCTTTCTTATTTAAAAATAAAAAAAATGAAAGAAATCATTGTCATGTATGATGGGCTACTGTTTGATTTATGTCTCTAGGAAGTAATTTTATGTATAATATTTTTTGCCACTGTAAAAACTGCCACTATTGCCTTCACCAGGTGATCATGTTCTCTCCTGCCACAATTCAACACTGCTCCTTTGAAAACAACCTGAAGAATTCTAGCCTGAACCAGATCAAAGTCTGCCTTCACCTATTCTGATCTCTTACCAGTTGTGTAATACAGAGCTCAGACATAAATTAATCATTAGTCCAAAAGTACTCTTACAGTGGGGAAAAACACGGTACTACCTGCACAGGGATTAGGAATTCAAGTACACTTGATACACGTTTACTCTGAAGTCTTGGGTATCATGACTTAGCTATAATTTTCAAGTCCACTAAAGCCTAACTTGATTATAGCTCTCTTCTTTGCAGTTCTTTCCAGTTACTAAAACTTTGGAACCATGAAGAGCATCTCATCCTATATACTAGCTAAACCATTAAAAAGATCTGCAGCATAACTAGCTCAGGTAACAATATCACTGACAATTACACAGAATCACAGAATCACTAGGTTGGAAAGGACCTTTAAGATCATCAAGTCCAACCATTAATCCAGAACCACCATGTCCCCTAAACCATGTCCTGAAGCGCCACATCCACACGTTTTTTGAACACTTCCAGGGATGGCGACTCCACCACCTCCCTGGGCAGTCTGTTCCAATGCCTGACCACCCTCTCAGTGAAGAAATTTTTCCTAATATCCAATCTAAACCTCCCCTGGCACAACTTGAGGCCATTTCCTCTTGTCCTATCACTAGTTACTTGGGAGAAGAGACCAACACCCTCATCGCCACAACCCCCTTTCAGGTAGTTGTAGAGAGCGATAAGGTCTCCCCTCAGCCTCCTCTTCTCCAGACTAAACAACCCCAGTTCCCTCAGCCGCTCCTCATAAGACTTGTGCTCCAGACCCCTCACCAGCTTCGTTGCCCTTCTCTGGACATGCTCCAGCACCTCAGCATCCTTCTTGTAGGGAGGGGCCCAAAACTGAACACAGGATTCAAGGTGCGGCCTCACCAGTGCCGAGTACAGGGGCACGATCACTTCCCTACTCCTGCTGGCCACACTATTCCTGATACAGGCCAGGACGCTGTTGGCCTTCTTGGCCACCTGGGCACACTGCCGGCTCATATTCAGCCGGCTGTCAACCAGCAGCCCCAGGTCCCTTTCCTCCGGGCTGCTCTCCAGCCACTCCTCCCCAAGCCTGTAGCATTGCATGGGGTTGTTGTGGCCAAAGTGCAGGACCCTGCACTTGGCCTTATTAAACCTCATACAGTTGGCCTCTGCCCATCGATCCAGCCTGTCCAGATCCCTCTGCAGAGCCCTCCTACCCTCCAGCAGATCAACACTCCCACTCAGCTTGGTGTCATCTGCAAACTTACTGAGGGAGCACTCGATCCCCTCATCCAGATCATCTATAAAGATATTGAACAAGACTGGTCCCAGAACCGAGCCCTGGGGAACACCACTCGTGACCGGCCGCCAGCCGGATTTAACGCCATTCACCACAACTCTCTGGGCTCGGCCATCCAGCCAGTTCCTCACCCAGCGAAGAGTAAACCCGTCTAAGCCACGAGCCGCCAGTTTCTCCAGGAGAATGCTGTGGGAGACGCTGTCAAAGGCTTTACTAAAGCCCAGGTAGACAACGTCCACTGCCTTTCCCTCATCCACCAGGCGGGTCACCTGGTCATAGAAGGAGATCAGGTTGGTCAAGCAGGACCTGCCTTTCATGAACCCATGCTGGCTGGGCCTGATCCTTTGGCTGTTCTGCAGATGCCCTGTGAGCACTCTCAAAACCAACCGCTCCATAATCTTCCCTGGAACAGAGGTCAGGCTGACAGGCCTGTAGTTCCCAGGATCCTCCTTCCGGCCTTTCTTGTAGACGGGCGTCACATTGGCAAGCCTCCAGTCTTCTGGGACCTCCCTTGTTAACCAGGACTGCTGATAAACAATGGAGAGTGGCTTGGCAAGCTCCTCCGCCAGCTCTCTCAGTACTCTTGGGTGGATCCCATCAGGCCCCAGAGACTTGTGGGTGTCCAGGTGGCTTAGCAGGTCCTTGACTGCTTCCTCCTGGATTATGAGGAGTACATTGTGCTCTCCATCCCCGTCTTCCAGCTCAGGGGGCTGAATATCCTGTGGATACCTGGAGTGGCTATTAAAGACTGAGGCGAAGAAGGCATTAAGTACCTCAGCCTTGTCCTCGTCCTTGGAGACAATGTTCCCCGCCATATCCAGTAGGGGATGGAGATTCTCCTTGCCTCTCTTTTTGTTGTTAATATATTTGTAAAAACATTTTTTATTATCCTTTACGACTGTGGCCAGACTGAGCTCTAGCTGGGCTTTTGCCTTTCTAATTTTGTCCCTGCTTGACCTAACGAGATCCTTGTACTCTTCATGAGTTGCCTTCCCCTTCTTCCAGAGATGATAAACTCTCCTCTTTTCCCTGAGTCCCAGCAAAATCTCCCTGTTCAGCCAGGCCGGTCGCCTTCCCCACCAGCTCTTCTTACGGCACATGGGGACCGCCTGCTCCTGTGCCTTTAAGATTTCCTTCTTGAAGACTGTCCAGCCTTCCTGGACCCCTTTGTCCTTCAGGACTGTCTCCCAAGGGACTCTCTCAACCAGTGACCTGAACAGGCCAAAGTCTGCCCTCCGGAAGTCCATGGTAGCAGTTTTGCTGACCCCTCTCCTTACTTCACTCACAATTGAGAATTCTATCACGTCATGGTCGCTAAGCCCAAGACGGCCTCCGACCACCACATCTCTCACCAGTCCTTCTCTGTTGTAAACAGCAGGTCCAGCAAGGCACCTCCCCTGGTGGGCTCACTCACCAGCTGTGTCAGGAAGTTATCCTCCACACATTCCAGGAACCTCCTAGACTGTTTCCTCTCTGCCGTGTTATACTTCCAGCAGATGTCCGGTAGGTTGAAGTCCCCCACAAGAACAAGGGCCAGCGAATGCGAGACCTCCGCCAGTTGCTTATAGAATGTCTCATCCGTCTCTTCATCCTGGCTGGGTGGCCTGTAACAGACTCCCAGCAGGATGTCTGCCTCATTGGCCTTCCCCCTCATCCTTACCCATAAGCACTCTACTTGGTCTTCACAATCTTCGATTTCTATGCAATCAAAACACTCCCTAACATACAGAGCCACCCCACCGCCTCTCCTTCCCATTCTATCCCTTCGGAAGAGCTTATAGCCATCCATTGCAGCACTCCAGTCATGAGAAGCATCCCACCACGTTTCTGTGATGGCAACTACGTCATAGCTGTCGCGCTGCACAATGGCTTCCAGCTCCTCCTGTTTGGTGCCCATGCTGCGTGCATTGGTGTAGATGCACCTGAGCCGGGCTATCGATTTCAACTCTGGCACGTTGAACCTACCCCTAGGTTCAACTCTAGTGAGCCCAAGGACAGGACAGAATGCAATGTTTCTCACTACTGCAAAAGGGATTTGAGAAAGAAAAAGAGAGAGGAATGTGTGGCTTTATTTTGTTTTCATCAACAATACCAGAATCTAGCATCAAAAGTTTATGTTCCTGATACCATTCAAAATTTGAGACAAGTTTTAATTTCTCTTTCATTCATTGACAAAAAGAACAGAACACTAGTGGGAGAGTAGCCCAATAGCTTCAGAACTATAAAAATAGACTGCACAGCACAAGGGATACGTCTAGATTGTCTTTGTCCATACTGTTTCCATGATCCCACCAAGTTCTGCTTCATTGGTTATGGTATGGACTGTCTAGTGTCCAGACCATTCAGACGAACAAAAACTCTTGAGCCAAGTACATGCTAAGTTTCAGGTGGAAAAAGATTTGGAGCAATATGCATCTAAACTGACTGTGGGCGATGCAACCCAGGGCAAATTCTCCTTCCAACGGCCCACCTTCAGGATACAGTAAAATGTGTCAGCAAGCTTCCTTATATATAAAGAACTATATTTTGATGTTAACATCGGATAACCATTTGGGGGGATCGAGGGATTGCACCGCAAGATGGGGACTGGAGGAACAAAGTCACTCCCACTGTAACAGATCAGGTTTGAGACCACCTGAGGAACCTGAACATGCACAGGTCTATGGGACCTGATAAGATGTACCCCAGAGTCCTGAGGGAATTGGCTGATGTAGTTGCCAAGCCACTCTCCATGGTATTTGAAAAGTCATGGCAGTCAGGTGAAGTCCCTGGAGACTGGAAAGAGGGAAACATTGCACCCATTTTAAAAAAGGGTAGCAAGGAGCACCCTGGGAACTACCGACCTGTCAGCCTCACCACTGTGCCTGGGACAACCAGGGAACAGATCCTCCTAGAAGCTATGCTATAAGGTACATGGAAGACAGGGAGGTGATTTGAGACAGCCAGCATGGCTTCACCAAGGGCAAGTCCTGCCTGACCAACCTAGCAGCCTTCTATGATGGAGTGACCACATCAGTGGACAAGGGAAGAGCTAGCAATGTCGTCCATCTGGACTTCTGTAGGGCCTTTGACATGGTCCCCCACAACATCCTTCTCTCTGAACTGGAGAGATATGGATTTGATGGGTGGACTGTTCGGTGGATGAGGAATTGGTTGGATGGTCATATCCAGAGGGTAATGGTAATCCAGAGGTCAACGGCTCAACAGCCAGATGGAGTGACAAACTGCGTCCCTCAGGGGTCCATATTGGGACCAGTACTCTTTAATATCATCAATGACATACTCAGTGGGATCGAAGGCACCCTCAGCAAGTTTGCAGATGACACCAAGCTGAGTGGTGCAGCTGACATGCGTGAGGGACAGGATGCCATCCAGAGGGACCTGGACAAGCTCGAGGAACGAACCCATGTGAACCTCACAAGTTCAACAAGGCCAAGTGCAAAGTCCTGCACCAGGGTCAGGGCAGCCCCCGCTATGAATACAGACCGGGAGATGAAGGAATTGAGAGAAGCCCTGCCAAGAAGGAGTTGGGGGTACTGGTGGATGAAAATCTGTTCATGAGCCAGCAATGTGCACTTGCAGTCCAGAAAGCCAACTGCATGCTGGGCAGCATCCAAAGCAGCATGGCCAGTGGATGGAGGGAGGGGATTCTGCCCCTCTACTCCGCTCTGGTGAGACCCTACCCTGGAGTCCTGCATCCACACTAGAGCCCTCAGCACAGGAAAGACATGGACCTGTTGGAGAGGGTCCAGAGGAGGCCACAAAAATGATCAGAGGGATGGAAGACCTCTCCTATGAAGAAAGGCTGAGAGTGTTGGCGTTGTCCACAGCCTGGAGAAGAGAAGGCTCTGGGGAGACCTTACTGCAGGCTTCCAGTACTTAAAGGGGGCTTATAAGGAAGATGGGGACAGACTTTTTAGCAGGGCCTGTTGTGTTAGGACATGGGGTAATGGTTTTAAGGAAGAAATTTTTCACAATAGGTGTGGTGAAACCCTGGCACAGGTTGCCCAGAGAGGTGGTAGATGCCTCATTGCTGGAACCATTCAAGGTCAGGTTGAACGGGGCTCTGAGCAACCTGATCTAGTTGAAGATGTCCCTGCTCGTGGCAGGGGGTTTGGACTAGATGACCTTTAGAGCCCCCTTCCAACCGTAACTATTGTATGATTCTACGATCTTGACAATTATTAAAAAAAAAGTAAGAAGTACTTCCCAGGTCAGATTCTACCTGGTAAGGATGCTGGGCAGTTGATCCATGCATAACTGCTTCCAACAACAGTTGCTCTAAAATTTATCCCACCACTGCCAACACCGAAAACTTTTGCTGTAATTTTCCTATTAGGTGGTTTGTTTCCTGGAGCCCATCTTAGGTTTTTACGCCCTTGTGATTTTCAGAGAGAACCTTAACAATGAGACCAAAAGGTAGCCTACAAGCTTACAAAATGAAAATCAAACAGCCTCTGAATCCCAACATTTCACTCGAGGTTTTTGAATACTTCAGTTTTGACAATATTGCTTCACATGTGACAGTTTCAGCCACACATAATGTTGACAGCCAGAGATATTTTTTCCACATTAACAAGACATAAGAGCTCAGATATGAAGCTTGGGTAGAGGAAAAGTCTGTAGTCCAGAAACTCAGTCTCCATCAAATCAGAGAATAAATTTTCTGCAACAAACCTAGTGCCACTTACAAAACAACATTAAATCAAACCTACAGAATGTAAAACTCAGCTGGTGTAAATCATCCCATTCTTACTGCAATCCATGTAACTATATAGAGGATTTGAGCCTACACATGTAAGCTCAACTACCAACTACCCCAGCTACCTAAAAAAGCCAAAACCAAAAAAGCCAAAAAGCCAAAAGCAGACATCCTTGTCTTTATTTTTTCAAATCCTCAAAAAGAGAATTGCACTATGCGTTTGTTCAATTGAGGAGCATACACCACCTTGAAATCACTGTTTTTATGAAAGGATCTATAGATCATTGCCATTTGTACAAACATGTAGGTATTTTTTCAACATTCTTCTGTCATGGAAGATATCCACCAGATTATCTTCATGCGGCTTGACAGGTAACAAAAATAATTTTAAGTACAACATCAAATCAAGCATTCATGATGCCATAAAAACATCTATCTACACACTGATGACTGAAATCTCACATAAAATTTATGTAGGCATTTAAATAGCATTATGATTCACAATTAAGCCATGCAGGTCTTTTTCAAGAATAGCTCAGGGACTTTTTCTGTGTTTTTATTTCAAGAAAAGCAGCATTAAAATGTATTTTTCTCTTTTGCTTTTTTTTATGTTCTCATTTAAGGATATGAGCCAGTCTTTAAATACTATCTCTGCATTTTCTGAGGTAAATTATATACACAGTATTTGGACTAGGCATGAAGTAGTGAAGTTAAATGGTGAAAACCCGACAACAACAGTAACAACTTAGGTTCAGAGGAAAATTTGCTTTTCAGAGTACAGGGACAGGAGCATTTGGATACTATTATAAGTCATTATGTCACCTGGTTCTGATGCGCAACCAAGAAAAACCTTCACGTCCACTCTACGGACAGGGCAATCAATTCCTCTCTGCTTTCTCTTGCGTGCTCTATTTCAAGCCTAACAGCTTATAAAGCACGAAAATCCTCCTGTTCTTCTCTGCTCTCATGCAGTGTTGGCAAGCCAGAACAGAGCGCACTGATACCTGCTCAGCCCACCCTACGTGCTGCTCCAAGGAAAGTAACTCTACTAGCTGGATACCTAACTGGAGTCACATTTTTTCCAGAAACAAAGGCAGTAAGGAAGCAGATTAGGAAGTCTCTGTATCATGTGCTGCATTGACCTAGACAAACTAGCTTGGGATAGTAGCCATATTAACACAAAGCTACATACACAACAAATTGCTCCAGAGTCTCCTGTATAAACTTCACCTTTAGCAAAGATTTCGTATCTGCTATGCATCAGAACTTCTTATCAGGATGCTATGGTATCTTCATAGTACTTTCAAAGCCCCTGCAGTCTTACAGTGTGTTCACAGAATAATAATTTTTTTTTCCCAGGATAGGATTAATATCTATACCTGACATCACTTTAAAAAAAGCAACAAACAAAAAACCACCATTTGCAAAGCATGCAGAACTTATTCTTCATATTGAGCACCTAGAAAAGAGATCATAAAACACGAACTGGGCAGAAAATGTTGACTTAGGAAACAGAGTTTTTAGCACAAATTTATGTTTAAAAAAATATCAGATTTCTGGAACATGGGAGGACACAGCAAGAGAAACATTAATCGTTGCTTATCTTGTTCTCAATTTTCTTCACCAGATATCTAGCTAATGGCCAGTGAGGACAGAAGTTTTTGCTGGATGGATTTTTCCTGTGAGACTACTGGCTGTTCTTATATTCTTAAACTTCTTTAAACTGTAATTCTGATTTTTATAAAATAAAGCCAGAGCTATTCAACATCTATCGGTTCAAGAACACCTATTTAATTAGTTCTCCTCAAACTCATCACAGGTGAACTTACTAATTTTGCCAGGAATTTAGAGCATATTAAGAATGCACAAGTACTGCACTGCACCTGCAATCTTCACTCTCTTCTTGCCAACCTGCTACCGCACAGCAGTCTGCATCCAACACAAGGATACTACAGGTGCTGTAGGTGAGGCTATGGATGTACCATAAGTTTAAATAACCTCTGGATAACCTCACTCTTCTGGATAGTCCTCCATCACGCATATTTGCTTTTGTCCTTTCACTTGCCTGCCACACTCCATCCCAACACACAATAGTTAAGAGAGGAGGATCATGATATTAACATCATTACTTGCTGCATTGCATCGATAACCCTGTACGTACCTCTTTCACTTGTTTTAGTCCTTTCTTACAGATGGGATATGACTGCCCTAAGAGCTTAGAGCAGCTAAGCCAATGCCTGCACAGCAGTTTGCATACTGCTGCCTTGAGCCAGCTTGACCTAAACCCTAGTGCAGTGAGCATGAACATGATAGCTGATGCTGCCAGCACTTCCGATGCTTTGCTCTACAAGAGCTATACTTCCCACTCGCAGTCCATGCTCCCCATTATTTCCAATACACACAACGGCAGAGGCAAGGTGAGCAGACGAAAAGCTGGCGGTATT
The DNA here is from genome assembly GCF_964289735.1 of Phaethon aethereus. Taxonomy (NCBI): domain Eukaryota; kingdom Metazoa; phylum Chordata; class Aves; order Phaethontiformes; family Phaethontidae; genus Phaethon; species Phaethon aethereus. The sequence goes on from NC_138578.1 coordinate 19,743,359, forward strand.
ATGTGGCATGTTCAGGTTTCTGCTCCTGTTTACAGATTGTGATAAGAAAAGGCTCTTTTGCTAAGAACAGTACACAAAGAAGTAGGCACAGAGTCAACACATCACACTGACAAGTCTAGAAGAGGAAGCAGGAAAAATACTTCCCCATGTGGTTACAAAATACTTCCCACCACTTTGTATAATATGGGTTCATATGCCATACCAATTAACATAACTGAATTTACTGCTGCCTTGGTCTCTTTTCCACCCTTCCACTGGCACGATTCTCTGCCTTTTGTTACTGATTTGGCATTTCCATTTCTTCTTCTGCAGGCTATTCAAATTATTTTAATACAACTCATATGGATCACATTGGAAAAACTACTCAAAAGTTCAGAAGATAGTTGTCTGACATTCTTCCATATTCTACAGCAATAGTCCTGGATACTTTCCATAAGGTTAGAGGAGAGCCTGCCAACTACTGAACTAGCCTGCCGGGTGGCACAGAGTTATTTTTTTCATCAGCAACTCAAAAAATACAGCAGACACACAAATATTTCATGTGGTATGTTCACAGGTCACACCTGGCACAGGGAAGCACTAACTCATGAAGTAAGTTTAATCCTTTTCAATAAGCACAGACTGACATGGCAAGAATAAAAGCTTTTGATGCATCAGTGTTTCAAAGTGAAACTAAACAACTGGAGATCCCCCAAACAGAGACATCTGCACTTGAATTTTTTTAGGAGAATTTCATTTTCATTTTTTAAATGCACAAATAGCTTGACTTTTCCTAGGCCAGTCCAGGCTACTGGAGGAATGCAGACATAGATACAGAACAGAGGTATGTCCATGTCTCTACAATCATTCAGAAGAATAGCAAATCTTTACTTTCCAACTAACTCTAAAAATAATTTTTTAAGACTATCAGCCCCAAATATCCAAGAACCATGTCATGTGCCCCCAAAATTCCCAGATACTGCTAGGGAATAATCTTGGTGGGAAAGTTATACATTTTTGAAGCCTCAAGCTTCCACATACTCAAGCTTCATTTCTTCAGTAATAAGGACAAAAATCCCACTTTTTATCAGAATAAAGCTCACAGTTTCTTATATTTATGTGACACTGACCCTAGAGCATTAAAAAAACCCAAATACCACAAGTGTCAACAACGTTACATTTCAATATTGTCTAATTAAAATACTTGTCTTACAGGCTGCAGGGATCAGTAAAGACAAACCAAGAACAGAGAGATGTCGTGGTTGAGCCCCAGCTGGATAAAGGATTGAGAAGTAACAGCATAAAAAAGAATGCTATCTAAGTTTAAAACAGAGCAAAAACATCTTGTAAAACATTATGCTTAGGAGGCATCCCCCCCACCCCCAACAACAATAAAAGAAAAGAAATCAACAAGAAAAAAATGCAAAGGCAGGACAATTCCCTTTTATAGGCATTTCTACTGAAGTTTATTAAAATAAAAGGTGATGAAGTTGTTCCACTGAAAAGTCTCTAATTCAAAGTGAAGACCTCTGCACTTTCTGGAAAAAAATCCAGCCTCCTTGAAGAGTAGGGAAGGTGAAAAGTTAGTGTGTTGACAATTACAGGTCACTTCTGGAAAACCTTTGCTTGTTTGTGGTTGATCACATGACAATTAGCTTTTGGAAATATGCTAAGGCAACTGTTCTCAAATGGGAAAAATGTTGCTCATTACATCGCCACCATCAATAACAGACAAGAAGTTTTTACATTTATCATATGCAGCAAATTTAACATATATAGGCTTTTTATATTCAAGAAAGCAGAGGAGCAGAACACAAGTTTGAGAAAATTGTGCTTTGAGCTCCTCTGATACAAATCTGGTATAATAGTACTAAAGTCACTGAAGCTATTTTACATTTACTTGGCTAGACGGAGTTCAGAATTTCTCTTTGTGCACTTAGCACTTCACAGGGATAAACATAAGAGAAACCAATGCAATGTTTCATGAAAACATGCAACTCTAGTTGCAAGATACCAAGCCAAGGCTTTCTAAAGAAGAAAGTTTTGAGGATCTTTCTGAAGTACTTAAAAAATTACTTTATCCCAGGTAGTTTCTTCATCTGTATTGACATACGAAAGCCTCTCTCACACGATTTCTACCAAAACTACTAACTCAGCTTTACAAAACTCCCATCACCCTTAGTACTAACCTTATTTTCATGATGAACAAAATAGCCTACATTTTTCTTTTTTTTGTGATGAATATTGGTAAGTATTTTTGTTCTCCAAATGCTACTTTTCCCAACCGTTTTAAAAAGTTGACAGTTACATGCTAAGTTTTAGACCTGGTTTCTGATTTCACATACAAACTTCCAAAGTTGTAAAGCTTGCATTTTCATAAACAGAAGTAGCTGAATGCAAAATACAGTTACATGTTCAAAGTGATTTGTGTGCCTTAACAACCAACATTAACTGGTGAGAACCTGCACCGAAAGCATAAGCATTTGTACATCAAGACCCCAAATTTCAAATCATATTTGCTTCATGCATGTTTATAGTACTGTATCCCTAATTCATACACGCACAAAACTTTAAATACATGCTAAAGGATTGCATTATATGCCTGAAGACATCTACAGACATTTTCTGTGGAGCTGTAGCTTCAGAACAAGACCTTGAATTCCTGAATTTCTGTTAAAAAAGTTTAACTATTTTTGTCTGTTAAAATTATGTCAGGTGGGAGGAAAAACTTCTCAAGCAACTCTCTACCCATGACATCTGAGTTCTTTCAGATTCTTATCATATACTGTTTGTGAAAACCTGCTGTCTATTTGTACTGATTACCCATCCTAAAATCTAAATTGAGAAAAATGAAGTCAGAGGAGGTGGCTTCGGTGTGCATTGAACTCTGAGAGAAAGTACACTGAACAGAGCCAGAGCCATTGGTGCATGCTTCAAATACCGCACAGCAATATCAATCACAACAACATTAAGACAAAGACATCTTGGTGACCTGAGGGACAAATGATCAAGTCACACTGCTTGTAGACAGCAGTATCATTGTATTCCAAAATTAGCATTTTATATACATATAAATGTAAAATTGTAAGAGTGGGTATTATCATCACTTAGTTTCTTCAAAAATATTTTTCTACATATACAGCAATTTTAAAAAAATGTTAATGGTGAGAGGAACTTAACTGCCATGACTATGGGCTAATCGTATTAACATGTACACACCACCATAAAAATTCCACGCAACTTCTCTTTAGCTACTGTTCATTATGGACATGTTAACAAAACCCTTTATTTGCACAACACTATCAACAACCATTAGTGATATATACTTTGCTGTTGCCAGTTTATTTGCAAGTCTCATTATCTACAACTATCACATTACCTATATGCTCCTAAACACAGAAATTAAAAAAAAAGTTTTATTGTTTTGGCTTCCTCATGAATTCAAACCTCACCCAGACCCATTCATATAAGAAAGGTTAAGTGCCACAGTTTTTAAGAGTCCACATATTAAACCAAGATGAAGGCTGTCTTGCTAGGAAGAATTGCCTTAGGACAAATGCAATAGGCCTTAAAAGCCATAAGAAGTTAAAAATGTCATAGTAGTAATACAGGGAAGTTTTAAGTTCTACATACGTGTTTTACTTCCACTGGATGTCCACAAGTTAAGGATGTGAGCATCCAGGCTGTGACTCCATACCACAAATCACTATTCATGTCCAGCCTATGGTTTCTCCCCTTGGGAATCCCCTTAGGTTTCAACAAAACACAGATTCTTTTAACAGACTAGTAGGCACTGCTTGCTTACTTTCTCACTCATTTCACTCCAGAGCAGAATCAAATTGATTTAACTGACATTGGTTCAATTTTTTTAAGCAGATCTACCAAGGATGAAAATGACATACCATCAGAGCACTCGTTTAATTACTATTAGCCACATATCATTACTGCCCACCAGGCAGTACGTACTATGCGTATCCATCTGTCTGATCTACAAGTAAAAGAGTTCTATCTCCTAACGGAACAGTAGAAACATTTTAGTCCCTTGGATCTACACCTTATTTGTGTAATGGTGCCAAAAATAAGATCTGACACTGTCTACTGGTAACAGCCAAATTACACAAGATCTGCTTGAAGTCCATAGATCAACTTGGCTCCGTGGCTTCTTTTTAAAGCTGTTGGCTTTCAGTGTATGCTGGTTATGGTGACTGCAGCAGCCAAACATTTAACTAGTACTAGGGGGGAAAAAAAAAAATAAGCTTGTTTTGAATAGAAAATTGGGTTACCTCCAAGAGTTACAAGATTTCACAATAATTCTATTGTGGTTACATGGGACATCTAAAAACAATTCCTCATATCCCAAAGATATGCCAAAGCCATTTTAAAAGAAATTATCAGGATCAAAATTACTTATTATGTAATAAATATGCATTGAAATTATTACCAGACCTACAGATAAAGCCACAGACTATTTTTTAAAAGGCTATTTACTTTTCATCATTATTCCCACAGTTTATTTTCCTGTCAAAGGAGAGAGATGTGTGTTAAAAAATTCTGTCAGGACTGCTCACAGTCTTCTTCAGTCATCTTAAAGAGAAACAAAGGTACCTTTCTTCTCCCTCGCCCCAAATCAAAGGGATGCAAAACACTAATTACAAATACTGGTGTAAAACAGTGGATATATCAAGCCCAGAACACTGCATATGTAGGATTTTTTTTAATTATTTTGCTGTCTTCACACTTTCACTAAAACCATATTCCCAATGCGTTCCATCTGATAACTACACCTACAATGCAGAAATGACACAGTTGAAAAAGGCATAAGACAACAACATTATGCTAATGTGTACTAAAAATTACTAGAAGTTGTAATTTTAATGTGTTCTCCCCAAAAAATGACAAAACCAGAATATACTTTGGCACTAAGGACTTTTTTTTGCCAAGGAGTATGATTTAATAAAATAGTACATTATTGACTCACCACAGCGCGTGCTATGTCTCATCTATAGGAAATGGTTCAGAGGCATCGACTTCATGCATGGGTTGCCATAGCTGATATTTGAGTCTGGCCTGCTGCTGGTATAGGTTTCTAACACTAGCCCTAAGCACAGAAAAAAAAGGAAAAATATTTAAGTTTATTTTTCAAGTCTGATAGACACAGGAAAAAGTTCAGAAAAGTAAGCTAGCCTGGAATGTCAGTATTTGCACATCATATAACAAAGACTTAAGATTTTAATCTGATAATACCATAATGCATCCAGTTACAGGCAGTATCTGTACCATAAACTTCCCTTCTTCCATGCAAAGAAGATAAAAATCAAGGCAGGTAGACCCTAGTGCTCAAGAGCTTATGTTCAAGACTGTTCAGATTGCAACAGATGGCACTAAAAATCATAACATTGTTCTAAAATAATTATTTTTGTTTCTATCCTATCTTTCACAGGTCAGATCTTCAAATTTTTATTTAGAGTAAGGAAGAGCAGTTACTTTCACCATAATAATTTGAGATTTGTACACAGTCATCTGTCACTAATACCAACCAGCAAAACATGTAACAATATATGTTCAACTGACAAAGTGCTTGCAGTTAAGAAACTTACAGACAATCTCAAGAAATGTGGTAAAAAGCAAGTGTTGTGGTATTAAGACAGTGAATGAGAGGAGGAACAATGAAGCACGTACCACTCTAGTGTCTAACCACTGCACAAGATTAGGTGACTAATATTAAGCAGAAGCTTTGTGAAACATTTTCTTACCACTGTTTCACAACATGTTTTCAAATAGCTCAGAAGCGAACTAAAATTTTGTACTAAGAATGTAAGATTAAAAATCCTTATGAGAAAACAACTGCTTAACCAGAGAGGGCACACCACACCTCACTGAACTGGTTCGAGAGTTGTGCATACTCAGGCTCCCCGAAATCCCACTTCAAAGAGCTGTTCCTAATTCCCTGGGTTATCCGATCTCTTAGTGTAGAATCCTGGTGAAGAAACTATTGACTTGACTGGAAGGCTCTTCTGGACCTCCAACTTTTACTGTTTATTACAACGTAAAAAGCTGACAGCAGTCCTGGGAGACTAACACACCCAAAATTTTCCATGTCACTACTGTGATGTGAGCAAGCACACATGCAGTCAATCAACCTGTTCTTTTCCTTGGGCAGGGAAAAAAACCTGGAAACCTAAACAGCTGCTGTTTCTTTTTCTTGCTGTAACAAGGGCTCTGACTCTGTCCTATGCTCCAGGCATAGTCAGAGTTACCCGAAGATATACAAAAGCTCATGACTTCACATCCCTTCTGTAGAGATGAAGTTGAGGAGAACATTTCACTGTGCCAAATCCTTTATTAAAAATCTCACTGTATAACAAACAAGACCGCAAAGCATCGTGACTTGGATTTCCTATCACTCTCTTCTAACAACTAGCCAAGTCTTACTCTAAAGCTCGTTAGCCATAGCCCGATAGCCATAGCTTTGTTAGCTAAAACACAGTATGGCACGTCAGGGAAAGATGCATAATTTATGCAAACAGTGGACAGGGGCCTGTTAAATTCTGCCCATCTCCTGTACTGCTTTTGATCTATATTTTAATCTGACTATCACAGCATAAGAGAAAGGCAACATAGCCCTAACACCTGATATTTTTGCACTAATTAAAGTTTTATGTTGCTTTCCGTTTTAGATCAGTATTAGATGGTTACTTGAGTACAAAAGATTTTTTGTTTCTGTGAAAGATTGTTTTTCTTATGTCTGCCCCACAGCTGGTGCTGCAAGAAAGAAAAAAAGAACTCACAGCAAAGGCAGCATTTTTTCTTAACCGGTGTTCTTATATAAGGGTTATTTTTAATTGCAAGTGGCCTTCAAAACAGTAAGCATGCAAGAATCATAGAAAAGGATAACACAATATGAGTGTTGGAAGCCAGGTTATATTTCTATTCAGTATTGTGGTCCAGTGAAGTCTCCCTCCTTTTCTCCTGATGACATAACAGAGCAACAACTGTGATAATGCTGCAGTCACCAGGCTTTTAGGTCATAATTTCTAGTAGTGCTATTATAAGCTCAAAATGTAACCAGTGTAATGGGAGGGACTATGGGTATAGAATGCTTGCCATAAAAAACATACCACCACCCTACTTTGTTTTGAAAATTTATCAACATAGTGATATTTTCTGCTATTCAGAAATTGTCCAAAGAACTGGGTAGCTTCTACTGAACACCAGTTTAAGAGATAACCAACTTTAAAGCTGAAGACCTTTCACTAAATGCAGCTTTTCTGCCTTCCAAATCTTAATAATGTCGACTGCAAAAGCAATGCTAAAACCCTCCTCCTTTGGGCCTGCTTTAGCTCTCCCTTAAATTGCATGAGTTTTGCAATAGTCTGCGAACTACAGGTGAGCTTTACTACATTCTCCACTACCATAGTAGCGAAATTTTCACTACTCTCCCTTTGCTTTCACAAGCCAGATCATGTACTTTAACACCACTGGAAGGTATTTTGTCTTACAATTATTGATCCAGTACTATTAAATCTCTAAATAATGGCTGCAAATATGCCAGCCACTGACAGCAGAGAGGAAAAAAAAAAAAACCAAGAAACAAAAAACAAACCAACCATACACAAACCTACAAGGAAACACTCATCCCCAAGCACTGCTCATAAAAAGCCCCTTCAGTGCACACACATATTTCTAACAGCGAGGGGGACATTTTCTAATATCAAGCAGGTAGATGGGCCGGTGAAGTCAACTTATTTTCCATGTTAAGCCATTTTTTGCACTTACCCTATTTAGGACCATCCCTATAATCCTAATACTCCTCAACAAAATCATAATTACAACAGGACCCTGACAAAATATGCATACTCTGGAACAGCAGAAGAGCAATGTGCAAGAGTGCAGTTTACTGAGTCAGGGAGAAAGAACATTGTTTAACAGCTGATGTCAAATCACCTTTGTCATTCACATCTGCATCCCCATGAGAGAAAGTCATTAGTTGACCCAACTGAGGAGGTATTTCTATGCCACCGTTCCCAGCACACAGAAGCAGCACTGCAGAAGAAAATAACTACTCCAGAGTGTTCCTAGCTAGTAACTACAGAGCAATGTTCTGAAAGAGGGTTAAAATAACCAGAGGTTTGGTGCACTCCACTTTCCCCAAGGCACCAGAACCAAACGTAACTTACATGTGGCCAAAGATAAACAGCCCTATGCAGTACTAATACCATCCGAGTCTACCTTAACCTTTCTTTTTCTGAAGCTGGCCTTGCACGACAAGCTCTGTGTCCTCCAGCAAACTGATTTCAGGCTTCTACTGATCATTTACCATATATTCATTTGCAGTTTCCTCCTAAAAAATTTCTACTCTATGCCATCATTTTCTTCAAAATCTGTATTTTCATCTTGTGTTGGTTTGTCTTTAAACAAGCCTCTGGCAAAACTCACAGTGAACAGCCCAGAGGAGGGGAAGGCTGCATTGAGGATACTGTGAAGCTATGCAGCAAAAAGAACCCATGTAAACAAGCTTACAGCCATTCAGTACACAAACGGTGTGAAACATGCCCACCGCGGCTCACTGGAAGCACTGCCTCCTTATTCAACAATGGTGTAACACTTAATACAAATTTGACCTGGGTAATCATTTCTAATAAGGCCTCTGTGCGGTAAAAAACAAACCCAACATTTCTTCCTGTAGCAATAGCTTTTCTGCCAGAGGATCTCCCTGCAAAGCAACATTGATTTCACTGCAGTATCTACAGATTGTTAATTCTCTTTTGCAAAATAACTGGCCTGTAGCTGCTGTAAACACTTCTCCTAGAAGCTCTTGGTGCTTCCGTAAAACCCAATGGGCTGAGTTGTTCACTTGCATCTGAGAGTAAATGCAGAAAAGTGATCATTACCTTAAAATACCACTTTCTTAAAAACAACCCCCACATCCACCACAGTTTGTTAGACACTCACTTCTCCCCACATACACTTTTTTTTTTTTTGCATTCAACCACTTTCCAAACGGCCAAGAATTCTGTCCTCTGGATGTTCCAGTTGCTTACCATTACCCTCTCTATTTTTACAAATTCAAGTTTTATATGGCTCTGTATAGACTATATAACCCACATAATTTACTCGTTTCTACTGAATTGCAAGCCAAGACACCTCCTTCCCCCAAAAGCCCCCAAGCAGCGTTAGAGGTGATGAGGCTGAGTAAAAACGCTACTGTTTACATGTGCCAGCTGGTAAAGCACTATCGCACTCCTGACCGTGATGTGCCTCTGCACTGCTCTCACAACCACCGGTCACCTAAAGCACCCAAACAAAAAAGCTCATACACACCCCAACACAGGAAAACGATGGTTCTCTGGCCACAAAATGCACAGCTGCAGCCTTCTTGCTTCGGTTAGCAGTTTACTTCATTAACCTGTCCCTCTCCTCCTCTCCCCCATTTTTTTTAAACACCAATCCATATTCGTCGCCCCACCCTGCAAAAGCAGTTAGCCATAGAATATTAGCATCATCCACCTACCATTCCGTGCTTGCGAGCTATTCTCCTCGTCCAGAAACCTTTCCCCCAAACTGCGACTTTAGGTGGTGTTTTTAAATCACATTCCAACCAGTGCCGAGGAAAAGATGGGATATTTGTAATATTAACAATAATAAAAAAAATATGGGCAGTTGGATTCAAGGTAAATCACCGTATTCCTTTAAAGAACTAAATAAAAGCCTGGGGGAGAGGATAGAGCTGAACAGAAAACAGGGAGGCAAAATGTCTGATAATAATGAAATAAAAGAAAGGGGGGGGGGGGAGGAAAAAAAAAAAAAAAAAAAAGAGTGGCTTGCTGAATCACGCTCTTTCACTGCCTGGAAACCATTGTGCAGCGTGATGCTGGCTGTACCATTGTGGAACCTACCAGAGGAGACAGGCAAAGAGCTTGGGGAATGGGGCTGCTATGGCAACTGAAAGGAGCACACATGACGTCAAAGCACACAGAGGTCTCGCAGGGGGAGGGAGAAAAGAGAAAAGTCTAATCTGCAGCCACAGCTACGGTAGCTCCTGGTGAATCGGGACAGAGCAGACTGCAAAGGGAAGCTGAATAGTCCTCTGTACCACGTAGCAGCAGCAGCCGCTCGGGCATCTGTGGCATTTGGGAGCTAGTACAGAGAGGAGGTGGTAACAGCAGTGTAGATCTGCTCTTTTGTTTGCGTTGTACAAAAGCGTAAATGCCCATCACCCTACAAAAAAATCCAAATATTTGAAATTCATTTATATTCCATGCTGAAGGGGGGTGGAGTGTAGAAAAATCAGAACATACCTCCTTCACAGCTATTGAACACAGGTGTTCGTGTGGCTATTGTTCACGTGAACAAGCAATGCAACTCCAAGAACAGAGCCCCTCAGAAGCCCAAGGAACCGCTAGAGATCTCCCCATTAGCAGTACGTTGTCCCCACTACTAGAATGCCCAACTCCCCAGACTAAAAACTTGCTGCTTCTAAAAGGTCCCATTGCACAGAGGTACTGTTGCATTTTGAGCTCAGAGAACCTGCAGAGTTGGTGCTGACTTCTGATGTTCTTAAGTTGAAAAATTATGCAGATGACATTTCTTCTGCACGTGTCAAACTGCAGGATGTCTCCTGTCTTCTGACATTAAACAGCAAAGAATGTACACGGTTAAGACTACTACACTGAACTAGACTTCCATGAGATTTAGGCTGGGATAAGAGCTAGCCAGAAGTATTATGGTGAAATTCAGTCTTGCTCGAATACCTATCTTTGAAAAACAAACCATTTCATTCAGTATATCAATTACACTGGTCAAGAAGAGCTCCAAGAACGGACTGCAGCTTCCCCACCAGTGGCCTGAACATTCCACAGGCTTTACCACAGCCAGAGCCAAACAGTCCAATGCGACCCGGCTTAACACAGACATTATCTAACTCAGGTTGGGTAACTGATGCCTTTCTGAGGGCCATCCAAGTGCCTTTAGCAGGCCATATGCAGACATATGACAGGATCCATAAACACTTAATGTTTAACGTAAGTTTAACATAACTACAGATGAAGTGAAGTAATTGGCTGTGTCTAACCCCTAAGCTACAGGTTACCCATTCTTGTCTTAACTATACCATCTTCCTCCACCCTCCTTTCTTCATTAGCCTGTTTCTCCTGGGTGTTCTGATACTGACATTTTTTGGAAGTGAATGTTTCCATCTTGATCTGTGTGTCATTCCTGCATGCATGAAGACCTGAACACGTTTATTTCCAGTGAGAAAAAATTCTATAGCTCCAACTTTCCCACACTGCTTTTTTTAATTTTTAATTTATTTAACAGCTCTATCACAAGCTAGCAATCACCACATAAAGTTCTCCCCATGCTCTACCTTATACTAAGAAAAGACTGGATGGGTCACAGTGAAGAAGCACGCATACGTACATTATGTGCCCAGAGAATGTCCTGCGATTGTCACCAGTGTCCTGCCAGTGTTACCAATGTCCTGAGGAGGCACGAAGGGCAGCAGGGAACAACCCCCATTTGCAGTTTGCAAACACCTGCACAGTAGACATTAAAAATAAGCCGGACAGTTTCAGTGTGTCAAGTAACTGGTCTCAGTAACGATAGCATATTTGACTGGGTGAGCTTCAAAAATCTAGAGTTTACTACACTTCTTTGACTGATGAGGGGAGGAGGGGCAAGTAAAGAGCTGCAAGACGCGTAGCAGAAGCCACAACGCGCAGTAACAAGAAGATACTGAAACAAAAAAACCCAAAACCCAAACCTTCATCACAAGATTGGCAAAACAAACAAAAAATCTAAACAGGCACTTTTCACAGTCATTAAACGCGCCAAAACCTTCATTCCCTTTTTGTCTCTGTAACCGTACTCTTCTTTCTCCCATGCTATATCAAATCTACTCTTCTCAAGGCACCCAAGACATTATTTTCTGCTACCATCTGTCACGTTTGCACAAGAAGTACTACTTCTGCTTCCAGCATAGCAGGGCAATAAAACTCAAAAAAAGGCTTTGTTCCTTCCAGTCCTACAGAATACCACAGAATCTTTAAGGTTGGAAAAGACCTTAAAGATCACCAAGTCCAACCATCAGCCTAACACTACCATGCCCATTAAACCATTCCTGAAAACACAAGACTTACCGCAAGAGACTACCCTCCAATATTATTTCTTCTGTGCTTAGTCTTCTTCAACAAGACTCTCGAAATATGCTACTGTTAGGCAAAATACCAGAATGAAATTACCTCTTTGAATAAATCCTACATATTTAGCCTCCTTTTTGGCAATGTCTGTTTATTGCAAAAGCCTATTAAAGACTTTTGCTCATTTGGTGGAAGACTCCACTACAGCAACCATATATACACACACATTTCAGCTATGCTCTTGTACCCCTGCTATGTTCCTCTAAAGCACTCATTAGCGTTGTTCTTTTTTAGTACAAAACTTGATTGTGTTTTACTTTAAATGTGAATTCCAAAGAAGTACATACTATTTGTAGCACAGGAGTCATCGGTTTTCATAAGACAGACTGGGATCATGGAGGTTCAGAGAACCATTACGTCAAGAGTTGCTCACTTCAGTCCTGTATTTATACAAACACAAAGAGATCACTTAAAACAAAAAATAACAATGTCAAACTGAGATTCTGGTCCATCTGTATTTTCAATTCTTTGTTTGCTGATGCTGTTGAGTTTAAAAAAAAAGATGAAAAATAGATGTAGGTAAATTAGGCACTCTCTAATATGCACTGCTTTTAACAGATGGAGGAAAGTAGCTGTGACTGTGCTCAATATTAACAGTTTTTATATGAATCTTCTGAAATGGTCCTAGCAGGAGATCAGTAACTACAGAAGTACTAGCTCTGCCTGCCATAGAAGCACTCAGTGACTCACTGTTAATCCAACGTGAGGTCCAGGACTAAGCCAGACTTGCTCTGGCAGTCTATTCCATTCCTCCCAGAGCCAGCTGCATGGATGGCTGAATGTAGCCACTCCTGAATTGCCACAGTTCACAATCTGGCACATTAAAGTAATCCGAGATTAGCAACGGCTGAATGCACAGGGTTGCAAACCGTGATGTTTAGGAGCTGCTACATACCCCACTCAGCTCTACCTGCCTTAAAGAGGTCATATTCTTCTCAGTGGCTAAATGGATCACATTAAATTAAGGCCACTAAAATAAAATCCTAGTGAGCAAGCGTCTTCATGTTTTAAGGCATAAAGCAACAAACCAATCTGAACAAATTCTTCCACCCAACTCAGTGCTAGAACTAAGTGATTTCTCAACACCACTTTCAGCCATAGTTTTCTGATGCCAGTCTGATGTAATGTTGCACTGTCAAGTGGAACAGTGAAGAAGTGCAATAGGCTACCTACAGATCCTGGAACCCAGGCTCCTTACGCCACTGCTGTTCTCCCCAGATATATGCCCACTGTACATCAAATCCAAGAGTTCCTTTGTTCCAAAGTTATTTTTCAAGCTTGAGGACTCAACATACAAACCTTTTTTTGCAGGTCTCATTTCTCTGCAGTACAACCCTCCATCATACTGAACTTCTCAGCTAGGTTTAATAAAGTCCAAAAACTTGCAATGGCTTCGTTGATTTTATTCAATCTCATTCTTAAGAATAATTACTGATGAAAGTTGACCTGGACTTTACCTCAGGCAGAAGAACGAACGATCTTGGATTTTGTGCTCATCTCCATCAAAAGGTCTTTAAAGCTATTACATTTTCCATGCGATTATTACACTCACAGCCAAGAGAAACTCTTTGAAAAGTTAAGATGTACATGTTCCTATCACCCCCTTCCTTCTACTACCTCTTCACTGTCACACCATGAAGAGTACATTTTAATCTCAACATTTCTTCAACTTTGTTATACAGATGGACAAATGTAACAGAACTAAACTGAGGTGGAAAAATAACTATGACTGGCATCATGTCCACTTTCTGGTTAACTCTGCTGTTGAAAAGCACAATCTAAACAGTAACTTCCTGTGGCCTGACTGATACAGAGCTGCTGCAATTATAAAGTGCAACTGGAGACAAAGTCTTGTAACTGAGAACAGGCAAGAGCATGACAGGGCAGGGCATGGCTGTTGGACAAGTTCACTTGATTCATCTTTTCACCAGGAAAGTTTTAAGTGAAAGAGACAGTGAATCAGCATAACAGCTGCATCAAAAGAATTCGTAAAAGACAGACTGATTAACAGTAACTGACCTAAGGAGGTACACCGATCACCTGCTTGTACATCATACAAACAACTGCAAAGTCAGGCAACTACTCTGGTATTTTACAGGAATGTATTATTTTAGAAATTGAAAACCTGGTTTATACGTGGTAGAGGAAAGGAGTAGTTTCCGAAAAAAAATGTTTTTTGAAGTCAAAAGCACTATTCATTATCCATCCATTTCTAAATCAAGATCTTATATAGGATAAAACAAATCATAGCAGATTTACATTAAGCGGCAATAAGACAGGCACTGACACAGGAGAAATGTGCACATGCATGCATATGAATACACAAATTAGAAGGGTTCAAGCCTTTACACTCATCATAATTAGAAGAGGGAAGTCTGGATCTGAAGCCCATAAATATCAAAAAGAAGGATGCACATACAGTCACTAGGCAGTGAATTAGACATAAACTGGAATGCTAACTACTTACTTCAGCAAAGGGAATGAACTTGATGACTTAAGGCATATAAGCGCTAGAGAAACAGGACCTTCTTACTGCCCATGAAACTATTTCATCTGTCACTAGAAAGTGACAAGTGCAAGAAAACTATTTCAGCACACAATGCTACTGCCATTTTTGAAACCTGACACTCACTGGTCTGTCTACTGTCAGGGGCTGTACATCCTGTAAAACTCTAGCAAATGAATATACTCTAAAACACACTAATAAAATTTTGAATAAAACAAGGGTGTTTGATTATCCTAATCACATAAAACACGACATAAAATGCTAAAGGTGCCATAAACTGAATGCTTACTATGGAAAAGAAAACAATCATAATTTTAAATTGCCATCTGAAGGTAAAAACAAAAACTGCAAGTCTTACTTAATTTTAATTGCCATTTCCTGCATTCAATAATTCTTCCAGAGCAAATGATTTCATGCTCAATTTTCCCTGCAGATATACATAAAGCATGTATGAAGGATTCAATTATAAATTATTCCAGTACAACAGAGCACTAAACAGAATTTAAACTTGTTTCAGGATGCAAACAGAAATCACCCCCTCCCCCAAATGAGTACTTTCTCCATTTACATAACATGAATGCATTACCACTATTTACAGCATTTCACAGGTTTACCTGAAAACCATGACATACTTCCAGCTGACTTCTGTGAAAATTTCTACACTGTCAGTTCACTTTGCTACAACCATAAAATTAAATAAGACTGTGACAGATGGTGTCCAGCCTGTCTGAAGATATTATCTGCTGTATAAATATTGATGATTTTAACAGGTTATGCTCCAAATATACATTTTGAAAGAATATAGTTTCCCATCCTGAGCTTAACTAACAGTAAAAGCTTTGACCATGTTACCATGGCAGTACATGTTCCCTAAAGTAGAATTTAGAAGAGTTGGCCCAAATAATTCTCTTGGCTAAACACTGCTGTATTCAAAGTTGCACAGACTTCCTGAAATGGGAAAAATGAACATTTAGATTTGGTGAATTACATGGCTTTCAGCACCATGCTGACAGGTAGCTAAATCTCCTCTGCTACTGAAAACTCTGGTTTCCATGTATTGCCTTTCTTAGGCAGTCTTTGTTGGTAGATTACTTGCTTGGAAGTTGTTTCTTTTCTTAAATTTAATTCTTGGATAACAGCTTGGCCAGCTCATCCACTTTTTCTCAAGCTCACCAAGTGATGCTTTGTACTTACTAAGTCCCGATTCCGCATTTCTTGCACATGAGCAAGTCTCTGCTCCCATGAGGAAGCCAAACGGTTCCAACTAAGACTGAGATTATAGAATGTCAGAGCTAGCAGTACATGATCCATTTGCTCTAATGTAATTTAGTTGACCGTCTCCATGCATTTGGTCCGTGTGTCCCCCCGCTATTTCTTCTAAATACATGATTTCAAAGGTGTGCTTGCTCCACTTTGGGAGCAGAATGATCACATAATGAAAAAGCATTTTTTAATGTTTTACTTTATCTCAGCCCTAACCCAAGAAATAGGTCAAAAAGGTTTTGCTTAAACTAGGGAGTTGTAAATACTGCAGCTCACAGCAACAGAAACTAGCATTGAGGACTCTAGCATTACCTGCAAGTTAAAATGAAGTAGAACAGCTAAATATTAATTTGATTTGTAGAAAATTCATTCACAGCAAAACAGATACATCAATTACCCAATGCCCTTTTTATGGGATGCATGTTCTCAAAGTACATAAAAATTCTCAGTGCTTTCTGCACTTGATGTGTAAGGAATGGTTGTGATGCTCTCAGATGCTGGGCAAGGGCTGGAGAGTCCATATTACATGATGCTGTACTGGCATCAGTATCTTCCTATCCAAGACACCACTACCAAAGAGAGCTTTGGCTGGTTCGTCTTAGCAGGAGCAGCTCAGGCTGCATCTCTCATTTAACGTTCTACTGGCTGGCATGGGGCCACAGAAGTGCAAGAAGCACCTGAAAAACCGTGTTTCCTCTTCGTTCCACAACTCCAGACACAATCCAAGGTCTCTGTTAGTGAGCACGGCAAAGCTGAACAGACACAACTGTAACTTAATGTAACACTCAAACAGAGCAGCAGATATAGTTTAAGATAAACAGAATAAGACCCTTGGAGTTGCTACTTCCCCGAGGTACTCAGCTGCTTCTATCATACAGCATTATGCACATCCGGCAGAGCAACATTTTTAAGCACCATATTTTAATACTGATTCTGGAACAAAACAGCTAGAGTGAGGATGATATGCAAACTGTCCAAGCTCAACAGGTCCATAAATCCCCCAAAGGTGCAGAACAGTGGTATGAAAAGAGTATAATTCCAAGCCAACGTAATTTAATTTCAGAATTGAAGTAATAGCGCAGATACAGAGATCACGTTCTCCAGGCATTCTCATTCCACTAATTTAGACACTGTGCTTCTAGCCCTTTCCCCTCTTCACTGCCTCAGCATATTTCTCTTTCATTTCATCTTGCCATATTGCAAAGAATGTCATAGAAACAGCAAGGAAAAAAAAAGACACACTCATGAAAATCCTTCCTAAGCTAGAGAAACATAAGGATTCCAATCTGTTTACCTCACTGAAAAAAATAAATTGAGAGATGGTGCGATCAGTGTCTGCAAGTATCTATACTGGAAGAAAGTATCTGATCTAGACCCTCACATAATCTAGTAAATTAGGACAAATCTATAGCCAGCAGTTAGAATATTAATCTAGGCAAAGCCAGAAGATTCAAAAAGAAAAACAAGTTCTGCGATTTATGCCAAAAGCATATGGCACATATCAATTTAATATTGCATTATTTCTACTGACAGGAAAGTCAAGACCATAACCTGCCTGAATAGAAATAAAGGTTTAGAGAACCACTTCTGTTGACTGAGAATAGTTTGCAGATGCCAATTTCAAGGATTATACTTATAACTGGTCCAGTTACTTCACTGAAGAGAGACTGCAGCATCATACTATGTTTTCATCAGGGGGAAAAAAAGATACTTCAGGAAAAAAAAAGTGTTATTCTCGCTTATTAAGTCAAAAGAAAGTTCAAAAGTTAAGGATTAATAACTACTAAAATAGATTACTGACTGATGGAAAGAAAAAACTGAAATCTGCAGAAAATTCTACGATCTGCCTTCAAGACAGAAAGAGAGGCTCCAAATCATAGTTTAGCAACTGGCTATTTTAAGAGAGAAAAATAGCACTAGACCTCTGTATTTCAGTCCTAAGAATTAAAATACAGTGGGGATTGACTTATCTACAATGATTGTTGTTGAGGGCCATTGCAAACTTCCATGATACTCTGTGTTTACTTTACTTGAGCAGAAATCCAGGACAAAAAACAGAGAACACTACCTATTGATGCCTGGCAGGTCTATCTCCTGCCTTTTCCCCTCAGTGATTTGTCTTATTTGCTCTGGACTCAAGCAAAAGTAACAGGAAATCATTTGCTTTTTATCCAAACACTCTTGGGTGAGCCGTACTTCTTGAAAGCATCTTAAGAGGCACAATTTGGTCATCTCATCATCAGCACCTGGTGCTATTTGAGATACCCTGTGAAGTCCAAGATAATCTATACAGATTTGGGAAGTGTCACTAGACATTCAGCAGAATCCTGCCCTTCTTGAACCAGCACCTAGGTAACAGTCAATATTCTCTGTGACATTTCATATTGCATTGATATCTACGTATAAGCAACTGATTCAGGCCCCTGATGTCCTTGGATATCAACTCTACACTAGCCAGCTGCCTGCTGTCCTCTCCAAGTCAAGCTGCAATTTATGACAAACACTCCAATTTATCTTTCATTGACATCACAGACAGGTAAGGAAAGATTACAACATGCAGCTATGACTTGGAAGATGCCCATGAGACATCTTGTGTTGTTTCTTCTGATCACAGATTCTAGGTGAAATCTTGACATGGATTCCTTTCAAGCACAGTGCTTTTCCTCCCAAAACAAAGCACTGGGTGCCCCAATCAATCTGTCTCAATCCTAACCAACACACTAAAGCATCATTCCAGTTGTGGGGGGAAAAAAAAGAGGGTGGGTTCTATGCTCTTCTATAACAGAGTCTGTTATCTTTGCCTCAGAGAAATCTAAACATAAAAGTAAATTACCATATAAGTCTTCAACTCACAGTTGATTACCTTTGTGTATAATACAAGACCTCTCCCCAAAATAATTACAGCAGCTTTCCCTGACATTCTGCATAGCACACAACATATTTAATACAGAAACTGTTATCTAGATAAGTAAACCAGAAATATCCACAGCAGACAAGGTGCACTGCAAAACAGCTTTCGGAGCTAATTAATTTGCATGCAGTATGTTATTTAGAGATATTGCCGAAGCATTAAACCACCTAGTTGATCACAGCTGATGCACACATTTTGTAAAGCGGCTTTGGGATGAAAGACACTATATGTATTCAAAATATTAAATACTGTAATATAATAATTGTTAATATCATCACTTCTGAACAGGTACCACCTTCCCATAAAGAATACCACATTCACCTTTTTCTCAAATGGCAAGGTTTACAGGAAAGGAACACTTTTTTTCTTAATTACTTCCTGCAAAGTACTCAAAATTCCTATCAAATAATAGAACTCATAAGAAATTAGTAAGAAAGCCTCTTGAGGGAAACAAAGGCATAAATGACGGCAGCAAAGCTATCTACTCCAGACCTCAGTGATCACTGCACAAATTCAATAAATCACGTTTACATAAACAGAAATTATAGAGTGCTTATGTATTTTCTTTTTTAAGAGCCACTTTTCTTAAATAAAAATCAATTTTAAGACCTTCAAACTGCAAGCATATTTATTAACTGGACCACAGAAAAAGCTGTGCTGTCTTCTGAGTGTTTATATAGGTATAGTCTTAACATTTGTTATAAAGAGTTCAAAGCTGCTCCACTTTTGCATCTGTGCAGTTATTTCTATCTTAAAGAAAACAAAACAAAACATCTTTTGTCCATATTTTTAAACTAACGGGTCTCAAATATAATCTCACAATCTGCATGGTTACATTGCTTTGAGGAAATGCTCTCATTAACACAGAACACTCTTGGAAATGAGATGAGAAGTTTAAAGGTTTTGTCCTAAAAAAGCATGAAAAATAAAAGCAAGTTGAAAGAGTTACCATTACTGCCAGCAGCAACATGTGAAAATTGCTGCCAAATACAAGCAATTCCTTTAGGTTTTTGTGGTTACCCAGCAAATGTTTATAATAAAACCTTTGTTCTCAATTGGCATTGAAAGGATTGGGAAAGAAGACATGAGGAAAAAAAACAACTCTTCGGATGTTAACTGGAAAAGAAAGCATGCCAATCCATGAAATTCCTATTAAAGTCATGAAGTCTTTACTTCACTTTCCTCCTTAGATAAACAGCAAGGAATAGGAACAAATTCCAAAGTTATTTTAGCTTCTTTCCTATCATAAAAAAAAAATAAAAATCACAGAGCAGATGGACAAAATGCTATGCAACAAAACCTTCACTGAAGACTGTACTCAGCAGACTATCTGCCTTAAATAGCCACTTGAAAGCTGCCCCAGATCATTTCACCAAAAACAGACTGTTCTACAGATCTTCTTTTGACATCGAGTTCAGTAAGAAAGCCAGATACCTAGGAACCGCACATTGACATACCTGCCTTTCAGGCCTGTGGTTCCCTGGATGGAATCTAAATCTCAAAGTTGTGTACCAGTGCTCCCCATACAATGTCTGGGGAGAAACTGGCATTCAGGCAAAGCTCAACCAAAGCTGCAGGCATGAAGGATGACAACCAGAATTTTTGGTCCCCGAGAGGGACCAGCTGCCACCACAGTGTATCGGAATCCCTTGCTCTGTCTAGAACATGGACAGTCCCAGCCTCCTGTCACAATCCTGGCTGTCTACAGTTCTACAAATGGCCAGGCCAGAGGAGGACTGCTGTTTATTTTTGTAGCACAGCTGGAAAAAGTAGCAGCACTTTTAGGTAATAGCTCAGTGGCATAACCACTTTTCCAGGCTTCGATTCACTGTGCAGAAGCAAATACAAAATCCAAAGTCAGAAACAGAAAGCGAGGGAGAAACAACTCACTTGTGCTGTTTCTCAAAACGGGAAATAGAGGGTTCTTGGGTTTGTTCCTACAGCTGTTTAAGCAAGCAGCAGCAGTTTTTGGAGCACCAAAAATAACCTAGGCCTGCGGTGAAGCTGCAAAGCCACTAAGACGGCAGGCACTACCCTTCACATCTTTCTTTCTCTGCCTTTTCTAAACAAAGTAGTCACAGCTGCATTCATGAAGAGCCAATTTAACTGATACAGATGCTTTCAGCTTCGCAACAGCTAGTTACAGCTCCACCCTATTTCTGAATCCCTACACTTAACAGATATGTAGGTGATTATCTCAGCAGATATGTACAGAAGGGCATAGAATTGCAGGTGCCAAGACATGGAAACAAGACTTTACAGCTTTATGTATAAAAAAAAATTATAGCTCGCAAACACTTGCCCCCATCACAACTGCTCTTAACAGTGAAGCGGAGATCACACTGACAAGGGATAAGACACAGACAAGTCTCAAAATTTCAAAAAAATCTTTTTTCTTATGCTCAACTCCTAACAGCTGAAAATGAATCATTTATCAAACATATCGGTCAAATATTACATATGTGATACCATGAGTCTGGTGCTGTAAGGGTGGCTCTCTGACAATTTTTGGTGTTCAAGGTAGATTAAGCAAGGCTAAGGAGCTCTTCAATCCAAATAGGCTGCTTCTCTCTTCTCCAAGATCATCACTAGTGTTTATATAGAGCTTTCCACAGGTAAAGCCTAATCTGTACAAAATGCTTACTGCTACTACCCATTGCTGAAAATTGGATTATGCTGGCTCAGCCACACATGTGTTACCTCCTGCCACCCTACTCCAGCCTATTCAGACATGAATAACCTACTTGCAGACCAGGTGCCAGACATCTGATTGTTTCTAATTGCTGCAGACTGGATACCATTTTTCTAGTTTTATTATATTTTTATGAATGATACCAGCTAGCAGATATTAACAAATAATTTACTTCCTGCCCTAGAAGACATAGTCTTGTGTTATGCCTGAGTGCAATAAAAAAACACCCAACCTTAAAAAAAAAAAAAAAAAATCAACAGGCCTTCATCCTACAGCCCCCTTCCGTAGTTTTCAGTTTTTCCTCTTCTGCTTTTTGCTTGCTCCCTTCATTTAGCAACTTCATTACTTCTGAAAGAAGCAAACCTTGTAAATACTTGTAAACTTGTTTGTTTGTTTTTTATGTTATGAAAGGAAGACCTTTAAGGGAAATGTTTATTGCAAATAGCAAATAAACCAACAACAGCACAGGACTGCTTCCATCAGCTCACTGACTGCAGTACTGAAGCAGTTCACCTTAGACAAGCTAAGAGGACGATTCAAGTGTTTCTGGATGTAAAAGAGTAACAGTCAGACCCTTGGATAGCAGAACCAGCAAATAAAGGCAGGCAAGTTTCCACTCCAATGATTAGCTTTTTTTACTATTAACAAAAGACTAATGTTGCTCTTCATACCTATCTTAATACTTGTGCATTTAGCTTATTTAAACTGTTAACATCCTGGTTTACATTCCTTGAAAGTATTTTCAAAGTTCATCAGAATAGACCTGTTCTGACATGATCACCTGAATGGATGCCATTTTAGAATAGTTATCCTGATGACATAAGAGATTTCGTGTAAACAGAAACCTTCTATAACTCTCCAGTCATTTCCAGGCCACAAAAGTACAAAACCTAGCAAGACCAAAATCTTGCTGCCTGAAAGAAAATGCTGGGCATGCAGATTCCAGAAGACACTTTCTGTGACATTTAACATTTCTCTAACCAGAGATGCTGTTTTGATTCAGTAATGTTTACTGTTCTTGTTTGCTGTTTGCCAGTAAAAACTTACCACAGGACTTGTTGGTCCATTTTTACATCTTCACAGAAAAGACAACATCACAGTGAAGTGCAGCCACCAAATCTTCTCTATGTAATTGTATCTTTTCTTGAAAAAACAGTTAGACCTAAACAAAAATAAGCAGTCACTGTCTTTTTTTTTTCCATCTTTCCCAGAAAATATATAAACATGGCTAATTTTTCTGATATAATCTATTTCTATCACATAGATATATATGTATAGCAGCCCTTTTTACATAGACACTACTAGTATACAAAAGCTAGCAACCCCCTGATTTTTATTTGATCATGTCATACAAGTTTTATGATCAATTTCCACAGAACTATCAAAACCCATGTTTAGAATTTAATTTTTCTATTTTCAAATTCTTTGTGGGTATGCATTTTCCAGACAGGTAAACACAGAGGCAACATTACTGTTTATTACAAAATCTATTTTAGCTACTCTATGAGCAAGTCTTTTTCCCCCACATTGCACAAGTCTCAAAAGCCATGGAAAACAGTGCTCAAGTCAGCAAAGATTACAGTGAAGTAGACTGAAGATATGATCGTTCCTATTTTCAGTTCTGAATTATTGATACCTCCAAGCAGGACTTCAAAAAATTGACTGTCATTATTAAGATAATTGGAATGTAAATATGGCTTATTATACACATGCTTTAGAACTTTTCTGATCCCTACACAGTTCAGAAACAAGTTTCTTTACAGCTGAATACGGTAGAATTTGGCTTCCAGTTATGGAAAGAGAGGAAGACAATACTTCAGCTTTCCATTTTCCCCCAAGTATTCCAGAATGGCTATGACTGCACATCAGCTTTGGACTGGATGCCCACAATCACCTCGGGGCACTGAAAGATATCCAGGATACTCCCTGATGGTTTTGCTCCTACACAGGATGTTATACACACCACCACATTTGGTTCTCCCTTGGGTCTAAGCTGGCCTGCATCACTGACCTTCTCCTTTTATCCCAGTGCAGCACAGAATATAGTGCAGTTTCATCACAGACTCTCAAAGTTCTCTGTTCTCTTTCCATACATATATATACCTACACAAATAAGTATAATATGTTTGTATACGTATGTCTATATATACACAACGGAAGAGAAGAGCTAGAAAATACTAGTACTGCATGGCTCAGAACTGTAAACACACAGCCTGGCAGCCCCGTGGCCTCTTACAAGAAAACGTTATTTCACGTTTGTCTATGCTTGTAGAAAAATGGACAGAGAGATGCATGTGCTCCCTTATCAGGTAGTTTTTTCTATATTGCCTTGCAACAAGCACAGTCTTTCCTGGTAGCATGCCAGGAAAATCCTGTCACTCAGGAGGATCAGGAAAATCATCATTACCGCTCTTAGACCTACTGTAGTCAACAGTGTTTGGTACCTAAATCAATATACACGGTATGGTTACAAACTGGAAATGTGCACATGCTTCAGTGGCAACTGTAGGAGTCAGGAGCAAGCTGGTATTCATCTGCATCACCATTCTGAAGTCACCTAGATAAATTAGAGGACTTTGAACTACTGCTGTCATAACCTTTGTACTCCCACATACTTCTTGCTTCTCTCTAAGCAAGATCTTTGAGCCCCCGCGTGCCTTCATATCCCACTGCTCTCTGTGCCAAGCACTCTGGGTCTGCTCTGGAACACACTGAAAGTCATGAAAAGCCTTCCACTGAATTCAGCTGTAACACTTCAAGCTCTTAGGCAGGCCATTTGTCAAGTGTTACCCAAATCTGTGCCTTAAAAAATAAAATTGCTCTCCACTGCTACAGCATCTGGCGGACTATTTTAAACTTGCTGTCTTTCTATGAGACAAGAAGAAACACAAGAGGAACAATAACTACAGAAATTAATCAGAGAAAAAAAGGGTAGGGGAGAGTTAACAAAACTCAGTAACTACACCAAAGCATAGCAAAATCAATAGTTAAAACAAAGACAAGATTTTAACAAATAAATTCAGAGAGATGTTTTTAAATTGCCTCTCTCTACTTGACCCAAGTTAATGGTCATCTTAGACTGGTCATTCACAGAAGAAATAACACTGATGTTTGTGTAAGTACAATAGAATCCCAATTATGATCACAGCCTACAGCTACAATAGCATGAAGAATTAAAACAGAAGATGATGTATAGACAGTTCTTGAATGTGATGAAAACAACAAGGCATTTTTTTTTAAAAAATTTGAGCTGTTTAAAAAATCTCTCCCTTCGCAGAGGCTGGGGTCTGCACGTCTAGAGCAAGTGGAATCTTTTTATTTCATTTCAATTATGATCAACAGAATGGGGTACAGACTGCAAGCAGCATTCCACAGATTCCCTGGCATTAACGCCTGTGTGTGTGTACCAGCACAGTCATGTAAAGAAACAGTATAATACAAGTCTGCTTCACAACACCTGCAATGGGCTTATTTAATTAAACCCTTCCCATCCACAGGCAGAGTCAAAACAGTTCAAGATCCTAGGACAGAAGGTGCCAGGGAAGATAGACCCATTATTTATTACTCAGCAACTGAGACCAACTACAACAGACTAACCAATAATCTTTTCAATCCCACACTGCCAGCTGGCACTGAATGATAAGTGAAAGCACTGCAAAGTGCTTTTTCTCTTACTTTTATAACAGTACAATTTTAATGTGGTATATGGCACATTGCCATTTCCATTTTTTGAGTGCAAAAGCCTTGTATGGGGAACAGGGAGTACAGCCAATAGAACCAGATCTACTGAGAACTTTGAATTTTAATTAATTGATTCCTGGGTGAACAGCAAAATTTCTTCTTTGTTTACTTTTCAGGTTCAACGCTATTTATTAAAATGAACTGTTGGGATAAACTTTTCATAAACTATTATCAACAAGGGGACAATTCTTCAACTCTGGCTTAAATTAATTTTTGCTGAAGGGATTTACAGCCACCTATCTATGAATCAGCATTCTCATCGGAGCAGCAGAATGCCTCACATGACAGTCTGGTTGGCAAAGGTGTAGCACCGTCAAATCTCAACACATATGGATGACATGGGAGACACTGCATTCAGCCCTACTACGTATCTGCAGAATTTGGCAGCCTTTAGGAGAAGTTCTGGACCAACTTGTCCTCAATGTGCCCAGCATGAAATCACTGAAGATGAGTATCCAACCCTACATTCATAACCACTCCATTTCAGAGAGGCCAGCCTCAAGACCAAAGTGTCCGGGTGCTATGGACATCGCAGAAGGCTGCATTTTTCTGCGAGAAGTGTGCGTAATACATGCAACCTAAGAGAAAACAAGTTACTACTCACATGATGCTAAGTGTTCACATTCATCTTCTAATGCAGATAAAAGGCAAATACATATTGTCAAAAGAATAACCTCTTTGATCCAGCTTACTTGATTCTGAAAAGAATAACAATCAAAACCAAGTAATGTTTACAGACCTACCCAAATAGCAGGGATGCAAGATTCGTGGTGGATTTCACTTGTATGTGATTATCTGGTTCTTTTCTGCTCTTTGATGTAAAAAGCCAACGTACTCCTCAAGCAAGCACAAAGACCAGGATCAGTCGCAAAGGAGAGAACAGACACTTGTATAAAGTCAAAGGGTTGCACTGCGAACCCATAAGCCAAGGATCTCTTTCCAGATTGCAAAGAGCTGGTATACTTGGTTAAATTTCTATCCCAACTATAAAGCAGCAAAACTTTAGAATATCCCAGTCATGTTTTCAGGATGCTTCTTTCATTCTTTTCTCAGATTAATAGCTTATTTCTGTCCATATTACCTACCAAGTTATATTTGTGATGCCCTGCTGTAAGCATCTCCTCTTTACATGTTTGAATTGCTCCTGAGCAGGATTGAAAGGGCAGATTATGAGACAGCCTTCTTTCAAAACCTGGAGACTCCCAAAACCATTCTAAGGAAACTGATAAGTGGGCTAGAAACCTGAAAATTCAAGAATAATTGCAATAGGATTAAAAATAAATGCATCTCAGGATAATAGCAATGCTATAGCATATCAATATTGCAGTACTACATAGGCATAACAAAACACAATTATTAGGGCTGCCTAAATTAACTGCTGTACTGCCTCTAAAACAAGAAAACAATTTAATTTAAAAAGCCACAGCACTCAACTGAAACGTTTCACAGAAAATACTGTTTTGTGAACATCTTCCTCTGAACATCAGAACCAGATAGTCTCTTAAAATTCAAGACAGGAAATCCCTTCTGACTCTGGCACCTGAATTCCCCCCTAAATTACATAGCTTAATTAAATCTCCTGAAATAAGTCAGGAGACAACTCATTTGCATTCAAGATACATCTGCATTTCATCACCTGTCAGTCACTGTCTATTTAGCAGAGTCTCCCTTCAGTGTGTGGACTAGATCTTAAAAGCATCCTATCATGTATTAGCTTGCCCTGTGAGAGCCCTGGAAAAGCTAGTTGAAGGCAAAACAACTGCAGATAGTTGCTTTCCTTACGTATAACTGACAGTTACTCTGAAAAACTAACAAACAAACTAACTAACATTTGTTTAGAAAATGAAACATTAAAGCCAGTCTGGGAAAACCTGATCAAGGGCTAAAGTGAATCTACAATGACTAATGCAAAAACAAATGATGAGACTGAGCAGAGTTCGTGTCCAACAGCTTCACAGGGAAACCACAGGTTCAGATTGTTTAAAATGCAAAACATAACTCTGAATCTGGGGGTTCATGCAATACCAAGCCTTCACTTTGAGACATACGGATGAAATTCAGCTACTGACTTTAACAGTTTGAAAATGAGAACATAAACTAAGACTTTGAAAATTATGCAATTTTTTTCCAACAGGAATGATACACTGGAGGCTGTTTCCTTCAGGTTTTTTATTACCCTCATGCGACTTATTTTGAAATAAGAATGAGAATATCTGCTTGAAAAAACTGTATACTTACATATATATGAGTATTCTGGCTTCAAACAGAACCATCTAAGCTCATTTCATATGGAGAAAAGTTAAAGAAAAGAGGAAGAAAAAAAGGTTTTAGTGTGGTCTTCACTTAAACATGATAGTTAAGGTAGCTCCAATAAATAAGAACAGAAAGAATTCTTTTCAAAATTATACTGATGTTACCATTAGAAGTCCCTCCAATAATTTGGAAACCTTTAAGGGAAAAGGATTTTCATATATATATACACACACACACACACAAAGTATATTTTTTTTTAAATTGCTGTGGGCTGTCACATTGATTTACTGAGTTTTGGTGTCAACTACCTCAAAAAACCCTCTAAGTGTTATTTCAGTAAAACAATTTATTTTTAGATTGTTTAGAATAAACACCCAAGATGTAAGAAAACATTTTTTTGAGGGAAGATTAAACAACAATAAATCTTATTAACTCCAAGTAGAAATACTTCATGAGAGAGTTCTTAATAGCTCTGCAAAAGTCCAGGACTCAGTTGAAGTGAGGCTCAAAAAAGTTTGTTGTAACAGCTTTCTCCATATAAAATAAGATAGCAGTGGATACCCAACTTTATTAGAATGCATCGGGACTATGGAAGCAACAAACAAAAAAATTCCACAAAAAAACACAACAGTTTGCCAAAGGAAGAACGAACCATGCCTAAAAACTTCAAAACCAGGAAATAAATAATTTATCTTTTATAAAATCAGCAACATGATTTGCTTGTCGAAGGCATATACAAAGACTACAAAAAAGTGTCTGTAAGAGAAGGCAAAATGAAATGCTTCATGGCTGGCCTGAACCCACAATGCCCCCCAAAAAGCAACTCGGTGCTCCCCTGAAGAGGTGGTGCGACACGGCAATGCGGCACCATGCAAACAGGTTTTCATAACAAATTGTTAGAACAGGATCTCACAAGGACGCTCCCCCAGGCATTATATTTCCTTAAACGGCTTCCGAAAGCAACTCCCTCGGGTGTAGTAGCCCTCGAAAGTTATCCTTGACATCATCTCCCTTCACTGCCTTTAGTTTCACCCCCCCGAGCGTCTTCTCTGTCAAGGCTTTATCTGAAGTTCGAGGGTCAGTAACACTTAATGTCCGTTGTCCTTTCCTAAGATGGTCTGAATGCAAAAAACAATAAAGCAGGTTGAAGGAGCTGAAAGCATATTACACCGTGACGACAACTCCATATGGCCAGAGTTACAGAGGAACTTTATGAAAGGCTGCACCAGGTTCCCAGAGGGCTAGAAAAGCAGGCCTTCAATTTCGGCAAGTTCAGAATTAAGCATGTAGCCTAACTATTAAACCGACCACCCGAAAACGGGGTACAAACAGACTGCAGCCTTTTACAAACATGCTGCCTTCTAAAACTGCAGAGAACGAGGGGCACTTCTCCAAGGGATGCCGAAGCCTACTGTGCCTTACCTTCGCAACGCTGCGTAACAGAGCGTGCAGCAAGGAACCCGTGAGAGACATTTCATTCTTTAATAAGAATAAGTCTTACCTAAGTGACTTAATAAGTCACTCGTATGTCATTTAATAAGAATGACTGTGGCACTCGTAAAACATTGAAGAAATGTCTGTTAGTAGGTGTCCAGCACAAGGAGAGCACGGGGCCTCAAAGAATGCCAGCAGATAGTATTAGTGCAGAAACAAAGTTAACAGCCAGTCCGCTTCCTGCAGGTGCTTGTAACACTCAGTAGTGCCACAGTCATCGGTCACCGTGCAGTCAGCACCGAAGGGAAGTCAAGCTTTTGGTTTTTTCCTAAGAAGCCAGTCGTAACAGACAAGTGCAAATCCGTTGCATATCCAGTATTAACTAACAAGTCCTCTGGAATGCAGATGTTTTCCTCAACCACAACTGTGTGGTTTAACACAGGGAAAATCAGTGCAAACTCATATATATGCAAAAAGGGGTCAGTATCTGACATAATACAGAAGGGGGAAGTAAAAAAAAAAGTATGCTCCTTCTCAAAGACTCCCATCTAACTCAGGCTATGGGATGCCACGCTAGTAAAGCCACACATGCATTTTTATAGCATTATAAACTGTCTGTGGTAGAGAATCTAATATTAAAAAAAGACAAAATGTGTATTTATTGTAACTGTGAGGCACATTACCAGAAAAATTAGTATGCCAGAGGAACACCATCGAATGGATCAGAACAACCTATTTTAATATGCAATACAAACACACAAACTTGCTCTTTGAAACAGTCTGACCAAAAAAAACCAAAACAAAATAAAAAGTCGAGGAAATGGAAGAAACACACATCTGTACTTGAGCTGGCTGACACTGACAGAAGCAACCTGGAAAACCCACCAGCTCTTTCCAAACCAAAAATCAAGACACACACCACCCCCCCGCCCTTACTGCCGTAACCCGCCCCCTAAGGGAGGCACAGCCCAGAAAAGGATGCAGGAAAGGCAGCACGTCGGACCCAGCGAAGGAAAGCCGCAGCGCGGCCGCGGGAGGCTGCGGGCGGCCCCTGCCCGTCCCGCCCCCACCTTCCGCCGAGGCGCGCTGGGGGGCGGTGCGGCGCCGCAGGGGAGGGGCTTGCACCGCCTCGCCCCGCCCCACCGGTCAGAAACTGCTGCGGCCGCGCGGGCACGGCACCGCCCCGCCCGCCCCTCCCCCGCTGCGTGGCAGGAGCCAGCGCTTCGAGGCGGCGGTGCCGAAGCGCTGCGGGGGGGTCTGCGGGGACCCTGGCGAGCGGCGCGGTAATGGCGGACGGGTAGCCGTTGCCTGCCCCGCCTCCTCAGGCCCTTCTCTGGCAGGCTTGGATTTTAATGCCAGGTACCAGAGTGCTAAAAGGCAAGATAATAATGCGTGCTTCTGCAAGCCGCCTTCTATTTAAGGGGCGGTTAGCAAGCTAAAAAAGAAAAAAGAATTATGGAGGTTAGAGCACAGAGCCACCACCTCCCTTCCCTCCGGCACTCATCACACGTGTGCTGGACTCGGACGGAGACATAGCACCCTTCAAACCTCCAAAAAGACGTTGGGGACTGGGCCCTTTTCAGCCGTTTACTTACTAAACCAGTGAGACCCGCGGGCACGCTGAGCTGCGGTTGCCTGCAGGGAGGCACCGAGCTGGCGCTGCCCGCGGGGGCATGGGGCGGCGGTGGAATCCCTCCCTCGGTGGGAAAGTTGGGACAGTGCTGTGTATGCGTGCCCGTGTTTCACAAAGTAATTTCAGCCTGCAAATAATAAAAACGTAATGCATGCCTGAGTGCAAAACACCTGGGAAGTGTATTATGTTCACTCACCATAGGGAATAATGCAAGGCAATACATTTTCATGCAATAGCAGTACGGCTGTGCTGACTTCAGTACCATGAATAGTTTATGGTTTTTTTTAAAAACTATGTATATTGTATACGCTTTGCCCATGCAGTGCCTGTACACAAACACTTGAGGAGGTGATTTTCAGCCTGCTTGCTGTTTTGACTTCCACATTGAACTGAAATCTGAAAAAATGGTGATGTCAAACTAACAACAACTAATCATTCAAATTCCATTTTCTACTCACAGTAAAATGAAACCAGTGAAACATTTTTGGACTCAAAGGTCCACATAACTAGGCAGTGTATGATCACACAGGATGTGCATATGAGCTCTTACCTGCTACACCAAGCTGAGAAGCTAGCTACTGGCAAGAAGCACCTACGGGAGCTGAGACAGTGAAGAAAGCAAGCCCTGAAAACATGCCTTGTTTTGCAGCTTTAGTCCAGGTGCAGAAATTGTAATGCTGTCCAAGAAGGTACTGGCTTTGTGGAAGAGTAAGAAGCAAGAAACAAGGAGTTTGTGAATTGAAGTTACATTATTTGAATTACATAATACTTGATAAAGGTAAAATGTGATGTTATAAGGTGCTGTTAGTACCCTGTTTCTCTTACAGTTAGTCTATGTGAAGCACAATGAATTCTTACAGACTTAACTAGATGTTAAAAGTGGTCTCCTAAGAGTCTGCAAGTCTCAGTCATACCTATGAGTTTCTAGTATGTCTTTCTTCAGCATACACTGATTTACATAGTTCAAATCCTGGATGTGCTTCTGATAAACTACAGAACTGTTGGTGGCAATTCTATCTTGATCTTCAATTTTAAAGAACATGTTATACAGGACTACAAATATCACAGATGTGTAAGAAGTAGGCTGGGACACATGTATGTTTGTAGTAGTTTAAAAATACTTTTTTTTTCCTTACTGGGGTATTCATGCTGGTACAAATCATTGGAAGGATGCAGTTTTGCTAGAATCTGTCTACAATGTTATATACTTCAATGCAAGAAAAAAACAACACAAATATCAAGGTGTTCTATACCTTTGTTAGCTTTTTAACTTGGGAAATCACTTATAGTGCCGTAACTTCATACTTCAACAGGAGCTTAAAAAAACCCTTGCAATTATTTTTAAATTAAGTTTGTACAGTCATTTTGAAAGCTGAAGTGACAATTATGGAGACTACTCTTTCTTAAGTATGTTGTGACTAATAACAACCCCACCCCCAAATTTCCAGAGTATACTTTAAACAAGCCAAAATTTAGCTGCTACATATCAAACATGGGTAGATACGTAAGTTTTCAAACTGGAAATAATAATTAAACTTACTAATTCACCTGTCCTAACATAGCTGAAAATTCCCAGCATGAGTACCGTAACTTTCTGTGGCTCTGTCATTTTTAAATTTTCCTTGGTAATGAATTTGATAGCTAAAAGACCTTTAGGAAAATAAGTGAATTACAATAATGTCCATCTCAGGTGACTTTTTTAGTAGACTGAAACTAAGTCATTGTAAGTTAATACCTGTAATTGAAGCTTCTGCTACCATCCCATGATGCCAGCTCAGAAAGCTAGCTCTAACTGGAATCAAGCAGTTATGTTACTTAAAAATATACTTAAAGAATAAGCTGGAACATCTCTTAAAGAGATATTATGATGGTAAAGGCGGCAGTTACAATGCAAGGGGGTTTGGTGTTTATGGATCTAAGCAGAAAAAGTTCTGATGCCATCTTCAGTGGTTGTTTGGGTGCTTCAAACTAGATCTGGTTACTCAAATGCTGTTTCTCAGTTTGTGTTAGCAGTGACTTTATCAGGATTACTGGGTATTTAAGGAGTATTTAAAAGTGAAGAAAAATATTTGCTGGCCACAGTATCAAAAAACAGATTTGTTTGTAAATACCCTTAGCTCACTGGAGAATACTGTTATCCTAAAACAGCTCTGGACAAATATAAAAAATACACACAGTCACTGTACAGAGTTGGAATAATAAATTACAATGTAAATTCAGTGTGCTTTGTAACCAACATACTGAAAACTACCTAATGTTAAGGAATTCAAAATAGTAAGAACCACTTTTCGAATAAAACTAACTATAGCCTTGTAATTAAGCTTTCTGCTCCTTCAATTTGTGGATTTAGCAACAGTAAAACTATACCAGCAAGTTACAAGAAGCAAAAAGGTTATGAGTAGCAATTGAGTTGTGCAATTTGTATGTCAGATAAAAGTTAGACACATGATCTTTTGTATGCTCTCTCCATACTGTGTTTCTCCTCGAGTGTGCATTTTAAGTTCTTTTCCTCCTAGTGCATGTTTGCCCAGCACCCTAAACCAGATGATCGTTCCCAGAAAGCCATTGCCTAAACGATGGCAATAGAAACCAGCAGCTCTGCTCATGAGCATTAAAAGATACAGTCATGTTTCCTTATGTGATTCAGCAAGTCCACACCTAGGCACAAAGCAGGTTATACATGTCACTAGTAAATACCAGTAGCAAAAGAACATTAAATGCCTGAATGTGAACCAGATGCTTCCAGAAATCCTAACAACATTAATTCAGGCTGTCTGCTCACAGAATAAGTAGCATCCATGGGTACTCTGCCTCAAACACCACAAAATTGTCTGGCACAACTAATTTGAAAACCAATGACAACAAAATGTTAATCTGTACTATTTCCTTTTCCCCAAAAGGAAAAAAATTTCCAGAACACGATGCCCCTCCTGATGCTTGATGGTGTATAATCTCATACAGCAGCAAGACGTTAAGTAAAGCAGCAGTAGAAGACATAAGCAAAAAGCAAAACAAATGAAAAAGAGCTTCAATAGGGAAAAGTCCTTGTTTCCTATGCCAGGAGACCCGGTGACTTGTGCTGGCTGCCCAGCACCTCTGGAATATTCCTGCAGAACTGGCTTGGCTTATTCATGTTGGACCAAAGCCAAGACCATCTTGCTTCAGGGCAGCGAGACACACCAACCTTGTCGGACTTTCTCAAATTCTTCTCATATATATTGGGTCTACTTAATAAATAACAGAGGGTCATCTTAGAAATAAACCCCAGTATACGACATGACAGAATATTGCCAGCTGTTTACATTTGTTCCAGAGGGGCATCATCCCATTTCATCTAGCTTTCTTCAGAAGCCCATCCTTGAGGACTTCAATGTAAGTATGCAGGATAACATAATTCATGTGTGTATATTCAAAAGGAACTTGTTGCCCACAGCCAGCTCCTCTGTGGTAGAACCTGCTTGCCATGGACTCTAAAATAAAGGCAATTATTTATGTTAATAAGGATCAAAGGAGAAATGGTGCCAATGCACCACTGTAATACAGAAAGTTTTCATGGGCTTCATAGGATGATTTTGATTGAGCTAGTCTAACCACAATTTATGAGCCAAAGTCTTATTTTGCTTTGGTGCACCAAAGGGTGCAAATTATACTTAAGCTTATAACAAATACTCTGCAAGTGTAGGCTTGCAGTCATAAAATAAATTTCTAGGTTCACAGCAAACAACCAATTTTTTTATGTTCTGATTTTAATAAATCTCAATTTTTCCCATTATTAACATTTTCTGTGAAACTCTCTCTCAAAATGAGATGACTGCTTTTATTCTCTGCCGACTCAGTTATGCTAGTTTTAGAATTCTGAATTTTTATAATTTAGAATTTTCTTATTTTTATGACCTCTATTCATATTAGTTAGGATGTGTTTCTTTCCATATATTACATTGTGATTTATTTTCAAGGGATCTGCAATTTGAAGAGAAAATGCAGTGAAACACTCATAGGCAACATTTGAAGTGGAGCAGCATGCAGTGACATGCCATACCAGCATTTGTTTTTTTGTTTTGGAGTTCTTTCTTGAGTTTGGAGAAGAGCCTACCACCGCAGCTGGGCCCAAGGTGTTCCACCTAGAAGTCTCTAAGACTACAAAGTCTCTAAGGAGTTTCAGCACTTAACCGAAGTAGGATGAAGCCGATGCTTCAGTACAGTTCTGTGATCCTACAGCTTCTGCCACACAGAAGAGCAGGGCCTTTTAAAAGTGTGAGGCAGCTGCTCTGCCTCCTCCATCCTGCTGATTTTCAAGCTCCCTAGCACACTTACCACCCACATAGGAAGGTAGTTCACAATTTACATGTTACACCTCAATTACCAACAAACCACAGGCCTTTTTCAGCTTCCAAGAACCAGTGCATGTGTTAGGCATGCTCCTAACTGTTCGCATGGTTGCCCTAGTCTCTCCTGTGTGCCCTGCTTTCTGCATGTGCTGGAACAAGTGCCAGATGTGCATTGCCCTCTTCCTAAACGCACTCATGGGTCAGCTGAGAGCTAACTATAAAGGCAGGATTTCCTACCTCCTAGCTTCCCGACTTCCTAAGAATAGAATGTGCTGGTTTCTCTCAGATGAGGAATGTTCTTTCTGAGAGAGATGGGTATTTCTGGCCTCCACATCCCCCAAGTACTGCCCCGTAAACCCAGATAATGCACTCGCTTTGAGCACTAATTATATGATAGGAATAGCATCATTCTTAACATAACTGAATTGGTTCTTTCCAAGTAGTTTAAACAGATTGTGAAGGACTAGTTCTGCCCTTGGCATACATGCTCAAGAGAAAGAAAAAATACGACTTTCTGCTGTCCTAATGGTAGTATAGATATTATGCTCTGTGGATAGGCAAAAGAGGAGGGATAGAAGAATCCAACGATCAGGATTGTTTCATAATGTGAAGGAGTTTGAAGCGAGCGTATGAGAAAAGCCGGAAAGATGCTGTCAGAATCACTGCTTTTCTTTTCCTGTTTCTAAAGAATTTCCATGTAATGATGGATGACAGAGTCTATCCTACAAGATAATCCTGAGTTACATAGTCTATCCTACAAGTTAATACTGAGTTGTTTTCCCCCTCCGCCAATGACTGATTACATAATACTTTAGTACATTCCTCCTCAGTCTCTAAAGAACAGAAGAGTAAGTGGGCATTTGATTACTTTGAGGGATTTCCTGGTACGTGTATTGTAAGAAACCTGAATAAAGTGGAGACTGAATACTCCAAGGGATAAGATAAATGGATATTGATATTAATCTAATTTAGGTTTATAAAGAAGATAATCACACATTTCTTATTTACTTTAAGAAAATGGCTTGTATAAGTAGATTGGTAAATAGCTCTGTGTTTCTTTATTAGCGGATTTTACGTCTTCGTTTTCAGACCATTCTGCTCAAAGCTTAAATGAATTTCTCACAGGGCAGCAGTTTCCCGTTTCTCTTCCGAGAGCTTGGAATTGCAAGGAGATGCCACTGTCTGATTTAGGATCGAGTTGTTAGCATTAGACTATATTAATTCCTACGTAACATAGCGTTACCTGGTGGGTAGAAATTGGAGAACCTAACTTACTTCCTGTGAGATTTGTAGCTTGGTAGAGAAAAAAGGCACCCCAAATACAGCCTTTAAGCTCTGGAGAGGTTATCCACAGCATTACAGGCATATTGTGTCTGGAATATAATTAGCCTATTGAAATAATTTTGGAGGACAAATACATATAAACCGATGCATTTAACCAAAGTTTAAGTTAATGAATAATACTGTGCCCAAGAATATCACCTTCAAATATTCTTAGTAATCATGCAGATAGTTTGCTTTTTTTAAGCTGCAATTTAGCCATGTGTGTAAACAAATCAGTACCAACTGTGTTCTCAGGCATGACTTCATGGTCAATAGCTGCACCATCAGTAACCATAGTGCTTCAGATTTGGGACAGCCTCCCTTTCCTGCCTTGCTCACCTTCTGCTCACCATTTCAGCCTCTGTTCCTCTCTCTCGTTTCACTGATGTTACAACCCACGTTCCCACATAGCCTTCAAAAATAACAATGTTAATTTAAAAACTAAAATCCACTGTTTTATGTGTAGGAGTGAAATTATATTCTTGGAGCTGCATGGAAATGCATGCTTTGTCTTGATTGGTCTGTTCAGCATGCGCTACATTACTTGGTTTCAAGTACTGAAACAAGCAGAGATTGTGTGATTTGTTTCTGTTCAGATTTATGCTCAAGAAAACAACCCCACCACACTTCAATTCGCAGTGAAGAATTTGTCTACATTTGTCATTGATTACCAATAGGTTACCAATCTTTTCTAAGATTAACCTCACTTGAGGCAGTTCCAATGTCTAATATACAACTGTCAACAAATCTGCAAAAGCAATTGGTATAAACTATCACACTATCTGACCTTAATTTGCACCTTAATTAATTGTGTCTGTCCATAGCCTAGTTCAGTGTAGTCCTGCTCTTTGACAGAGCTTCAGGTGCTATGGTGTTAGAAGTAAATAATGCAGTCTTCTGCAGACTGATATACAAAGCCAGCTAAGGCTTATAAGACCTCCAAAAATATTTTAAAATCAGTTGTACTGTGCACTGTGTTCTCATGAAGCCAGGGTAAGCAAAGGACTTAATGGGAGCTTAAGGAGAAGAGAATCCAGGTTCTGGTACTCCTTATTTTTTTCCTTCACTTCTCATCTTTTGTATTGTTACAGTCTTAGTTAATCAAAAACTTCTTAGAATTTTGGATGGTTTCCCCTGCTGATGGCTTTGGCCTTTCTTAGCATTCACTTGGCTCTCACTCCCTGTAAGTGGCAACAGGCTACAGTGAATAAGACAGAGGGATCTTTAAAAATACTACAGTCATGGCACTATACCTCAAGTTCACCTTTCAGTTTAAGGAGACTTCTTTTAGCTTAAATGATCGACATAGGGTTTGAATATAGTATTTCCACCACAGTGCATTACAGGTCTGTTTCTGGTGTTCCTCCAGATAACTTCGAATAAAACAAATTTGGAAGGAAGCTGTCACCTGCTGGTCAGCCTGAGGTGGAAGCCACCTGCACATGCCTGCTTGGCTCCAGGGCTTGTCTTGGGAGCTTAGTAATTACATGCCTTTAACAAGACTCTGCTAGTTGTAAACCAGCATAGTTTGAGAACAAGTATGTCAGCAGAGGCTTTCCAGGGGAAGCAAGAATATGCAGCAAGCAATCAAGTAACATCTGTTGTTTTATGTGGAAGTATTTATTGTTTTCATAAGAACTGAGTTTACACAATCAACTCCAATTTAGCCTCAAAGCTGTTGTTTTACATCACAGTCATGTATTAAAGTTTGTTTTTTTTTTTAATCCTGCTCTCACTAAAATGGTTTGTTTGCAATTTTAATCCTGTGCACAGTTGCAAACTTGTGTGGAACTGATTAAATTAACTCTTTCTATGTGTATTAAGGCTATATTAATTTTGAGGTCACATAGCCCTTCTGCACAGTTTATGTAGGCCATCAGCTCCACCTGAACACAATTCCTTCACTGTCTGTGGTAATTATGGAGACTTTCACATGTGTATGGATCCCTTTCGCAACAACCAACAGTAATAATTGCTGTTCATATACCAACAGTAATAATGGCTGTCCATATTCAAAGTATTTTTTGAGGTTGTAATCCCTACTTAAACAAAATGTTGTTGAAAGTACTTGAAAGATGTGGGAGGGTGGAACAAAACCAACCAACCACACATGCAAGAGGAAAAAGAGGTTAACCCTGCAGACTACATTAAGCATAGCCCAGGTTAAAGCAGAAAGTCAGAACTAGCACTCGGCAACCGTATTTGATTGCCTTTGTTTTATAATCCCAGCTTCAGGCTTAAAATGTAGACTGCACCATAGAGAACGGCCTTTTAATCTTTATGACCATCCAGACAAAATACAGTATGATATAAGGGGGCAATGGTTTCTGTAGTACAGAAGCAAGCCACAAAGATAGTATGCTTTTCAATTCTGAAAGTGAACTACAGGATTTTCCACAGAATAACAATGCGGTACTCCGAAAGGTTGCCATCCTGTGGCGCTTTAGGGATGCTGTAGTAGCTCGCTGCCCTGACTTAATGGTTTCTACACTCCCTGGAGTGGAAAACACATGTCCAGCACACCTCATACACAGATAAAATAAATACTTCCTTTGTTTTTGTATTGCATCTCAGGAAGCATTTCTCAGGAGCGTTTTACATCCTTAATCTATTTATTACTTGGTTTGAAAGACTACGGTAAACAATCCTATAAAGCTCATTCCTTGAGTAAGTAATGCCAGTTTCCTGGTAAATCAATGGGACTTTTAGAACAAGGACTTCAGGATTTGACCCTGAATCTGATTAACTGCTTTAACCTCAGTTCTTGCTGTTTTTCATTTGCTATTCATAGCATATTATGCATTAGTACCAAGGACTACATATTTCTTCTAACACAAAAAATTTTCATTATAGGACAGATAGAGAAAATTAATTTTACTTGCAATGTCATTAGTATGTTGTCAGTAAGCTGTGCATATAAGTTAGAAACAAGTCCTTCATGTTTTTCTTTCTCTATGCATCCTAAATTAAGATGAGCTTGCAACTACTCTAATATATAATTAAATAGCAAATAATAATAGCAAAAACACACTTCCACTCTTCAGAGAACCTGTGTTAAAAAGGCTAGGAAAAAATGGGTACCTGACAAGTTTTTCGCTATTAGTATAGAAGTGATAAAGAAGTAATGCACAGCTCTTTAGAAATACATATGGAGTTTAAACTTCAGTTCCTTGAAATACATATTCTCAGTTACTTGAGTGAAGCTTATAGCTTAACTTAAGAAGACATATATGCCATGTACCTATATTATAACCTTAAAAATCTTTATTCAGATCCCAGTCAGTTAGTTCTGCTTTCTTATGTCCCCACTCCATTATCTGCAAGGATAAAGTAGCTCATTTGTAGCCCTGGCCTCGATTTCTTCTACCTAGGCCGGCTTTTTGATTTAGTATCTGCTTTCAGGTAGCATTAGTTCACTGGAGATGTATTTCTCCGTACTATCTTTCTATTCTTTTGACCCATCCTCATTCTATGTACTTGTCCAAGCTTTTAGGAACTAACCATAATTCACTCCTACACTATCCCTTGAAGCCCCAACCACCTCTAAAAGTGCACAGAACTGGAGCCCTGCAGAACTAGCAACATACATATGCCATTGGA
The DNA here is from genome assembly GCF_964289735.1 of Phaethon aethereus. Classification (NCBI taxonomy): domain Eukaryota; kingdom Metazoa; phylum Chordata; class Aves; order Phaethontiformes; family Phaethontidae; genus Phaethon; species Phaethon aethereus. The sequence continues at coordinate 19,783,219 of NC_138578.1, forward strand.
CCATTAATCCGCTCTTCAACAAAAGCCAACACATACATTCCGTTCCACATCTCTCTTCAGTCTACAGTTGCCTTTCTACAACCAGCAAGACATGAATCCCCACTCCCACTTTCACTATTCACTACAGCCTTTCCTCCTCTCACATCCTGGCTGATGAAATCTTCTTTAAGAACCATTCTCAAACCATTTAGTATTCATTACTCTTTGGAGCTTTTCTAGTTGCTGAAGCCTTCACTCTGAATGGGAAATTAAGTCCTCTTATTAAAAAAATCCAACACCGTAAATTCTAATTGCAGTGGTCTCATAGTTCTAGTCAAATATTTATTACATCTTTTCATGATAGCAGGAAATACTCTGGAACTTCTTTCCATTTAATCCTACCTTGCAGGATTCAGCTCTGGAAGTTTTGTGAGTCACAGCGTTTCTAACCTTGCAGGAAGCATTCTTGCACAGTCTTTTGTTCTGTCTGGCTCCTACTTTCACTATTGAATTAACTTTAGAACATAAGAAAATACAATGTTTCAGGAGACAAGGAAGGAAAAAAGCCTGTATCAGATGAAGACCATTTACCCATTGTACCAGTTCTCTAACCCCCTTTCTTGACTTCCTTAATTTATTTCAGCATGTAAATTAGTAGCTGCTCCTCCAGACCATTAAAACTTGGGAAAGGGGCTTCTGGGAAATGCTACAGCTGAAGTAAAAGTAATTCAGGTGAATTCAATAATTGCAAACATGGGCCAACACCCTTCATTTAGAAGAGAGGCTAAAGTGGAATCTGTATCCTATGCATGTAGGCATACATTGAAGACTATCTTTAATGAATCATATAACGTAATGAACTGGCTTTCCATCCCACAGTGATGAAACCTGATTTTAGTAGGTTTTGGTTGGTTGGTTTAAGCCTCCTAATTTGGAAGCCGGTGTGATTATTCAGGGATAGAGGAGCTGAATCATAACATCTGACCACTGGAACTTAGTGACTCCAGGCATCTTGTCCCTAGACTTCTTTTATAATACTGGTTACTAACAGAATTGAATGCACCTGACCTGCTTCATATTTCACCCTCAGATTTACTCTGATTTAATTACATTCACTTTGTTTGATTGCTCTGATATGTATATGTAAAAAAAGATTTAGCCCTTTGCTTTCATTATGTTGTCTGACGGCTCTGTGCCTAAGCTTCCACGTGTGCTTTACAGATCTTCCATCTCCTCGATTCATTAGTATTTGCTAATCTTGAACAGGAAGACTAGAGCCATTTGTGATAAAATAACCATTATATATCTGTCTGCAACTTCACTGCTAGTTTTCTTTGCTAATCTTCTTTCCTTTGGCGAAATGAAAATGTTATAAGAAAAGGCTGAGCTGTGGCTTTTTTACTGTAATCCATCTTTTCTTTGTATATTTCTGCTTCACATGCAGTTACCAGAAATTACTGTATCCCAGATGAAAATTTTAATATCTTAATTACTCTGTAAACAAAGCTGAACCTGTATTCTAGTGTTGTCCCAAATTCCTACAGTCCACTTCAAGGAAGTTAAGTCTCTGTAGTTACATGGCTACTATGCCAGTTCTTTACTAACATCCTAATTTTGAAGCATACAACTTTATTTGGTGAATGTATTTTTTGATGTTTCAGAGACTGGTAGTTAAGCCAAGGTTCTTTTGTTCGGTGCCTTCACTCACATGATGCTCATCTGCTTCAGGTTGCTTTCTTTGTCTTTCCTTGAATCATGAATCCCATGGGGCCACCCTCCGGCTCTTCTCCCTGTCATTTCCCTTTTTCTTCAATGCAGATGATGCTTTGTGAAGAGAGTTAGTGACATGGTATATAGAAAAGGATGTTCAGGTTGGACATTAGGAAACACTGATTTACTAGGAAGGCAGTGCAGCAGTGAAGGGTTATCTACGTGACTGGGAAATCCCCATTGTTGAGGGCGACAAGGCTTTGCTACACAAAGCCATGGCTGACTAGAGGTCCCTTCCAGATAACATATTTGTGATTCTGGGAAATTTAGTACAAACAGGTTAAGTGATAATGCATCAATCCAACAACCAGCCCAGCTTCTGCTAGGAGCTTGGGGACTGCACCTGGTTGTATGGGTGGCAGAGAGAATTGACTTTAAGTGACATTTTCTTATTGTCTCTCAGACTTCAGTTAGATGCATCATGACAGCTTTACACATGCAGAATCTCCAGAAGGAAAGGCGAACTCCAGGGCTTCTCTTAATCTCCCTAAGGCTTCAGTTCTTACTTTCCACCCCAACCCTGCAAAAGCATGATTGTCTATAAATAACTTCCAAGAGGCTGTACTAAATTAGCTGTGTTAGCACGTTTTGAATGGCACAATTCACATACATTTGAGGTGCCAACACTTTCAAGAACTAGAATTCTAGTGAAACTAGAGCTTCACTAGAACTTTCCTAAGAGCAAGGAATAAACTGGCCTAGACCTTTCACAGCTATTTTTGTTGTCCAATTCATCAGTATCCTTTGTATATTCATCAGCTTTGAACTCTGTTCTCATCTTTTTCACCTATGGATAATTAATTACACATACATCAAACAGATTTAGTCAGAGGGGCTCAGTTTGGCATTACAATTCTCATTTCCATTTGAGAAGATCAAAATTTTAGCTCAGGTGATAGTAGTCATTACTAGATATTGTAATAGGAAACACAATTTCCTTTCTTCTGAACAAAAACACAGCAGTATTAACTTCTCACAATCCAGTAGATTAATTTCTGAGCTCAGCAGTAAACACCTTCCGTAATATTTGTGAAGGGCATTTGCAGCAAATCAGGGAAGGTGCTCTGCATGGCATTTTGTATTGTAGTGTTCTTTTCTCTTACTAACACCACAGGACAACTGTTGGCACCAGTACACAGCTCTCAAAATGCTTTTGACTATAGGAGCTGTAATGTGACTTATTGGAAAACTTCTTGCAAAGATGAAGTGAAAGAATCTGCGAATTCTTAGAGTGATATTGTTCCAATAACAGTAAGTTTTTGCATAGAAAAAGCGTATCAGATTGCCAAGTGTCCAAACAACAGGAAGAAGTATGCACTTCAACTTAACTCCATGACTGGCAGGTAGCTAAAACAACTACACAGCCATTCACTCACTCATACACACAGTGGGATGGGGGAGAGAATCAGGAAAAAAAGGTAGAATTCGTGGCTTGAGATGGGGACAGAAAAAAAAGAATAACAATTATAGTGATAATAACAATGATAAAAGGATATACAAAACAAGTGATGCATAGCACAGTTGCTCACCACCCGCTGGCTGATGCCCAGCCAGTTCCCGAGCCACAGGGCCTCCCCGGCCAACTGCCCCAGTTTATGTACTGAGCAGGATGTCCTAAGGTATAGAATAGCCCTTTGGCCAGCCTGGGTCAGCTGTCCCAGCTATTAAAAACCCAACAGATTAAACTGGAGAATCTTCAACATGTAAGAACAATAATCCTTCTCTGGGTGTCCAGCAGATCCCAAATGCTGCCCAGGATATATTGGAATTATTTCTAAATAACAATATGCTTCCTAAACTCTTGTGTCAGCATGGAAATCTTTAAGTGTCTGTGATCAGCACCCATCAAGTCAAGAAGATTAGATATAGTCCTTGTCAGATGTGCTTACATGCACTCATAAGCCTTCACTTAGCAGCAAAGTATGTACTTAACAACTGTTAACTTTATTGGCACATAATCTATGCTGTGCTAAACAGGACCTGTGTTGAGAAAATGTAGAATGTTGAAGCTATACATTGTGGAAGCTGTAATTTCCCTTCACTGATGCTGGTACCCAGATTAAAAACCTGTATTACAACATGCTTTTGTGACCTTAGCCAATGTTTTGGACCAGGTTGTGGTTCCTTACGATCCCAGTAAGAAAGGCACTCACACTCTATAAAGTGTCACTTAAAATGCCATTTTTTTGAGCTAACTAACTCTATAAAGAGGTGAATTGTATAGGTAATTGTAAGTCCCTTCGGATACTGTAAATGCGGAGTTGTGCAGCATCAAATGCCTCCTCCCGATGCAGATCCCATCCTTTGAAAGGTTACATTGTTTTGGTCACTGAAGCTAGTGTATGCTTTTCTTAAAAGTAAACAAATCTCATCATTCTTTCTACTGTCAAATGAAAAGGGATGTTCAGGTGAGAACTTGTTGCTGCAGTTTAGATAGAGAGAGGCAACGCCATACAGGTGGCATAGTTCCTGATAGCAAGTTGGAGCTGCCTGCAGGCTCCTCTTTTACCGTCAACCACCCCAGTCTGTCCAGCAGCCCAAGAGACATGCCCAGCATGATGCAGGTTTGAAGGCTAAGCTATATGTGCAGCACAGCATAGGCCTGCGCCTACTGACGTTCACTGTTTCGTGATCACTAGCTCCTCGATGCACAGGATCTTCCCATCAGGATCATTATGCCAGTCTATCAGTTTCTATATGCAAATTTTTCTAGGAAGAACTGCTTTATTACAACTATTATTCTGCACATGCGGAAAAGAGAATTTTCTTGCTTTTCTGATAACGATCCAATTAATCAGTTAAATAAATATGAAACAACCCTCAACATTTAATTGCACTCTTTCTAGAATAAATGGGGGAATGTTACAGAAAAGAATTTGAGAATTTGTCAGGCAAGCTGTAGGAGGATGAGCCATCATACTGTTATGCAATGCATTGCATTATGAACATCTAATGCGACACTTGATAGCTAGCAGAAAGAAATCACACACTCCTTATGAAAGCGTATGCACTGGTGCAGGAAACCTCTTGGCACAGGTAAGGTAGGAATATGACTGAATCCCATCTTTCCTAATCACTGAAAGGCACAAGGAGACCTAAGAAAGTTAAGAATAAGGTAATCATGCAATTAAAAACTGGGTAAGATAGACTGAAAATGTAAGATTGGATTTCTCAGGAGAGAATGCTAAGGCATGGATCAGGCCTTTGGCAGCAAACTCTCTTACAAGGGCTCCACCCTGTTTTTCCCCCGAGTAGATTACACACAGGAGAGCTGCCTTGCTTTTCAAAGAGATTGAAGGAATCATGTAAGCAACGCTCCTTTCTCTGAACACACAGTGGTATGTACATGGTGGCAAAACTAAATAACCACATTTCACAAAACGTTACAGAATGGAGCATTTTTGCTTTTTTGGAGAAGTCTCAGAGTTACTGAGATTCTGGTACAGAGAAAGGATATTTTCAGAGCTAGCTATCTGTGAAGTTCCACTGAAAAGCTACAGGCATTTTCCTTCTTATTAGGACTTTTTGCTTGTTAGGTATCTAATACTTCAGTGCTCTTAAGTGTCTCTTGAAAGTCCTCCTCATTTGTGATTGAACATATAATTGCTGTTAGTGCAACATGAGTCTTACATTCATAAAACTGGCAGCAGACACTTGAATATTTATAGACTGCAGTAGCTTCAGATAAACATAACATTCTGTATTTACACAGTACTAGTCTAAAAGACCAGCAAAGCACTCTAAGAACAGGTGTGTAAGCACTGATTCAAGACTTTGAGTAAGAGGCATGCAGTCCATGCTAAGACCCATGCTTTCTGTTAAATATCATTTTCTCATGTAAGAAAGTTGATAAAAGTTTTTGGGTTTTGCTCTGGAAGACTGATAACCCTCACAGGTTATGCTGGAAACTAAAGCAAAGGTAGAAGTAATCTGCAGCCCTGAAGTGTTCTTAAGAAACTGTATCATAGCAAGGAAGAACTAGTTTCTTAGAGAATTTTTTTCTTCATATGTCCTCAACTTCCCCTCAACCCCCAATCACTGTTTTCACACTTTTGGACAGCTTTGAATTTACTTACTCTATCTTTCCTTTTACTGGATTGTTTGTGTTGCACAGACCACAGAACATACTACGCATCTAAGTTGGGCACCTGAGCAACTCTGGTGAGAAAAGAAATCTCCACGATCAGAGCGAATGAACAAATTGCTCAGTGAGCAAAGTGACTTTGTTAGTCACTCCAAACCTTGCAATTTTGCGTTGAGCTTGCACAACTGAATTCCACCCCTGAAAAATGTCTGCATAAATAGCACAACATGATCACTCTTGTCTGTATTTATGAGATGCAACAATACATTCTCCCATTTACTACCTAAAGTGACTTCCTAATGTGCATTACAGGCTCTGAGGGTTTAGTTCTTCTTCTTTGTATTATATCAGTATTCAGATGAACTGCCTCATCAATACATAATTTATGTTACTGTGGCTGCTACAGCTAACCTTTGCTACTTAGTAAGAATAGATAGTTCCAGTGAAGAAATACTGTGGTTACTGGAGGCGAATATGTGTCTTGTTATACAGCTCTCAGGAAGTCTCATTTATCTTTTCAGATACAGTTGGAGTACTCTCTGTTTTCATATCATTGCATATTTATATATTATTCTTCAAAAAAACCCCAAACCTTTGAAGCTTGAAACCATTTCTGTCCTTCATGGTTATTTTGAAAGCACGATCCTCACTGAGATTGAAAATGGTGAGACCAGCCTTTCCTTCCACTGCATCAGTTTAAAAAAAGTAGTAACTCACACATTTAAAAAGTTTTATGTGCCAAGTAATGGTGTTCAGTGCTAGGATCAAACACTCGAATTGCATGTCAGAAAGCATTTAACTAGAGATGTGGCATTTGCTTTTGTGCTTTGGTTTGTTTGGGGTTTTTTTTAAAGTTTTTCTTGGCCTGATAATATACACACATAATTTCAAAAGGGTAGGTCAATTCATGGTAAAGTTTAGATACATATGAAGAGCTCAGGGCTTCAGATTTTATTCAAACACACAGTTCCTGGATTTGGATCACAGCTATTTATATATGCAAGGTTTATTCTGCAGCTGCTTTTCTTTTAGCATTAGTCATTTTCTGCAATACGATTTTATTAGTGCAGACACTTGGTCCGAGTTGTTAGTACACTGCAGAAAACCTGAGAAATCAACTGAATTAGTAGGTGAAAAGAAGCTCAGAAAGATTTTAGCGATGGCTGTCAGGACTCTGTGGGGAAACATATTTACAATTGCCCAAGAGGAAAAGGGTCACTGCCAAGAGTGAAGTCAAGCTCCAAAGACCTCCAAGACACCCTTACTTTTCTGGAGCCAAAACAATTAGCAGATTTGGAGTCTACCTTGTAGATGGAATTTGCTCTTGACAGGCATTTTTCATCAAGAGGAAGAAGTTCTGCTGTATGATCAAGTGCAACGTACATTCCCAAGGTAGGAAGAAAACTTCCCTGAAATTCAGTTGCTCAGTGTCTCTGCACAACTTCTGAGAAAAGAAACAGTCCATGGTTTAACTTATTCTTCCCTCCTCTGCATTTCTAGGTACTACCAAACAATTACCTGAGTTTTGTTTTCATGTATAAACTACGACTGGAGTAGCTATCTTGCAAGTAGCATTTAAGTGACCTGTTTTACCAGACCATAAAACTCGGTACACAGAAATGTCCCAATACTGTATTGTCTCAGACACTCGAGTCTTAATACAGTTAGCTTTTCATCTTTCTTTTACTTTATTGCCTTTCAATGCCCCCCCCAAAAGAAAAAAAAGAAAAAAGATGGGGGTGAGAGAGAGGTTTCAATTACCTAGGGGATTACAAAGCACAAGCTTGCATTATCTTTTTTTTTCACACTAGCTCATTTCCTATATACATAGACATAAAAATCTAGGAGATTTCTGGGATTTGGAAAGCAAAAAAATAAACACTATTTCCTGGGCTTGTGCAGTTACTATCTGGTCAGCAGTTGCTCATGCTAGTTCAGATCTGAAAGACTGTGTTGGCAACCACGTGGATTATATGCTTTTTTGGTAACTATTTTTGTTTTGGATGGTGTAACACTTTTTTACTAACACTTTTAAAAGTGTATCTTTAAACAGGATTTATAAGAAACTTTGTACCTTTCTTTGAGAAATATCACTAAATTTTCTCACTGCCAGTGTGCCAGATGATACATGCTGCACATAGCTCTTATTATAAAAAGCTGTTTGCTGTACCACCCCCCCCCCCAGTATAGTGTAATGTTTTCCAGTGTCAAGCCCAATAAGATGCTGCTATCAAAAAAAATATTTCTATCATGGTGATAATGCATTTATGGAATGTTGATGCGGAAATTATAATAATATGAAAATCAATATATTTTATTTAGAACTACTATAAGATAATATGTGAGAGGCATTTTGAAGACAAATGGGACTTTGGACTATGAATTGCACTAAACATGGCGGGGGTCTAAGTATTGTACTGCTTCTCGTTTATCACACTGGCTCCCTCAAATCATGGCAACCTGTTGCTTACTGCTAAGAATGTAATAAAAGAAGTGCAACCTCTCTCCCACCTGACTCTCACAGTGAGAAATAAAAAGGATTTCGAAAAGGAGAAATTTTATTTTCAAAGGCTCTTAATCTGAAGTTAGGGAATATTAACTGTAAAATGGTGCTTCAGTGTTAGAATTCAGTAGAAGTGTATTCAGCAAAATGTAAAAAAGTAAAAAAAAAAACCCCAACCTACTGCAATATCTACCTGTAGTCTGTATTTCTGTCTATGGAACAGGAGAGGTAAGTTTGTAAATAGCTCTCATCCTCAGTTTTCCTAATAGCTAATGTTTTAATCATCAGTTGAATAAAATACTTGATGTCCTGATAGTAAAAATAAGTAAAAAACCCATGATACACCTCCATCCCAGGATGGCTGTACAATCTTGAAGGCTTTCTTAAAACACCTGGCTTTGCCTTAGAGCACCTATACTCCTCAAAATGACTACACATACTGTGCATCTTATGTCAACGCCCTATGCTGGTACGATGCCTGCTACCTATGTACGTACCTATATACGGAACACTAAAGCAAACTAACCTTCCCCCTAAACAATCAGTGGCAAGAATCAGGAAGAAGGAAATAAGCCCAAGATAGTAGATGCCCAGAGACTAATTACTGAACAACCAGCAAGTCAAGATTGTGGCAAGAAGATGTTTTCTGGGTCCTGCCTAAGGTAGAATGCTTAACCAAAAACCCACCAAAAAAAAAAAGGGGGGGGGGAAGAAAAGAAGGTAAGAGAGTTAGGATCAGTAAGTTATCCATGTAAACTGTCAGTAATCTGTTGAAGCAAAGCGAGAGAGTATCATTCTTCCTAGAAACATGCCTGAGCATCTTACCAGAAGGGCTGTTACCCCCCCGAGGCTGTGCTCGGGGTGTGTGCTCGGGGGGACTGTGCACAGTCAGCGTGGGGACAGAAGCATTGGAAAGATGTTCCAACGGTAATTCTTGTCGTAAATCACAGGACCCAGGTCACTGCCCTAAAGGCAAATATTCTTGTTGAGTAATAGGATACAGCACACGCTGATGGCAGTGGTCAGCACGGGTGTGCATGTGCATTGTGGGACTTAAGCTAATTTCTGAAAAGTTTAAGCATAACCCAGCTGTTTCCACTCACAAACAGCCACATTTAACGGTGAAGAGCCTGTAAGACAAAACATGAGAAGCCACAGAAGTTACAACTGATGTGTGTTATCTCTTGGCTTGATATGATGCCTGTGTAAATTTAGAAGACTTACATATAGTTGCTGCATATAAAATAGCACAGAATTGGGCTGCATGGATTGTTTTATTTCCTTCTCTTCTCTACTACAGCCTGGTGTGTGCTGGGCTTTTGCTGTGGCCCTCTAGGCTAAATCTGTGTAACCCCTTCTTTTACTAGTAATTGTGGACACCTGTTCATTTAAATTCCAGAGAACAAAGAGCAGAAAGGAAAAAGTGGCATATATAGACACGTAATTATCATTTATACATAGATATTCATACAAACACTTACTTGCATGTGATATTTGAACTAGTAGTGTTTATTCCTCTCCTCTTCTTAGAAGCTGTATTGGTTTTTTTAAAATGGTATTTCATTGTCAGTGTGCATCTGTTGACTACATGAGTCACATTGCTTAGACTGAATTAATTAAATTTGGTTTGCAGGCAATGAAACAGAAATACAATCCTCTTGCAGGATTTCATGCTGGTGCCTGACTGAAATCCCACTCTCCCTATGAAGAGAAGTTTTTCTGTGTACTGTAGGCCACATTTGACCCCAAATAAAGTCTTTAAGAATTGGGTCAGGCCCTGCATAAGTTAGGGAAGACTCTGTGTTTTCCTTTAACCTAACATCTTCTCTTTCATTTCCAAAGTCCACCGCAATTTCTTAGCAAATATTTACTGCTTGAGCAAAACCTTGCTCTTGGTTATACCAGTTATGCCATTCTGAAGCAATGCTATTTAGTGTACTAGAAGTGCTCCAGATTATACTCACATACCTGCCAGGGAGACTTTGACTTGCCTCAGATGAGCAGATAATATATCCTCTTCTGACATGCAAGGTCAAAAGTATCCATCATTTATGTTTAAGCCACTGCAGACAAGGATGGAAGACAATAGCAGATTTGTATTGCTGTGGCATCATGGACTTCCCAGTTAAACATTACCACTCTCAGTGCTAGCCATCATATTAACATGATACATTATTGCTGTCCTTAGAAGGGTTACTGGTTTGATTCCAGATTTTCAGTCCAAATCATTCTGCTGACTTGTTTTTCTGTGTTCAATACACACCTATTTACAATCTATCCCTCTTCTGTAGGTGAGTATTTTATTTCAAAATCAATGCCAAATTTATACCTAATGTTCACAAATTATTCTTTCCTAATTTTTTAATTCTGAAGTAGGAAATCAATGTTTACAACAAGTATTTTGATTTGCATTCATCAGCATGGACATTAATCTCCTGCCAACCTGCCATTTTTTTATTGCCTTTGCTGAGTTGCAGTGTATTTGGCTCCCCACAGTAACAACTGGGTTAGCTGAAGTATTGCAAGGCATGACTGAAGTATCAGAAAGCATGGCTTGCCTGAGGTGTGTTTCAGTGCGTAATTACGGTACTACTACAGTGTATTGCAATTATGAGTTTACAGAGAAGTGTATATATAGGCCCACTAAGATGATAAGGTTTGAACAGAGAAACAGATACTGTAGCTGGGTTTTCCTTCCCCCCCTCCCTTTTTCCTGTTTGCCTTTACAGTAGAACTTGAATTAACAGAGAAGTAGAACACAAGTAATTTGTTTAAATTTTCTTAAAAATTGCCCAGAAACTATTTGTCAGGAAACAAAAACCTGTCACATCATAAATCCACAGCACCACACACCACTCACCTCTAATAAGTATGTAATCAAGATTAAAGTTCTTCTGAACAACTATTCCTAAAATACATTTAAAAAAATCAAGGACTTCTCCTCAGTTCTCCCATTGTAATGACAACTTTATGAAAAAGTTTAAGCATAACCCAGCTGTTTTCACTCATAGTCAGCCGCATTTAATGGTGGAGCGCCTGTAATACAAAGCGTGAGAAGCCACAGAAGTTACAACTGATGTGTTATCTCAGAAATTATCTCAGTAGTTTCTGACTCATGGTAGCAATATAGTATATAATTCTCATGTAAATTAATTTGACCTAGCCTAGTCCTTCTCCCTGCTGTGATGGCAAATACTACTTTGACTTCAACATTAAGATGATTAAGCCCCACATTTTAAAAGCATTAGGTCTCATAAAGAACGAGTAACTTGTTAATCTTGACCAATCCTTTTTACTGTTTACCTGCACAGGCTCAAATTCAACAGCACCTAAAAACAAATCTGAAAGTAATCCCCCAAGTACCACCCAGTCCTGACTCGGGAATCAAGCAGAGCTGTGTGAATGAGGACATCCACTCAATTGACTTCAATTACAGCTGTGTGGGCAGAATGAACAGAGAGAGTGCAGTGACTGTAGGCAAGCATAGGTCACTTTTATCTGCAGAGGTTCCAGAA